>NC_065513.1:9929642-10151120 GCF_006386435.1 Epinephelus moara
TTCATAAAATACTGTCCGGTTCTGCCTTCCAGCTGTTGCTGCTTGTTCTCGCAAGATTTCGGCCACGCTTTGGAAAGCAGAGCTAAATGGTAAACAAACATGGCACCACACCACACTGACGAAGAGCTTCGTGAAATTGAAGAACGGAGGAGGAGAGAGGCGCAACAGGTAGAGGACGAGAGAGGAGGAATGGCTGCTGCAAGGCTGCGTAGCTCTGGAGATTGGTGGTGTACCTGTGAATGCTGTGCCCCAGTGCCCACAGAAGAGGAATGCCTCTGTTGCAAGGAATGGGACCGGTTGCAGCCTTATTTTCAAGGTCTGGGTGTGACTGAGGACGAGACACCTCCACCTGGAGCAGTATCCAGCTGGGCTTTATCTAGAGCTCGTGAGATATATTTCGGCCGCGCGTTGGAAAGCAGAGCTAAATGGTAAACAAACATGGCACCACACCGGTAAGGTAAGACAACACGTTTACATGTCGTTTTCTTTTAAAGATATTGTTTAGGGCATTTTGCCTTTATTGGACAGGACAGGTAAGTGTGAAAGGGGGAGAGAGAGAGGGGGAATGACATGCAGCAAAGGGCCACGGGCTGGATTCGAACCCGGGCCGCTGTGGCAACAGCCTTGTACATGGGGCGCCTGCTCTACCACTAAGCCACCGACGCCCCTACATGTTGTTTTCTATATGTTCTCTGACATTTATCCTAACGATATGAGGTTGTCTTTGTGAGAAAAAAAGCTTGTTTAGTGGACTAACTTTGCACTTGAAGGTTGCTCGTTCACTTACGTTTTAACAGGTCTGACGCTACTATGCTCCCCGACTGTATCTAGGCTAACGGCTAAATTGCTAACTATTATTTTTATGTCACTAGTCACTTGAAACAAATTTAGGACGATAGGAGACAGGTTGAAATAAACCGAAATTTCCCTTTAAGGTGAACAGATGGACAGGTTTAATGTTTAAGATACAATATGTAAGTGCAATGTTAGTAATATGTATGCTATTGCACTGTCCTTATTACGCTAAATTTGGTTGCCACCTTGAATAATTTTGTTAGCTATACCAGGCTTTCTGTAAAACTTGACTATACATCAGTCTGGAATTGGAATTTTGTATCATTTTCCAGTTGAGATTTGGCCTCTTTAAGGTGCAATTCTGTTTCATGCCTGGCAAATTTAACGTTTCTGTAACAAAATTCTTATCAAAAAGTTCTAACTGAAAAGGAAATAATTTCTAACTGAAAAGAAATAAGACAGGAAAAAAAATAGAAATACATTACAGTTAAACCTAAACATATCCGTTATTAAGGGAAGAATTGGGTAATGTCATTGCGTACTTAACTGCTTCATTTTATGCCAGTCTCCTCATCGAACTTAGACAGTAGATATACCTGTAAACTTAGCAAAGCACACGTTAAGTAGGGTTACACAAACATGGTATTTCAAGAACATACAAAGATAATGTGATTCCAATTTGGTGGTCAAAGATTCACTGTGGTCACTGTGACCCTGCGTCTACCTCTTTCTCATGAATGCAGTATCTCAAGAAGGCCTTGAGAGAGTTTCCTCAAATTTGGCACAAACGTCCACTTGGACTCAAAAATTACCTGATTACAATTTGGTAGTTTAAGGGCAAAGGCCAAGGTCACTGTGATGTCACAAGACATGTTTTTGGCCATAACTCAGACATTCATACACCAATTATGACAAAATTTTACACACAAAGTGATGACATTTTATATCCAAAAGGTCAAAGGTCAGCTTCACTGTGACATCACACAGTTCTGCAAAAACACCATTACTTAATGTCATAACTCAGGAAAAAAGGAGGGAACACTTGGTCAAATAATTGGTGACAACAATCTTGGGTGTTTGCCCCAAAACTGTGCTGATTGTGTAGATCCTCTGTGCTGCCGGGGGAGGATGTGTGTGAAGCATCCATGTTTTCATACACATGGATGTAAAATGTAACTGCAACCTGATGAGTTCGACGAGGCATGTAACCGTGAGGCGGTAATTCTAGTTTCATACATTCTCTGAGAAAGACTGAAGATTTTACAGTGTCCTCTTGTTTAATCACATAAAATGAAGGCTGTCTGTCCCTCACATAAAATTGCAACACAGCACTGTGCTGTGTGTGCATGTTCTCTGAGAACAACAGCAGTGACTTTAATGACGGCAATGAAAATTTTCTGTTGTGTTGTTACCATCAGTCTTTTTCACTAAGGTGTATAGTAAAATGGTTCACAGGCACACCTCGAGTGCTTGAGTGTGTTTGACTTGTATTTGTTGTTGTGTGTGCCTGATTGGCTCGCTTCTAGTGTTTTTACTATACTATCCATTTTATCCCACAACAGGAGGCATGCAGGTTGTAGAACAACAAGGGAAGGGACTTTTGCCATGAATGCCAGCAGCCTGTATGTGCACTGGTACATACCTCAGTCTATCTTTAGATAGTTACTGTAAATCCACCTGCTCAGAGGTGGTGCATGTTGTGTACCTGCACAGCTATACCTACACCGTACACCACAGCAGTGGGTATTATGTGCTATCATTGGTTCACTGACAATTCTGGAGTTATTCTCGAGTTGTGCTGCAATAGATATCAGCACATAACAGCATATGGCTTTTCAGGCTATCACCATGCATTGTAGCATGAGGACATAAGAAAAGATGATATAATGTGCACATCCACTGTTGTACTTGGAGTGTTGCTACCGGTGTTATTCTGCCAAATGCATCTTTAGATTTAAATTCTTAGTTTGTGGGCAGTAGATGGTCCTTATAGGTTTATGGAGGACAATACAAGACTCCAGATTGTCTGTTGTCCAGTGGGAGATGAACCAGTACATTCAGACAATTCTCCTGTAAACTGCAAAAATAGCAGTACTGGCTTGTTGCAGGTGCAGCTTTCATCGAGCTGATGATGAGGTTCGCTGGGCAGGTTAAAAAAACGAGGGAGGCATTTTGGACCAGGTTGGGCTTTGTTTTTTTCTCCCAGGTTGTCATGGCAACAGCAGCAGTAGGGCATTTTAGGACGCCGTCTCTGGCCAGAAAAACATCTCCAGGGTTCGGTTTAATACAAGAGCCCAGAATGGGAATATTGAGAAACACACAGAAGAAAGCAGAGGGCCATAGAGTGGAGTGAGGCTAAACTACGTATGAATGGCCATTTTCTGCCATCATTACCATTTACGATACACAATGTGAGTTTTATGAGTGGGCCAATCATAGCGTGTGCTGCAATGTTTGTGTATTTGTGTGTAAGAGGCAGGCACAGAGAGATAGAGGCAGGAGAGGAAATAATCATAACAAGGAAACGATTAAATTCTAGATCAGAAATGATACCCAATGATATTACTCTATATTTGCAGGAAAAATTTAAAAATTAGCTCCACCAATTATGATCAAAGACATCTGTTCTTTGTTATTATTCTTATTCATTTATTTAATGAAGTTTCAACTTATTTTGAGAATATGCCAAGCACTGAGGGTCCCCCAGACCTGGAAAGTGCCAGATGGCAATTCTGGGCAAAGTTTTTATCTTTTCCCTAAGATGATGTTTCTGATTCTGGCTAAAAAGTAGCAGCTGCATGTAGAGACCATTTCTGCTTTCTCATAACTCAAACCATTTCCTTCTGGATCACTTTGAGGACTAATTAGCATTGCATCAAGGGAAGACTCTGTCTGAAATACACGCTGATTTAACATACCCTCGAACTGACATATTTTGTTTCTTTAAACTTGGCCAACAACAGCACATTTAGCTGCTGAATAACAATTCAGACAAGATGTAAAATAAACCAGAAATGTAAGAAAAAGTTCTTAAGTACTTAAAACACAGCTGATCACAAATGGTTTGCTTCTGATAGATAATAAATGGATGTGAACCATTCGGCTCATGAAATTAGATCATTCTGCAAAGCAGTTTTCACATTTTAAGCCACACTAGCAGTCTAGTTGGGGTGGTGGCAATTGGACCATTCCAGTCAATTGGTCCACCACTTTTGTCCAGACTTAAATATCTCAACAACTATTGGATGGTTTGCCATTAAATTTTGTACAAATATTCACAGTGATCAGAAGATGAATACTATCGGCTGACATAACCTCTTTAACTTTTTTTTTTTTTGGACTGAAATGTCTCAACACCTGTAGGATGAATTGCCATTTAATTGTGATACCCAAAATGGACAATCATGTCCCCCCCAGGATAAACTTTAATTATTTAACATATCCTCATAAAATGGTTTGTATGATATCCTACAAATTTGCGCCCCACGAATAATGTTACATATTTTACGTAAAGTTGTGTATCTAATGTAAAGTTACGGAGCTTAGGTTTAAGCAAGTTAAGTTACTGTGGTTAGATTTAGGAAAAGACGATTGATGATGCATACCCTAAAATGACTCAAAGTTCATTCAAAGTTCAACTGGTTCTGAACACCGGTCTCCTGTGGAAAGTCTTGTGTTTTGTGACCCATCCACTGCCCCAACATCTCATGAGCTTTAGCTTTACTTTGTGTTCACTGCTGTTTGGCATGCCATCCTTGAGTACCCTAAGATAACATGGTAAATCACATTAGCTCACATTAGATGTTAGCATTTAGCTCAAAGCCCCACTGTGCCATAAATAGCCTCCCAGAGTCACTATTGTGGCTTAGACTCTTGGGCACACAACACAGTTGATCAGATTTTATATTTTATAATAGGCAACTATTCCCTAACCATGAAATGAACATACAATATCAGTTAGGTGTTAAATATAAATATCCAAGGCGTTTTAACTCGGTAATGTTAAGGTGTTAACATGACATTTATCTCAGGGCGACACACTTGTTTCGTGAATATCCATGAACTTGACTCCACGGAATTAGGATGAGAAGGTGCTCTAAAAAAGGGGGTATTAGTGGTGTTCAAATGGTACAGTGCAGTTTTGATGTGAAGGATTTTATTATTCGTGCTGTGTCACCTGCTGCATAAACCAGGTCAAAAGTACTTGCTGCAAAGTGCAAGTGTGTTCTGTACAGCTTTTACTACACAAGCATATCCTTTTTAAAAGCTTACAAGCCTCTCTATATTCTGTTGGTCAGTTTGACTTTGATTTAATTTCTCAATATATTTCATTTCAACTGCAATATAACACTCAATTGGTTGTGTGATTGTCAGCCCAACATAAAACTTCCTCATGAAGAGTCAGGAACCTCCTTTTCATTGTCCCAGTGATTTGCTGCCAAAGTCTAAGTGGCTCCGAGCCAAATATTACTGAATCTTTTCCTACATTCAGCAACTGCTCTCTTTAGACTAGAGGCAGACTGTGACCAAAACACTCATCTCTCTCTTAAAAAAGAAAAGTGATTTGATAGGTCATGATTAAAGCCAGGCCTCCCACACCGATAATGTTTTCCTTGTTGTTTTCAGCTGCACTTCTGATCTTAAAATAGCCCAAAACCACACCACAACACTCTGTTTGCTCTCGCTGTGGACCACTGATAATGGAAATACAGTGGATTCCAATGTCAGAAAATGACCACCAACAGAGGAAGAGATCCCAGTCGAATTTGAAATCTGAGCTAAAACAGTTCTACCATCATATAAACATCTTACAGTGTTTCAGTATGTTTGACTCGAGAATAATTATCAAGCTTTTAGTAACCACTCTAAAGGTCATGATCATTGATCATTGGCATTAATCATGTTGGAACTCTGTAATTCCTCCTATGGACTTTAATGCAGTGGGATAAAGAGATAAGTCATTCCACAAATTGTTGTTAAACCCTTAGAGGAGATTATCCTTGTAAATCTGTCACCCATAATACTATCAGTATTCTGGGATTGGTCTCAAACCACATTACAATAGCAAACACAAGTAATCCTAAAACAGAGAGGAAGAGTCTGTTAATCCTTATCATCACAATATTTACTGAGAAATTATAGCATGCTGAAATTGAAGATCTGATGTGCGTACCATTCTTGTCCATTGGAATCACTCACACAGTCTGTTGCTGCACATAAGGTATTCTGATCTAATCTCTTTAAGAGAATCAACTAATAGGATGTAGCAAAGCAGAATATAAGAGTACCCTTTTTCCATCAAAATTTGCATGTTACGCTGGGTTTTTAAACGTAGGAAAACCTGCTAAAAAGGTGATAGATTTCTTTCTCATTGCCAGTAGATGAGTATCACCACTCAGGGTCTGCAAGCAGGCGAAAAAATGTTTATTTTTTTTTATTTATTTTTTTTCTGGTATGCCATGTTGGGCATAACAAACACGCCCAAAAACAGAGTTGACGTGAGATAGCAGTATAAAGCAGCATGGAGGCCAGTGAAAATGTTGCGGTGGTTACTCTTAGATCTTTTACTCATTCAGTCTCTCCTTTAAAACTCAGTGGCGACTTTTTTTGTGGCTGAGATGACAAAGAGTCACAAAAGTTACCAACAGTCGCGCCGGAAAGGTGCAGAAACCACCTGGGTGTCATGTTTCCATCAGTGTAGATCTGAGCTTGAGCTGATAAATGCACATGCCTACTGTAAACCAGGGATGTTCTTTGAGACTTATTTTCCCTGACGTTTCAGGTGAAGCTTGAATTTAGACTAATCTAAAATCTAATCTAAAATACATTCAAGAAACAGTCAAAATTGAGCACAATTAAATCTATAAGCTTCAACATTGCCAAAAACACATTGCACATGTGGAGCCATAGAGCCATTTTAAACTGTTGATCACATTTTCAAGTTACAAAATAATTTACACAAACATTTACCTACAAAACATAACAACGCAGTGATCAAAATATAACAAATAACATTTAGTTACTGAGACTTTAACATCCCGACTCATCTCCAGTCAAAAACACAGAAACTGACACTGTAACTGTTTCGTGTATGGGTGTGCACACAAACTGAAGCCCATGTCCCATCCGCAAACATGGAGGGGGTTTATGACCTGTATTGTAGCCAACCACCAAGGGGCAACATATGTTTTGGCTTCACTTTTAGCGAGCTGTCATGCCTTCCTTCTTTATTATACAGTCTATGGTTTAGCCTAGCAAGAAGAAATCCAGCTGGTGCGAGTGTGTGAGGCTCAGACATACTTTCTGCATTGAACGTCTGTGGACCAGGATTTTTTTTAATACCCAATATGGCCGTTAATATGTCTTATATAGCCTTTATATCATTCATAATAGATTATCAGTGTATTTTCCTGACAAATCTGATTGCGGCTTGCAGAAAAAAGAGACCAGACACCCAAACTATCGCTGCAGATCACCAGCTGACTGCAGAGCTTGTGGCCCTGGCACATCCAGTGTGAACAGCCCCATTGCTTAACATTGCCACCAAAAGGAGGTGGGCTGCACTCAACGGAAAATTGGCACTCTTCATGGCACTTCTGCCAACAGTGGGAATCCCTAAACCCACTATCCACCCTCTGGCTCACCATGGTGGAGTGAAGCGTATCCCTGGTCTGTTCTACCAGGAGACCTGCAGTGTGTTGGAGTGATTCCTGGAGAACGTGATCCATGATGCTGTCACCTTACAACACCAAGCATGCTAACCATGATTGCTGTGGATGTGGTGAATGCTCTGAAGAGGCAGGGACGCACCATGTACGGCTTCCGTTGGTACTTAATATCCGAAAATCTGGTCTGCATAATATAAATGTACATTTAAGATGTCCTGGCAACACATCATATAGGTCACACAGTATAAGATTATTTAATGAATTTATTCATTCATTTGGCATATTTCCCACGGGACATTTTGGCCGTTGGTATTATCATTTGCTGGACAACTAAATGTGGTACAGGCCAAAAGCCAGCATATGCTGGCTAACATAAACTCTGCTGCAGACTTGTGCCAGTCTCATGCATGTGGTTCTATCCATTGAGTCTGAGAGTGTATGTGTGAGCGAGAGAGTGAGAGACAGAGAGAAAGGATGAGCCATTGATGATCACATCACACACATTCTTACTCCGACCTTGTCACATATTGACATTTGGTCATGGACTTTTCACGTCCACATACGACATGCAAGGTACCCTGGGTGAGTTGGTTGTTGACGTTCGGGGACACCGTATCAAGATATGCCTGTTATATGCATTGTCGTCTTTCAAGATTCACTTCCGGTTCCACAGGAAGTAAAAGCACTACGTCGGTACAGCACCGCAAACTGATGTTTTTTCCTTCAACAACAAACACACATGGTTATGTTTAGGCAACTAACCACGTGGTTAAGTTTAGGCAACAAAAGCATGTGGTTAGGTTTAGGAAAAAAACACATGGTTTGGTTTTGGAATCTTACGGGATGCGAACACCACTCTCTGAGTGAAAGTCATTGTTTGTTGGACCCATCCACCACCCCTCATGCCCACCCCACTCAGACTTTAACTTTTGTCCTTGTCCCACCGTGTTTCCTCCTGATGCCACCGGGCGCCATTAAACTATAGCGGCAACCAGCCACGTATCATGCAAACGTTAGAGGATGCCTTTTTCCATTGGTTTCTGACGCTGCAAGTCACTTCCCAGGCGGCGGATTTCGACAACTTCGGATTGAGACGGGGCTCAGTGATCAGAGCTGCTGGTTAGTCTCACATGCTCCCATTTTCCTCTGGGTATCTTTATAATAAGTTTAACAGATTTATAATTCTGACTAGCAAGGGTAGCAAGGTTTAATTGTCTAGCCCACTAACCACGCACATCCCTACTACAGAGTCATTTGTCCCTTAAATGAATGCCAAATGTAACCTTTCTCACTAAAGACAAAAGCCAGATGTTAGTGGGTGTTTTATCCGGTGGGAAAGGGGCTTAAGATTAAGATACATGACTCATGCACTGTACTCAGAAACACATCTGAAAACATAAGAGACATGCTGAGACACTAACCCCAGAGCTTGTTTAAGAAGGAAAATTACTCCAAAACTGAGTTCATAGTTCATCTTTATATGGAATAGTTCATCTAAGTATTAATTTGTCCGTTTGAACAAGTCTCTGCTGAGCTGAGTGCCAGATATTGTATTGATGATGTCATTTAGAGAGTAATCTGGGAGCTGCTGGAGAGAGACAGTTACGATGGAAGAACCTTCAGCAGCAGTGGTGACTTTACTGGGATATAGGGACAGTTTCTGATTCACAGCCGAACACCTGGCATTTAAATAAAAACCTATTTGACTGTAATAGCTCAAACAAAAATTTAACAATCTCACTGAGTCAGTCACTTATTCAGTGTCGGTGGACCAACACCAAAGTGTCATGTTGTAACATCATCATCAATTCAAACTGCCCAGTTTAGAAATAGACTTGTCCAATTTTTTGTACAGACTGACTTTATTGTTATACTAAATTATTAGAACAACATAGATTTTATGTAACGGTAGACTTTCCTCTAAACTCACCACACTCACAGTTTTATGCCACAGACTTACAGGGAGAGTGAGCATTAAACAGTGAGGCAAAAGGCAAATAGCTTACAGCAACCCTCAGAAGGGCCACTATAAATGGTGTGGAAATGGAAGATGTTCACAATATCACAGAGGTCACCAGCATGACCACAGAGAGGTGGAAAGCTCTGCAGGGCAGACACAGAAGCTAACACACATTGTAACAGCTGCAGCAAGTGTATGAGTATACTTTAACCAGGGCATAGATGCTTATACTGGGGTAAACCTTTTATTTTATGTGGAGACCTGAGCAAAATCACTGAAATCAATGTGATATTGATATACAGTATCACAACACTGCAGATGTATACAGACAGGCCTTTTTCACAACAGACTTTTTGTCTTGTCATAGTAGGAAAGGCACAGGTGTTGCTAATATCATTAACAATGTCTCAGTTCTGTTCAAGTTTCCCAGAAAGCTCTAACAGTGCAACCCTGAGCCAGCAGGCACAATACAAGAAACCTGAAACTAAAGCAGCTAAATGGAATTTAGCCATCATTACTTTGTTATTCACACCTGCGCTTTCCTGTCAACTGTCAAGTCTGAGTTCAGTAAGGAAGACTTTTTTTTTACACTATATCCATTAGGGCTGTCAACGAATATTCTAAATTCGAAATAAAATTTGAATTTGAAAAAAAATGGACCTTCGAATGTGAAAATTGATATTCGATTGTGGAGAAAAAAAAAACACCACCGCAGCTGTCCTCTTTGTGAGTGGCCGTTGGCCTGGGCCGCTGCACTGAACGCACTGCATAGGGCCACACCGCCCGCGGAGGTGCTGCGCAGCGCAGCGCAGCGCACCGCACCGAAATTCTCGCACGAGCCGTTCACATCAGATGCGCATTTCTCCATGCTGGTTGACAAGCGGTTCTGCTCCCAGCTGTTGTCTCCATCACCCGGCTTGACACATTCGTTCGCGGCTCGTGCAGAAAAGAGACCAGAGCCGGCCACGGAGCTGCGCGGCACGGCACAGCCGGTGTGGATGACACAATCGGTTAACATGGGCGCCGAAAGGAAACTGGCTTCACTTCGAGGCTCTTCACAGCGCTTCCGCGAGCGGTGTGGCCTGACAGGTCAGAGGGGGGGGGGGGGTGCCGAGAGGTCCGCAGTCGTTTATAACATAATGTTATAGATAATTGTTTTATGTGTTTTAATGTGTAGGTATGTGAATGTTTTCAAAGACGTTTATGTTGAAATAAAAACACCTACAAGTAGTTTCCTTGTATTAATACATATACAAGTATGTTTCCTTGTATTAGTTTGCCCTCCTGTGGACATAATGCGAAAATTTTTTTTTCCAATGGTTCGAACCTATGAGTTATTTTTAGAAGGAATATTCGAACGTCATTTTTGAGCAATTTTGACAGCCCTAATATCCATTCACTATTCTCTCTCTATCCCACACTTCCTCTAATCAGCAGATTATGGATGTTCCCTCTCTTAGTTAGCCAATCAAACTTTGCCACAATCTCTGTCAGCCATTCATGTTACAACTGACAAACTTTAACGGTGCATTCCAATTCCCATACTACTATTCTATATAATATGACAGAAAAAGATTTAGTATGTCCCAATACAAAGTACGTCGAATGCAGTATGCTAAAAATACCAGGATGTTCTACTACATCCGTTCCGATTTTGCAGTTTGCAAGCCAGCATGCTTTTCTGGCTATTCTGACCCAAAATCCTCTGCACAATGGACGATACGTCACATTGACTGAGCGGCAAACAGATGACAGTTTAAAAGCTCATTGACAGCTGTTTGACAATTGATTGACAGCTGTCAGAAGTTGCAATGATGGATGACAAGGCATTCAGGTGACTGATGACCAGTCAATTAGCAATAAAAGGAATATTAACATCAGAGCTGTCCGGGTTGATCTCTGTCTCTGGCGAACTCAGTGAACAGCATTTTGTTTTATCTCCATGGTAATGGATATATGTGTAAGAGGGTCAAAGTTCAGGGCATAACGTTACCACCCTCCTAAAATATATGACATCACAAGGAGGTCTAATCGCCAAAGACTTTAACAGTTTTCATACTTATGTGTACATGTAAATAAATCTCATGTATTTATTCACCAATGTGGATAGTTTTAGATGAAGTTGACACCAAGTGAGAGAAGAAGAAAACAGTCAAACAACTTTTGCACAAGTGTACTCATGAAGCCCATGTTTTAAAGAAAAAATATAGTAAATAGAAGATACATTTTATTACAATTCAGTTACTTTTATGCTTTCAATGATGGGATAAAATGGTCATGGGCAGGTGCTTACTTCTGCTGGTACACTCTGCCTAGCAACAAAAATTGCTCAATGTTGGTGTATACTTATCTTGTTACCTCTGGCATGTCTTTTTTTTAACTTCCTTGTTTGTTTCGGATTGCGGGGGGGGGGGGCATCCATTAGGTGTCAACACAGTGACCTTTTCCATCTTTAGGAAAGACAGCGTGACCCTGCATGATGCTGTGAGCTGAATCACCCCCCAAGGTTTACAGAGTTGTCAGTCAAGGGGACTGATGTAGGGACATCGGCTGTATGCACTTGACAGACAAACGGGCATTCTGCAACAGTAGGTGAGTCAATCACACCTCCCTCCTGTTCTCTGCTACACTCAGACTGAAAGAGAGACAGAAGAGACAGCAGCCAGTACACACTCAGACTCATAGAAAAACCAACACACTGACGAATATGCTGTCGAGTGAAGTATTAAAAGTGCTTACCACAGTTAGACTGATGGTCAGTTTCCAAGTATTGGTTGTGAGCTTTGGTTCTATAACTGAATAATAGTAGCTGTCTATAAAAGCCCTTAATCTAAATAGATTTTCAAAGTCTGATCAGACCTCACACAAGAATTCATGACTATATATTGGTAATGTAATCATCCAAGAACTATCCAAAAAAAGGGTTCACCTTCACAGGGGGGCCACTGTTTTCTGCCACTTTTTTCTATTTACCTGCACCTCAAATGTTGGTATTCATTGTATAAAGGTAGAACTCTGTGTCTGCTAGTGATTGCAGAAACGTATGCAATCACCATGAACAATAAGGTTTATCATCTTGTAAAGATCATTAATGTTCATAAGTCATCTGGTATAAGTATCTGGCATCCTTAGGCCATGTTCAGAAGGGTAACTTTGCTGCATGAAAAAAACATAGCACCCTACAATGACACAGTGGGGTTGCTGTCTGAATACCCACTCAGGCTCAGCAAGCAAGTAAAACTGTTTTTTTAAACCTTCAAAAACAAGTTGAACTCTAGAGCACACATACTGCTCTGTAGACATACTTCATATGTCATTCTGACAGATTGAAAGGTAGACAGTATTCACACACACACAGAGGACATCAGGCAATCAGAGTGTATGATGAGCAGGTACACGTGCCAGCCATCCAGTTAGAGAAGAGCAGCCTCGCTGTAGATAAATAAGTGAATGTCCCCAGAGACTTTCCAAGGTCAACCAGAGAACTCAGTCTGTGTCACAGATTTAAACTGAGACCAGCTGCTGCTGCTGCCTGGGCCATATCTGGACCAAACACTGCCTACAATACAAGCTGCTAACCAGGCAGTGCTAGGCTGTGTGTGTGTGTGTGTGTGTGTGTGTGTGTGTGAAGCACTTTTTCTTTTTATACCGCTAAATAAACAAATCTGTGGAGTCAGTTCCCAGACTCATTACCTCCAATCCTGGTGGTCTCCATGGGTCAACAGCTATTATCTCAGTGGCTCGTTGGTAACAGAGTCTTTACAGCACATACTGTATGTGCCTAGTTTGAAAAACTAGAGGCCGTCTAGGGCATACTTACAAATTATTAATAAACACTGAACCAGCATTTTGCAAGTCATGTTTGAATTCCTGTAAATACTGAGTCAGCAATACCCTTTGCATTTTCTGCAGTTGGATGTGTGTGAGTGAAGATAGACTGACCTCCTTACAGCTTCCTCCAGTTGTTTCTTTCAGCCACTGGTAAAATCTGCTTTAGTTGTTAGGAATCAAAGTGCTTCTGATTGACTGAGAAGGAACAGCCAGTGTTGAATGAGGCATCACTGATGTGTTTATCTGACATTCTTCACTTCTGTTTTTCACCACAAACCTCATGCACATGTAATGATCTGAACGCCTGAAAACTAAACGCTGCATCATTTTGGCTCAGTTAACCTTTATTGTTCACTCCAGTCAAATTAGCCTTGTAGGCTTTTTTTCCCATAATTAGCCCTCATTTCCATACGGGCCAGAGGCTCATCTCGCACCAAAAGAAGGCTGGAACAGACACTTAGGGAAGGAAAGTATCAAGGAGAGAGGCGTCACGGCCTCCGGCAATTAGCGAGGACCCTTCTGCTGCTCTGGATGGGAATGTTATGACAGCACTTGATGAGACATTGCCACCACACAGAGCTATTCACCAGTGAGACATGTCCCTGTGGGCATGTACACCACCAAGACAATCAACTGGGGGCTAATTTTCCTTATTTATCATCAACACAACAGTTGTGGGTGTGAGAGCGCGCTGTCTTCCTCAGGGGATTAGTGGCTGCAACTGAAGTAATACAAAAACATCAGCATCAATTAGTCCTGCTCTCCTCTCTGATCTGTAGCCTCATCTCAAACGGTGAAACGGAGCAGGTGATCCAGATTATGTGTGTGTGAGTGTGTGTGTGTGTGTGTGTGTGTGTGTGTGTGTGTATTAGGGCGCATGCTTAAACGTCCACCTGCCCTGCAACGAGGCTCTCTCTCTCGGCAAGGCCATACTAAGGGGCGCACAGACACACACAAACACTGTGTCTGGTTTAATCCAAAACGGCACATCGACCCAAATGGCCGTGTTTTTGTTTCCCCGCGGCCCTCTTTGATGTTAATGTCCCTGTGAATTATTTATCTGTGTGTTCTCTTTGCCTTCTCCTCATGCTCTCTGAAGGAATAAATCAAAAGAGCGAGGCACACACAGAGAACAGACAGGAGGATTTATCACGGGGAGTATTGTTTAGCCCGCTGACCTCCAGGCCCTGCTATATACACATATCTGTGCTTTGCAATCAAACAACCGCCTGTTCTCACAGGGCTGAAACAGACACACACAAAACACACACACACACAAACAATGCGCTGCTTTCTTGGTGATTAAAAAAAAGGGACTTGTATTGTTTTTGCTCTTGGCTCTTATTTCCGTATACATGATCATTCTAAGCAAACGATGTATCTATTGTATAATAATTATAGATTATGCGGAGAAGATGTACTTTCTTGCGTGTCTTATATTAATGCAATTTGCTCCACATATGATTTATGGTTGACAGTCAGAGGCTGAGATAACCATTGGAAACAGTTTTGTCCTTTATCACCAGCAGATTTACACAAATATATGCACACAGAAACATGCGTTCTCACATTATCTCCATTTGACCTTTTCCATCAATGAGAGCAACATGATACAGAAGCTGTTTAGAAAACAAAAACGGAAATTCCATAGCATTCATCAGCCTTTTACGTGTTGTATACAAATGTAGGAAAGAAGTAAACATAAAACATACAGCACAAAATTTTAATTTTTTCTTTTTTTTCCAGACTTTGTATCATGACCAAAGTATTGTAGAGAATGTACCTGCGTCAATCCCATCAGTCACCATCTGTAATGGTGATGAAGTTGATGACAGAATATAAGAGTTGTGTTTTCTTTCAATCAACAACATTATATTTTCCAAGCATTTAGTGCTGCTTGTCCCAACAATAAAACAGTTGATTACAGATGTCTCTACATAAATCCATCCTGACACGACATGCTGTTGTCTATTTTGCAAAATACAAGTTAGTTGCTATTTCTCATTATGTTCGTAGTGATCAATGACAGCTCACTTGCATCAGCCAGTTTTTCCCCTACACTTGGCAGGTTGGAGGGTTGTAATTTAATGCTCTGGCACTACTGATTCACTTTTGTTTTGCTCACAATGGAGATTGTTTGGAGAGCGATGAAGTACTCCTGGTGAGTAGAGGCAGGGTGGGGATACTCCTACAATCCCTTATTATACCATGTTCTTTAACATGTAGGAGAATAAAAGAGGCTCCAGAAGATAATAATGTCCTTGTTAGGGACTGAGCAGTGAGGCAACAAGGATGCAGGAGTTTTTGACAGAACACTGCATTTTTATTTACTCAAAACATGCATGAAAAATTACAAACTAAGAACTGAACATCTGTGCCTATAAAAGAGGTCCACATAACATAGCTATAGTCAATATAATAACTAAACAAGGTGTTAACTGAACAAAGTGGCCCATCAAAGTGACACACAAGGGGGCAAATATAATACACAAGGGGTAACCAAAATGGATGGCTACAACTAAAAACAAAGAAACATTATTTGGTCTGATGAATTGGTTCCAGGATTTTAGAGTCCTCAGCTCTCAGCTCCACTGGGAAATGACCTCCCTTAACAACCACGGTAACTCACAGACAAAGAAACAGATGATTAATATCAAACAATTTGCCTGTGTGACCTTGCAATGCTAGAATGTGAGCACATAAATTAGACAATGTAAGGTTAAAAGCAAATAAACAGATTCTAAATCGGACCAAATATGTGATGTCAAATGTTTAGGTATGGTTGAGCATAAATTAAATTAACCTGTGAAAGTAACAAAGTAATAAGTTTAAAGAATATGAATTGGGAAACATTTTCATCTGTGACTGTGGCCATCACAGTCCTCTTACAAAGTTCACTATCATGCCCTGCCCACTCCCAAGCTGATCCCTTCTATCCCTATTCCAGTTTTTTGAACGTGGCTTTTTGGGCGTTTTATTTCTGTCCATCTGAAATTTCGTCATCTGAAATGAAAACTGTCTCTGGCAGATTTTTTCTACCTGTAGCTAGCCCACTAATTTAGTACATGAGTTGGCTGAAAAACATGATCTATATAAAAACGAGAATTTTGCTAAAGGTGTATTAAAGGAATACCTCATTTACAAAATGATCAGCAGTATATCTGTTTCTTACCTCCTGTTACACTGAAATGTGAAGAAAATGTTTTTCTCACATGCCTCCACTGTAAACGAAGAATCCAAAAACTAAGAAAATTCTTGATGAATTGAAATAAAGAGGGACACATTTAACTACAGCAAAATTCTACCAAAACAACAATTAATATACTCTCATGCGTCTCGTGCAGTATAATTTGTTATGCTTAGTACCTCCCAAACATGCATTTTTGCTAAAACCTGACTACTTAAAAACGCTTCCATATAAACAGTATTGTGCATGAATGAGTAGCATGCCTGGGCGGGTGTGTGCTTTTGAACTCAACAGAATGCTCAAGCAGAGTTCAAATGCATGCATTTGCCCAGGTGTGCTACTCGTATGCATAAGTGTGGCCCACTTTTAATGTAATTTATCAAGACTTTTCTCTGTTTTCTGGATTCTTAGGTTACTGTGGAGGTATGTGGGAATTTAACGAATTTAACATAACAAGTATTCCTTTAAATCTGCACCTGACTGCAACATACAGTGCATGATACACATGCCTAAAAGACTGAGTTTAAAGCCAGGCAAAATGTCAGCACCCTCACCTTTTAAATATCAATGTGGAATACTTTATTGCAGTGTAGGAATATGTTTTAGTCCTATGAGTCCAATAAGGAAACATGCAAGAACTGATGTGATGAGTTTAGGAAAACTTGTGCTTTATGGGCTAACTTTAGCTGGGGTTGCTGGAGTGTAACCCTTCCCATTTCCAACAGAGAGCAGGACAGAGCTGATGTCATTACCCTAAACTCTGCTGGCACCCATGATGGACTTTCAGATAAAGGGGAAATTAAATACTACACAGTGTATGTGCTAGCCATAGGCTTTAATAGCATAACCTGTAATCAGACAAACTATCATAGCTAATTCGTGAATGCTCTTTTGCTTTGGAAGTAACACTTGGTTACTGCTACTGGAAGCCAGACACAAGAATTAGACTTTTTTTTTTAAGCAGTAAGCTGTAGGTAATTAGAGGAGAGAGCCAATAGAAAGATTAAGTGAATCTGTAATGTATCACCTGGCTAAAAACTGGTACGTTGGCACTACCTGTGCGTTGCTGGCTTGAGAACAAGGCTTTCTTCATCCCTTGCTGAAATACATAGCAATGCAGGTATCAGTTACTGCACTGTCTCTTATTGCTGAGCAGGGACTGAAAATGAGTTGAAATCTACACAAAGTGAAGTTTAAATGCTAGAAATGTCAGAAACAGAGAAAAGAAACAGTTAAAAAATATTGGTATTGATCCATTATCCCCTCCCTTTGTAGATATTTCCCAATCAGTTTGTGTTATAGTGAAAGGGAAAACAATCATTCAGCTACAGGCGCCGCACATTATTAAATGACATATCTAGAACAGGACTCTATGGGGTGGTGAAACTTCCAGGTCCGTGAATCTGACGTTACAAATGTGCCAGTCGGGCTTTGCCAGCAGAGTGGAGGAGAATAGCTGCTCATCATCTCACGTCCTGGCCTCCTTTCCACAGCTCGAGCTCAGACCAGCCAATCCCCATAGTCTAATTGGCCTACTTTAACACTTACCTTCCAGTGGTAGCCACTGTGCTGCTGTGTGTGCAGTTGAACTCCTGTGGGGGTTTGCTCAATGATGGTAGATCCCAAAACGAGACTTCTAGATTAAACACTACTACATCAAAACAGTGTGCCTAACTTCTTTACCTGTAGTCGCTGCTCTTTAGTATTTATGAAGGCATTGTATGTACATAGTGTTATTTGTCTGCTTTTGGTACCCTTGGTGCTGCTTGTCTCTGTCATGAATGATTCCCAGAAGGTCTCAGGTTTTCTGCAGGTATTTTGCATCCACCAAAAATCTCTTAAGAGCTGAACTCTGTATTCATGAATGAACTTTAGCTGTAGGAGAGACACAGAAAAAGATGATGCTTCCCTGAGGCAACATGCAGTGTAGCGCTCTGTGTGTGTGCGTGTGCATCTGCCATGCTGCCAGCTGCTGCTCAAGATCAGCCAGATCGCAGTAATTGGTCTGGCCCTTTTTGATTTGCGCTTCTAGTATTTTTAGTCATGTATCAAGCTTGTCTCCTAACATCACGAAGCAGATCTTGAAGCTCTGCAGCTCAGACATCAGCTTGTGAAATTCTTACTGCTAAAACATTTCAATCCTCAGACGTGAGGAAGAATCATCACTGGTTTAGAGCTGCATTATTTTCAAAATGCCACATAATTTACAAGTAATCATGGAGTAATGGAAAATATGTATAATTCTGTATAACAACATTTTCAGATAGTAAACTGAAATAAAAATGCATTTAAAATCATTTTAAACTGAAATATCTCAACAACGTTAAATGCCATTTAAACTTTGTACACAGTCCCCACCAAATGATTTTATGGTTTAAATGTATCACTTTAGTCATCCCCTGACTTTGCCATCATCAGGTCAAAATCATAATTTGTCCAATACTTTGGTTTATGACCATCAGCCTCAGCTGTATTTGTGCTTAGTGTTAATTAGCAAATGTTAATAGGGGAATAAATCACAAGTTTTATCATGATACGATATGATATTGATTCTTAGGACAACAATACGGTATTTGCTGATATCACAAAGTCTGCCACAACACAGTTTTGATTCAGTTAAATTCAGGGGCCTGCGATCAATATGAGACAATATCAGTAAATATCCTTATTGGCTTTTTCATTGCCACTATTTGCCTGGCGCTAGGCTGCTAGCACTGTTTGAGTGTTTAGAAAGGAGGTGTGCTTGGACTGAAATGGTGACACAGATGTGCCATGGGAATTTTAAAATAAAGAGATATCTTAAAGAAGACAATATGTGTTAATATTGCATTGATGATACTGTATCACTGATCATTGAATCGATATAATGATTCAGATTGATGTGTTATACATCCCTAAATGTTAGCATGCTAACATATTAGACTAAGATGGTGAACAGTATACCTGCTAAAAATCAGCATGTTAGCATTGTCAATTTGCACATGCTAGCATCCTGACATAAGCATTTGGTTCATGCTCAAAACTTGGTGCTGATTCCCTAAATAATTTTAATTGTAAACAAATTCCATGAATAGACAAAAACCGACAATGCATTAATCCATTAGTCAGTATTTTCTGACTTGCTACTGTTACACCCCTGAATGGGGGAAGACATAACTTGAGTTAAAAACAACAGCGACTGTTCAGCTCTCAAGTCAGCATTTTTAATGACTCAATGGATACATATGTACAATGGATTAATCAATACATATTTACTGTGCTAGTATGGCAGCAGGTTCGTGTTTGTGCATTTAATACAATATAAATTACAGTGCCTCATGGTAATGAATGAACATGTCACAGTTTTTAGAATTTTCAGTTTTATTGGATAGGACAGATAGCACATTTGTTTAAGACAGCATATCTGTTGCAGTCGATATCCATAAGCAAATACAACCAATAGCAGAAGTGAATTACTGCATCAGGCATGTGGCTAAAATGGCAGTAAGTAAAAGTAGAGGTGGTTCATTAAAACATATGCAGATGTATTTTTCATTTTCAAACACTTGTTAGGCCCTGGCTCACCCCGCGACACCCTTTGTCCCCACAGAAAGCCACACTGGAGTTAGGTCAAAGACCAGGCCCGGTGCCCGGGGCCAAATTGAATTACCATGATTGCCTAGTCTTTTATAATTAATTTGCAAAGGGCTTAAGGGCCTTAATAGCTGTGAGGAGCACAGGCTTGAAGGACAAACACTAATTAAAAGTTGCCAAGGATCAGGAGTACGCCACGGTGCAGGATGACTTTTCTGTTAGAAAGAGCTGATTATAATTCTGCACTGGGCCTCCACAGGCTCTGCTATCATGAGAGTTCACACTTCCCTCCATAGAAGACAGGGGATGTTTTATAAGTCAGGCTTAAAAGACATATTGGAAGTAAGCAGGTCATAGTACCACTGTAGTGCAGGTTTTGACCCCTAATGTGGGGGTGGAAGGAGCACCAGTTTGGAGCTCTTATGTGTGATTACCTCTTTTGGCAGGATGCTGGGAATTTGCTGTTTAGCACACAAGCTTGCGTTTTACATTAGGCATTTAGTAAATGCTCTTGTGCTGCTGCAATGAACCCAGAAGAGAATAAGAATTAGCATAAATTCCTGGATCACATTGAAGCCAACTATATGGGAGGAGTGTTAAACCGGGGTGACTCTTCTGAGTTCTAACGGTCCTGTCCTGAATGATCAAGAATGATAGAGAAGAGGTTGCTGGAAAGTAAAGCAGTGCCAAGGCTTTTCTGCCTTGCTTGATGTTTGGTTACATTTGTTAGTATTATTTAAAAGACAGAGTGACAGGTGACATAAATACAGGTCAAAATGAATGAGAAAACACAGAAGTTATATATCCACCTGAACCTCTGCCTGGTATGCTGCGGTATATTCCTATAAAGTCTGGAGGATGTTAAGGTTTAGTGGAGCTGTTGGTCGTGTGAAATGTTCCCATATTTATTCTCTGTGTGACTCAGAGTCTCAGAGCTCACAGTTATAAAATATAACTTAGCTTACATCTTCACCGCAGGAACAGATTGCCAAGCTAATGAAAAACTCCCACGGCAGTCTAGATTAACTTCTTCCAGGGTTTTGTGGAAGTCAAGTCCTCAATTGCTTTTCTGCCGCTGGCACTCTATCTCTTCCTTTTCTTCCTCTCTCTATTTCCTCTTCTCTTTTTCCCCCTGCTTTCACCTGTAGAGTAGTGGCTGCTGTCTCCAAGGGGGAAAAAAGCTTATTGAGTCAATTGAAGCAAAGAGGAAATTAACAACTACTGGCTGGCTGGTTTTATTGTTTTGTTTGGAGACAAATGTGGCTATATCCTTGCTGGAGAATTGAGGGAGTACTTTCCCTGGGCTCTCTCTCAATTGCTTTGTGTTTTTATACACACATTGCTTCCCCTGTTCAGCTTTTTTTCTCCTGCTCTAATTGCTCAAGTTGCTTTTAGTGCAAACCCGAGGTCTGACCTTCTTCTTTAGACCTTAAAAGAGTTCAGTTTAGAATTTATTTGAGCACAAATAAAATCCGGATGTAATTCAAGTGCTTTTGGGGGTTGAGATGGAGATGGAAAAGAAGTTTTAGGAACCATTCTAAGCCATCATAACTCATCACGCTGGTGTTCTTGTGTTTGCCAAGTATCACTCATCATTGTGAGCTTAACATTGTTGTTGTAGCAGTAGGAGCTGGAGTTACAAGTTGTTTTGGCTCCTCCAGTCAGTTTCTGAAAAGCAAAAGATTGATAGCAGCAGGTTAGCTGCTATGTCTTGGTGTAGTGGGTCCCCAAAGTTGGTGAAATTATTGCATTCATTCAATTCGTGCTTGTTCCCTTGACACATTCTTCCTCATACAGGAAGGGTGATGCTATTGTTACTTAGGTTTGGCTGATCAAAGCACACATGCCACCGTGTTGCTTATAATACTTTGGTGGAAATTTTGGCTGTTAAACACATTGGGTATCACTCATGACAAGTGAGGAAAACAAATTTGTGTGTACAGTGTTCATAGAAGGAAATTTATGTATATTTTGGCATTCATCAATGTATTAGTGGCTCTAATTGTTAATATGATTAAACCTTCGATCTCTTCTTACCTTGACCCTCTCCAGTTTGCGTACGGGAAGGGGCGCAGCACAGAGGACGCTGTTATCTGTGTGTCTCATCTAATAAGCAAGCACCTTGAAGATTCAAGGACATATGCTAGGGTTTTATTTGCTGATTTTAGTTCTGCATTTGACACCGTCCGTCCTCACCTGCTTGTAAAGAAACTTATTGACATGCAAGTCAGTCCGTCAATTATTAAATGGTTTTATTCACTTTTAACTGACAGGTCACAACAAGTCAATGTGAATACTACACTCCCTATGGTCAAACACTGTAACACGGGGGTTCCACAAGGAGCTGTGAGTTCTCCTCTTTTATTCACACTGTACACTAATGAATGTAGAAGTAGTCAGCCTAATAACTTTGTCATATAATTTTCTGATGACACTATCATTTTAAAGTTACAATGTGTGATTTACGTGGTTGTTTATGAGCAAATATCAACTATTGCTTTCATAAATATATATTTACTAAAGTGTAATGCAATTCACATACACATGGAAGCTTTCTCATAGGCTTAGAATGATTTCTCTATATATACACAGGCAGGTCGCGGTATGCTGGAGGCTGCCTTCTTTATATTTTCGGCCACTGTATTTGAATACAGTGGCCGAAAGCTCTCTTTATTGCTCTTCTGAATAAGCAACCTGCTATACGTTAAGGGGTTTTCTTTTTCTTTTTTACTCTTTTCTTTTGAGGCATTGTGCCCTCTGCCTTTTTGTCTCCCTTGGTGTGCAATTATCGATTGCTTTTATTACTTTTATCTTACTTCTGTTATCTTTTAACATGTTTTAAACATGTCGGTGCTATTGTATCATTTTTATTTGTTTTTATGGTTTTATTTTCTGTTTTTAGGAGAATGAGCTGCTAGAACAGTAGTTACTGTTCTCTTTCTTTTCTTTTATCATTCTAAGTTTTTAATTTATTCTGTGCAATACAGTCACAGTCAGTGCAATTATCTGTGTTTAAGGACTTGTGCACTTTTAGTGGGGCAGTGCAATATATGTCATATAGAGTGTCCTGTAATGTTATTTATTTATACACTGAGGTTAGGCGCTGACTCGTGTCTGTGTCTTGTGTCTTGTGTCTTTTTGTATGATTACTTTGCTGCATTGTGATACGTGTGAGTGATGAACTGTAATTGCAGCTGTGGCATTGTTGTCCAAGACAAATTTCCCTCTGGGGACAATAAAGTCTAACCTTAACCTTAGCTCTGATCTTCTTGTAGGCAGTAACAAAATCTTCACCTGCTTCTGACTGCTCGTAGTGCTTGTGTATAAATAAGAAATGCACATAAATATTGCTTGTCATTATTAGACATTACAGTTTTAATTTGTACTGTGCTGTGTTATGTTAACAATACACAGATGCCTTTGAAACATGTAAGTTAAACATGACAAGACATTAGACATATATATATGTTTATATAGTAGGGCATTAACAGAAAAGTCGATTTGTCGACGTCAGTGGCACAAGTCGACACCCCCCGGGAGGAGTCGACAAGTCGTGTGTTTTTTCCCTTTCTCTCTCTCTCTCTGTGTGCTTGTGTACAGAATGCAATCGCTGCCTCTGATTGGCTTACAGTGATGCTTTATCCTTGACATACTCGGGCGTACTATAAGCAGAGCAGACTCCGTGAGGAATGTCCGCAGTCATTCGGGCTTTCATAGTTGAGCACATTTCCGCGTCGTAGTTTCCTGTAAAAATGTCCGTGAAAAATCCCCGCGATGTGAAAAATACATGCCGAGCAGTCGCTGGTGTGCGGAGCGGAGTCCGCGCGGTCGTAAAATCTGAGCTTTGCGCACACAGGGCTTGCAGACGTCCGCTTTGAGTCCGCGCGGTCCCCGCAGAGTCCGTTCCGCGTACGTTCCGCCCGAGTATGTTCGGGCCTTGACAGACACACATCACGTGTTTGGAGATACTTCACTTTCCTCCACCGTGTCAACGTGATGACGTCATCAAATGACTTGTCGACTCGACTTCGACTTTATTGACAGATAAGTCGACCTGAAAAAAATCAAAGTCGTTAATGCCCTAATATATAGTGAAGTTTTAGAGTCCTCACATCCCTTGCGGAGATCGGCGGGGGGAGCGGCTAGCACACCTAATGACTGACGCCGCCCCAGACTAACGTCCAAGAACACAAAATTGAAACCACAAAATATCTCCAACATGCCCATCCATAGTGATCCAAGTGTGCTGCAGCCCCGACATAAAAAGTTGTTTCGATAAACGTCATATGAACTCTGTTTTTAGCCTCACTGTAGCCTGTAGCTCTGACTGCTTCTCTGTGCTCCGCGCTCACGTGTGCGCGCTCAGGGTGATCGGTGATGCACGGTCTCTGAAGAGCAGCAGTCTCGTCAGTACTGATGTCCAGATTCTCAAGTGCAGGCATCGCCAATTCCCAGTCTGAGCAGCAAAGACTTTCCTCATCCGTTGGCATTGCTTTGCATTTGAAACAACTACACCACCAGGTTTCCAGTGCTCGACTCCGGTATTCTGCGGCTGGCTGAGGGTTAGGCTCATGAGCTGCGGCGGCTGCTTCGTCCAGTAGCCTGAGTTCCGTCTGTATACTCGGACTCAAACAAATACGACTCAACAAAGAAATGCTGTGCCTCCTCAATTTCAAAGTCTTCAGACATGTTGGGCTGTCCTTTGCTAACAGACCATAGTGCAAATTATCTTTTAGCTACTGTGGTTACTGCTGTGTCCCCCTGCGGTGCACGTGTCACGTGATGTAAACACGGGTGAGCAAAGCTCATGCTTTCGCTGGTCTCGCGCAGGCGTGCACACGTGAGCGCGGAGCACAGAGAAACAGTCAGAGCTGCAGGCTACAGTGAGGCTAAAAACAGAATTCATATGACGTTTATCGAAACAACTTTTTATGTCGGGGCTTCAGGACATTAGGATCACTACGGATGGGCATGCTGGAGATATTTTGTGGTTTCAATTTTGTGTTCTTGGATGTTAGTCTGGCACGCCGTCAGCCATTAGGTGTGCTAGCCGCTCCGTTGGCATATGGGTGAGTAGATAATGGCTGAATTTTCATTTTTGGGTGCACTATCCCTTAAAGCTTCAGATTAGGTTTCTTAAAATGTGAAGGAGTTATTTAAATCGACTTTATACATGTGTTTTCTACATTTCTGGCATCTCATTCTGGAGCTATGTAGCCGTCTGACAGAGACTGGAAAGAGACTCCTCCTGTAGCTGTTGTGGTTTATTTGTGTGTGTGTACCTTTTGTGCATCAAGTTTCATATTGAACCATTTTCGTTTAACCTCTTCTTAAAACAGAGGACACAGAGTTAACAGCACCTGTTTCCTCCTCCCAGGCATTTGATTTACCTGTCCCTGTCACAAAATTAATTTTTTTCTCAACTCCAAAATAACCTCAAGCTCAGGAAATTTCGGAATCTCAAACAAAAAATTCCTTTCTATCACTCTCTGTCTTTGATTACTCCATGTTCACAGGTCAACAGGATGCACCTATCCATAATTATTACCTCCATATATGGTGGTCATTGGCCATACATAGGCAGGGGTGTATGCTAATTGCTGACTAGCGGGAGCGTGCTGTTAGCTCACGGTTGATTGGCATTCATGAACATATGCATGTGCCTGCAATCAAATCCAAGCTTTCCGTGGGGTTCATGAATCCGGTGTGGGTTTTTAGTACCATGTGCAAATCTACACACAGATTTATTAACATTTCATGAATGAGACCAAATGTTTTCTTTGACATCCTTTATATTTTTGACAGAATATTTGCCCCATTTGTGCACACCCAAAGGTCAGATTGCTCATTATGGTGGAAACAGCTGTATGTCTACTGTGGGGGCTCTAAGGTGACTTCATCATGAATGAGAAAATAACTCCTTATTATGCCATCAAAGTTCTGTCAGTTACAATTCTCTCAGGAAATGTAGAGTTTTGGGAGCTTGACCCGTACTAAGGACTAGTTTCACTTGAGTGTCCCTTTAATTCTAGGGCACAAAATTTTAATTTGTGAGCAAGAATCATGAAAAAATCAGTCAGGCAATACATGTCAAACTTAAACAATATTCACTAAGACAAACGATCAGATTGTGTAAAGAACAAGGTCTAATGTTTCTGTTTTGTCTGAAGATGTTCTGGTGCTAATACACTTAGTTGCTAGTTTTTTCGATAACGAGAAACTCTTCTTAAAGGGATTGTGCACCCAAAAATGAAAATTCAGCCATTATCTACTCACCCATATGCCGATGGAGGCCCTGGTGAAGTTTTAGAGTCCTCACATCCCTTGCGGAGATCGGCGGGAGGAGCAGCTAGCACACCTAATGGTAGACGGCGCCCCAGACTAACGTCCAAGAACACAAAATTGAATCCACAAAGTATCTCCATACTGCTCATCCATAGTGATCCAAGTGTGCTGCAGCCCCGACATAAAAAGTTGTTTCGAAAAACGTCATATGAACTCTGTTTTTAGCCTCACTGTAGCCTGTAGCTTCTCTGTGCTCCGCGCTCACACTTGGATCACTACGGATGAGCAGTATGGAGATACTTTGTGGATTCAATTTTGTGTTCTTGGACGTTAGTCTGGGGCGCCGTCTACCATTAGGTGTGCTGGCCGTTCCCCCCGCTGATCTCCGCAAGGAATGTGAGGACTCTAAAACTTCACCAGGGCCTCAATCGGCATATGGGTGAGTAGATAATGGCTGAATTTTCATTTTTGGGTGCACTATCCCTTTAAACTACAATGACCCTGCAATAAATCCTATCTTCTTGAGGGTTATAATGTTCTCTTTTTGTTGAGGTTTTTGTAGAGAGGTGCTGATATAACTACATGGGCAGTTTAAAGGGTTTTGTTTGTTGTGCTTTTGGATTGTATTGCATCATACTGAAAGGTGTTTCTATGAAAATTTCATACTACAATTATAGTGAACAAAATTATTGTGGTTATCAGTATTATCTCGCTATTGTTAAAGTGTGCTGAAAGAGTACTGATAAACACACTGAAATCATCTAATCAAGTTTTTTTTTTTTTTTTTTTTTTGAAATCATCATCAAGTTTTTTTTTTTTTTTTTTTTTTTTAAAAGAAAAAAAAAACTACAAATAAAATTAGCAGTTTACTTTTGTAAATATATGAAAACCTTGTTAAATGTAGATTAACATTAAAGGGAGCCTGTCTTTGAAATGCTTGCTTGAGTGTCTGTCTCTGTAGCTGAGGGCAAGGGACCAGTTGCATCCTGCACCTGAGTCTGGAAGACAGCTGCTAACTGTAGTTGATGCTGAACAGTATTTACCAAGAGGTTTTCAAAGCGTCGTAATCAAACATGGTTTTAATGATGATAACAATTTGAAACGTTAATACTAGTCGTGGAGAATTGTACCACAATTTATTGTGAGACTGTTTCATACCTATTTTCTAATATTTAGTCCAAACAGTCTTTCTCACGTAATCCTGACCAAGCAAAGTGATTCACAATAATATAGCAATAACTCTACTTGGACAGGATGAGACTATTTGTAGTGATGGTGGAAAATCCAGTCTTAAATACAATTATATCTGGGTTATCATGACATGTAGCAGCTTCTGCTGTGCTGACATAAAATCAAATTGTGGCACTTCAATGCATTTTTCAACAGACTGATGCCCCACAGTAGCATCAACAACGCTGAGACATTTATCATTTACCAGCCTGCTGTTGACATATTAATCAACATGTTTTTCATCAATATCCCTTTATTTGATGTCCCCTGTCATCACTGTCATTTTAACAAGAAGAGGCATCCGCCACAGGAAGGCTTATTCGCAGCTTAATTGACTGAAGCCAGTTCAGATCATTTGAGGCTAACCACACTTTTTCACAATGAGGTTTTGATGAGCTCAAATCAATGGTGGGCAGGGGGAGAGTGTTGCATGTAGTGCTCATTAATTCAATCTTCATACATCCCAGATGCTTGAGTCAGAATAAGAGGAACAGGAAGGCTATTGATCGTTCTCTGGCGTTCAGCCAGACTACACAGCAGTCTGCATTTTCAGTACTAGAAAAACACATAATGACCCACTCTACATGTTCCATCTAAACAGCATAATACATTTTTATCATCTGCAGGCTTAGCTGGCTCTAACTACTAGCTACAAACTAAAAACTCCACCTTGTGAACTGAAATGATTTGCATAACTCAGGGGGGAAGAAGCATTCACATTACTGTACAATGGGTTTAGAAATTTGGAAAGGCCATAATTTAGATCTTGTTTGTGCTCTCAAAATAGCATGCAGATGACTTTGCAAGCATCGAGCCAAACCAGGAAGGCACAAATGCTCTCTCTGTTAACAGAGCACAAGAAGACTTTATTCTGGAAATGCTACGTATTCGCTTTGGGAGAAAATCATTACTTGTTATTTTTTAGCCTGAAAATATAGGACTTTCAGTCTGTGAAGGCAGTAGCACTTTCTTACCCAACTACAACAATAGAGTATCTTTTCTTTCTGTCCACACTGAGCGTATCTTTCTGTTGTATAATAATCTCACTCCTTGAGGCTCTCCTGTCTGGCTCTTCACACATCTGCACAAGGCTATGCCAGCAAGTGGAACTGTTTAATTTACAGAGGGCCTTAAGATAATATTTACATAAGCAGTGTTGAAAAGAAACCTTGCAAGCCCTAAGGTTATTAACGGTAATTATGCTTCATAAACCCATGCCCTTCCCTTGCCAAACACACTTACGGGCCCTGCGGCTCTTATTTGAAGTTTGCGAGCTTGATCACAGCGAAGAGATATACAGATTAAGAGTCAGCAACATCCACCCACTTACCGGCTTAAAAGAGGACAGTGTTACTGGGTGTATTCAGGCACATCAAAGCCTGGTTGTGCTATGAATGGAGTGATACATTGTCTGAGCGATGGGATGTGACAGCGCAGATACAGACTGTCGCTGACATGCCTTCCATCCTGGATTACCAGTGAGTCAGGCTGCGAGGAGTTTGCTTCTTGGCTGCATCTCTGGAAGCAAGCCAAGCTAAAATAACTTGCCTACCCCGCACACTCACCACCCCTACAACATACTTCACTGTATATTTATTTCCACTGGGAGTAATGACTGGGAGACGGCTCCTTTCCCCTTACACACAAAAAGGTTTTCTTGGAAAGCGAGAAAGTGAGAGCCAGGGCTCCTTAAAAAGCTTGATAGTAGCCTTCTTCTTGAAATCAACATGAGGAAAAAGGACCTCTACTGTGAAGTGATTCAAACCATATTTCTTTTGCAAAGGAAAAGTTTAAAGTTCAAGGGATGACCCAGTGACTGAGTGGACTAAGGTGCACGTCATGTGACCATGACATCTTACATTTAGCACATTAGCATGCCAGCGTTTTCAACTACAACTGCCCTTGATCTGTTTTTTCCCTATTTGGTCTTAAACCAAAGTAAAAGACAGATTCATAATTTGACTCCATAAAGTTAGGATCACCAGAGTCATTGAAATTGATGTGCAGGGACCATGAATGTCTGAACACAGTTTGTGCCAATCCATTCTCTAGTTGTCAAGTTATCTAACTGAATAAGAGAAAAATCAGGGATGATGGTGGCACTAGAGGAAACAATGGAGGACCACCAAAGCCTCAGACTTTAGGGGGACCTTGATATCAACATAGAAAACACAGTTATTAAAATATTTCACTCTAAACTAAAAATGTTAGTTTCATGGTGGCGCTTGAGGATAAGTCAGGGCATAACCAAAGGAGGACTAGTAGGATGCATCCTCTAGGGACTATGAATGGGGTTTTTTTTTTTTTACCGTATTTCAGTGGAATCCATCCAATAGATTTATTTCACCCCATACCAAAAATGTCATCTACTGATGGTGCTGGAGGAAAGGTTACCATCATGAGGATTCATCCTCTGGGGATCAT
This sequence comes from Epinephelus moara, assembly GCF_006386435.1. NCBI lineage: Eukaryota > Metazoa > Chordata > Actinopteri > Perciformes > Serranidae > Epinephelus > Epinephelus moara. The sequence continues at coordinate 9,959,596 of NC_065513.1, forward strand.
ATTTCTGAACTAGCTTTTCATCTAAATCAGATATTTCAATCTGGACCAACTGACTTCTGACTTGACCATCCCTTAGAGCCCTGCTGCTAGCCTGACTACAAATACTTGATAGAAAACATATCAAATCACATATTTAAATCACAATTTTGGGTTCAGTGATGGATTACTGTCAGGGCAATAGTAATCGGCCAAGGTATGGGCCCAGTATCCTAGTGTGCACCTGCTTACATGGAGCTGCTATCTATCAACACCCTGTTAAGGAACAGTACTTGTGGATGTAGCCTTTTCCTTGATAGCAAGCCATGAGTCACTAACACTGCTACTGTAGATCTTTCTATGCTGCAAGTGTAAAGCCTTGAATTGAGAGCTGATGAATAGGCAGGGAAGGCTCTTATCAGGGGCAGCTGCGAGAGTCATTTATCAGTGGAGAATAATGGAAGCGAAAGGAGATGATTGGAGCAGTCGGCCTATTGCTCCACAGTATAATAGGCCTACATATTCTCAGTGTCCTGGAATAACTCTGTATCTCCATCTCTGTCACTACTGGCATTGTGCAGCCGTTGCAGAACAGGTATTAAGAGCCAAGAATCTGCCATACAAAAAAATGTTTAGCAACTCCAGGGACAGTGTGTGAAAAGGGTAATTATACAACTCACAATGCATTTGGTGATAGAATAATGAGTATTGTCTAAATTCTTGACAAAGACAGTATCAGAAACACATTCAAGTCATTTTAGTTACGAATTATACTATATGTCCAGGAATTTATCTTGATGACGCAATCCCAACCTTGAAATTTGACTTAAAGACATGTATAAAATAATATCAGCAAAGTAGGCCTTTTGCTAGCTTGTCAATGAAGGTCATTCCACATTTCAGACATGGTAGTTTAACAAGGATCACATGAAAATATAATCAAAGCATTTTGAGTTGTGTTTTAAACCATTCTTACGTCTGACACAGTTTTTACCTGACTCAGCAGTGACTCAGAGCTTTTCTAGTGGGAAACCTGCTGTCTGACAAGGCTCTGACCCTTCTGCTCAGTGAGTAGCTTCAGCACCAAGCAAGATTTCTCTATCTGCTTTTGGAACAGTGCCACCAAAACATCCCAGTGATCCCAGAGATATGCTCTGTGGCTTTCATGTCCCTTTGGTTTGACTGCTGTTGTAGACCCAGCTGCTCTCCTGTAACAGCTTTCTCTGAGGACGCAACTGCGGTCACCTGCTCTATGTCCTCCTATACATAATCTTATAGGGTCTTGTTTTATACTTCTTGTACATTTTTACAACAGGCAATAACATTACTTAGGTGGTGCGGTTTAACTGCTGCTATTATATTAATTCATGACAATTCAGGTCCATTGAGAGCACTTAGAATTTATGGGGGATTTGGATTTTGAAACACATGCAAATGCTGAAAGCAGGTGTGTGATTGATGAGGCATGCATCAGGTTTAAGCCTTAATTATTTCCAGTGTTTGATGTGTGCAGATGTGCTCACAAGTGAAACATTTCAGGGAGACCTATTGATGGTATTCATGTTTGTGCCACTCAGTACGTATTGTACCAGGCTGCACAGCGCTACAGATGTGTCCTCCTGTGAACTCTACTCTGAACTGCATTATTCCTGCAGAGCAAAAGAACACTAGATCCCAAAGCTTTCTTATCAGTGAACAAGCTGCCAGTCATGAGTTATTGCCGAAGACGAGAACGGACACTATTGCTGCAAATAAAATGGACACAGTCCGGTTCATATTTGATGGATTATGGCTTCAGACTTAAAATGGTATCCGTCTGTGTGAGTGTTGAATCATCGGCTTGTATTTTGAAATGTGTTGCTTACAAGTCAAGATGCACCTAACCTCACAGGAGAAAAGATGCCAAGGGCTTATGTTTTTGTTTTGTCTCACTTTGATTAGTTCATCAGATGCCGTACAGCTGCACTAAACCATTTTTCACATTGGAGGCTCTAAAAGACAGCAAAAGTAATGCTTGAATTTTGAGGACATCTGTGCAACAAAATCCTTTGAGGGCATCAACCCAGCTGCTGTGTGATGCGTCAAGGTTACTAAGGAGATCAGAGAACATTTCCAAAATAATAAAAAGGGAATGTCCTTATTTGAGGTAACATAACTTTGCATTCCTACTTCACTTTTAAATATGCCCATACAAGCTTTGCAATTTGCCCTGGTGCAGCTTGCCACTGAGGAACATATTGTTGTGTACATGAACCTGCAAGTGGGGCTATTAGACTTATATTTTTCTCTAGTTTGCTTAATAAACCCTCCTCTGCCATATGATTTAGTGGAGTGAACCCACCAAGGCAGTCTATCTAAACACCATTAATCAAGTTCCTATGCACTAGCAAGGCAGCTATAAGTGCTCACTTAGGTATTTTCTATAGGAGGCAAAGAGGCCTGGGAGCTGGTCTTTTGTAAGGAGAAGACACAGCAGTCCGCTGTTGTCTGTCCTTATTTATGTTCAAGTGTTGGGTTCATGTTTGTCTCTGTGTTCATTTGCAGTCACAGACATACAAACACATTTTTAAAAGTACTCTCCAAGGCAAAATACACACCATTACATACACATCCTCTTTCTTTCCTCCCGGACACGATCACACAATGCACTGAGATAATGGCCGCTGGCTGCTGCTGTCGGGGGGCCTGCTGCTTCATTGTTGCAGCCTCAGCAGCTCGTGCACAGGGGGCCCTCGGAGGAACAGCCCGTCTGAAGGGGGACGGCTTTCAGAGAGGCAGCAGAGGCAAGCAGAGAGCCGGTTGCCCTCACAGCCAGAGGAGCCATGTCTCCACTTTGTGCTCAAACAGGAGTCATTTGTAGTGAGCTGTTTGCATAGCAGGGAGACAAGGAGCAGCTCTGTCCCTGCTGAAACTGTGTCCTCTTACAGATATCTGGAGGCCTGTGCTCACTGTGTCACTGAAAGAGAGCGATGCTTTGCAGTGAATGTTAATGAAGTATCAACTACTGATCAATCAATTATGCAAACAGCTCTGTCAACACAAGATTATAAGCAGAAGGCTGTCTCAGCTGGTGACGCAATATTAAATATGCAAAAGGTGACATGATTGCTTCATGGCCCAGTATTTTTATATATATATTTTAAACACTGTAATAGTGAGCTTCTGGTACAGATGCAAATCTGGGTTTAACAACAGCAAAACAAAAACATAATTGTAAAGTCATATTATTTAACATCACCATGTATAAGAAAAATTAAAGACCTGCACCAGGCTGTCATGTCATCCTTATGCATATTTTAAAATACAGGTAATCCCATACAGCTAGGGCCTATTAATAACAAATGCGTCATCTAAGTAGAACATAGCAACATAGCAATCAGTTTCAGGACAGATAGATAGGACAGGACAGATGCTTATAATTCTTGACATCAGCTGTCTACAGATATCGATTGCTAACTAGCTAGATGCAACCACTTGGGTCACTCAAGGGCCTGAGCCACATACTGAGCCAGCTGGCTACCTGAAGTCGTGACAGTCCCAAAAACTGCAGCAGGTATGCAAATGGAGTAGCTATTCACATCGGGGTTTACCCTGTCATGACTCCAGACAGCTAATTTAGCAGCTGTCACCTACGTTAGCTTTTGACTGATAATAACCTGTTTGTGCACACTGTAACATCTCCATTTTTAAGGATGAAGACATTTTACACAATGCACAAAAAACAAAATTTAAATTGCCTGTGGATATTCTCATTCATCCAGGTCATAGTTATCTCAAGGCAATTGAATTGAATGCAACTGGACTTGGTTTTGTCATTGACACACCATTGGAGCACTAACAAACCAGTGACATTATTGGCCTTGTGAAGACCTCCTCAGAGGTTAAATACCTGGGTGTTTCCACACCAGTTTGTCAGACTAGTTCCAGCCTAGTCAGACAAGCATGAACTGATGAAGCCTCTTGGATAAGAGGTGAAACGTCTTCTAAGACAAAACCAAGTCCAGTTGCGTTCGATTCAATTGCCTTGAGACAAAATTTAAATTGTTTTAGTTAGGTAACAATATCACACTAGGGCTATATCAATATCATATGTACTGTGATGTGAGGCTTTATGATCTCAGATTTTGGATATTGTAATATCGTAGATTTAGCCTATTTCAGATTTAAAAAGCTGCATTACAGTAAAGTGATGTAATTTCCTGAAATAACCAGAAGGTTCTAGCTGTTCTATTATTTGTCTTTACCCCGTAAGGCCTTTACATACTCCGCAAGAACAGAGAAATTTGTTCTCTCTCGCAGGGCTGCAAGAAAAGAATGACGTGATTTTTTTTCTTGCAGCCCTGGTTTGGGAGTTCTTGCAGCTTTTTCTCATCATCTGGGCAGAACTTTTTTCTTGTGCGGTGTCCGAGAACTATTGTGTGATTGGTCAGAAATTTGAAGTGGGCATGGTTAATGCGGAAAAGCGCGTGTGATGCATGCGGCAATGGGAGGAGCCAATGAGGACTTCCCAGGAGTTCTGCACTTGAGTTTCTCGTGAAGTATGAAATGCCCTGGTCAGAAAGAACTTTGTTCTTGTTCTTGCCACCTCGAGAAAAAGAACAAATTTCTCTGTTCTTGCGGAGTATAATGTTTTTAAGTCATTATATCCACATTAATGATGATTATTTCTTAAAAATCTCACTGTGTAAATATTTTGTAAAAACACCAGTAGTCAACCCTACAGTATCATCCCAATACTGATATTGAAGTATTTGGCCAAAAAATATTGTGGTATTTGGTTTTCTTCACATCATCCAGTCCTCTATGACACTAACCCATAATGTATTGACAACAGTGCAAACATATCACTTGTTTCTAACTACTAATTTTTGGACATGACATTTTTCTAATTCCTTCAGTTGTAAAGCATTTTTAATGCAGTGTTTGAGTCTACATGCAGGATTCACTCCTGCAGATTCCCTGTGAGGTTGCTGCATTGAATTACTTGGTCTCAGATAGCTGTTGATGGTCAGGTAGGCTGGGCTCTTATTAAACCACAGCATGTCTGCTTTTCTGTCTATAGAGAATATACAGTGTGGGTGTGGAGGCTGTGGAGTTGTAATATAACTACTTGATAAGTCATCAGTAATGTAACCATTTTCTCAGTGAACACTAAGTAATGAGTAATTGATTGATAGTGACGTTTTTATGTAACTTGCCTAACACAATTGAAATGTGTGTATCACAATGTCTGATAAACCTAAGGGAGTTTGCTTGAGCTAACAACATGACAGCCAAATTTGGCCTTTGTGAAGCAGTATCCTCTTTTTCTTTGCAAGAAAACAAAGTTTCTCAGGATGACAAGATAATTAATATGTGATCATGACGAAAGAGCTTGTTATCTTGAGATAACAAGATAATGACGTTGTGATTGTGAGAAAACAGGGTTGAGGAAATCGGTGCAACCGTGACAGCTTTTAGCTTCTGTGGTTTTGAAAGGTTTCCTGTAATTTTGTTGCTCAAAAAAAGAAAAAGAACAACGAATCAAAGCAGAATTAATGTAAGAGACTTTTGTTAACAAGTCATACCCTATGTATAACTTGTATTGTGCGTGTATGTGTGTTACCGTTTATTCATGATACTCTAAAAGAATTTACAAATGGCTGTTTAAAAGGCAAAACACTACTGCAGGAGTGTCTGTGAATAATGCCTGCAGCACTCAGGTTAAGTATTCTTCTGTAGCTTGTTGTCTCTGAGGAGGTCGGGGCTGAATATTTTGTGTTTGTTGTTGTGTTCTGTACAGCTCTGCATTTCAAGAAGGCAGGCTAGCCATCCTTTTTTCATCCTATTATTTATCTGAGGGAAAAAGCTCAAATATCTGTACACACATTGGTGCCTGCAAGCTTTCAATATAACATGTGGGTTATGAGTCTGGATGGAGGGCAGCTCCACAGTAGCTGTTGAGGAAAAATTGCTTGCAGTTGTTTGACTTTCTCCATTAGATTTTGGAATCAGAGGAAATCAAACCAATAACCTTCTGATCAGGAATCTGCTTGGTTAAAAAATGATCTGGAATGTTTGATCTTCAGACATTATCAACTACATTAGGCCCACTCAGCCATGAATCGGTAACAGCTCTACATCAGGAATACTAATGAAGTCTACAAAAGACAACCAAGTATCTGCATTCATTTTCAACACAGCTCACTAACCCGTAACAGTTCCAGAGGCAGGATATTAGTCCACAGTGTTCAAGCTAATGTAGAGCAGTATATTTAGAGGAGCAGTGTGTAAGAATTAGGGAGATTTAGTGGCAGCTGGTGGTGAGGATTGCAGAATTCAACCAGCTGAAACTTCTTCCAATTAGAATTCCTTCATTGTTTATTGTTCAGGAGGTTTTTACATTGCAGACCAGCAGCTTGCCCAGTTACTGCCATGTGTGCTTACCTTTTTCTCTGATAACATAATGTTTGCTCACCTTATTTAAGGTCCAGACTTTCAAGAGGTCGGACTAACGTAACAAACTGATTTTCTCTAATGTCATGTAAATGTAATGTTTCTCTGACGATGTTTGGCATGTCTGAGACGAGCGCTCGCCCACCACATGCTAATGTGTGCTCACTTTTTTTCTCTGATAACTTAAAATCAACACATTAAAAAAAATGGTGTTTTTCTGATGCTGCCCATCACGGAGGGGCTTCTAACTATGGTAGCTAACACACCACACGAATGCCCCTACCTAGAGCTAGTGTTTGGTGGTCCCATCTGGGCTACGTTATAACATTGGCTCTAACATCACTACTGAACCCCTTTTCCATGATAAGATAGTACTTTTCTACCTTCCAAAGCCCTTTCATAATAAAGTGCCTCCCGAATAACATTACAAGGGACAATCAATATCACAGCAAGTACAGATAAAGGAGGCGACCGAGAAAATGTAATGAAAGGGAGAATGGTGTGGAAAAGGTATTCAAAAGCATCCGATTCATTTAGGTGACAGTATGTGTCAGACCACGAGGGGCCATGTTGCTTTAAACAGTGAAAAGAAGTTCTAAAAGCAGCTGCTGCATGTTTCATGACATGAAGCTAATGTGAACTGGAAACTGGCAAATGTTATCACAAGGCTGTTATTCATCACTGTTGGTCATCTCTCAAACACTGGACCTTAATTTTTGTATATTATTTAATGTTAAGTGCATATAAACTCGTACGTGGTTGTAATGGTTTTCCTGATTTGGTTTTACTCTGTGCTTGCGTCATTGATTTAGAATGAATTGCATGCATTCAGCTGACCTTTGACCAACTTCTTTTGATTGTTTGTTGTTTTACGTATGCATTATAATGTGCTCATGCTACTGTCTAACATATCAGTGAAATAATGATGTTTGTTCTCATGGGCTGCACTGACTTTGTGGTGTGGAAATTTACACCTAGTTGCTGGGATTAGGTTTTGTCTCTCACTGTTGACTCACTGCAGACTTACTTTCTCCACATACCATATTCAGCTCAGCATTAGAAGTACGTACAGTACTTAACTTAAAACATTTACTTGTATTACAGTTTGCTTTACTGTTATCATATTATCATAAATTAGAATTAAATACCAAATGTTATATAATCTCACCTGTTTAGCTGCTAGACTACATTCGCTCTCACCCTTTAGGTTACCAGTTTTTAAAAGGCAGATAGAGGAGCTGGATTTGAGACGGAGGGAGGAAGAAAGTGTCAAAGGGAGAGGGGACAGGGCGAGCTGGGGTTCTGAACGCCAGTAATAATAGATGTGCTAAATTCCTCGCTGTCATTTGTGCTCTTGAAGCGCTCTGATTCATCATCTCAATCATCATCATTATCGCTATCATCACCACTCTGCTCTGACTGAGCTGAGGAAGATTCCTCATGACTCTCTGTCTCAGTCATGCTCTCAGACTGCCAGGACTCTGCAGACTGGAGCTCTCCAGCTGATTACTGGGCACAGGAGTCTCTGCCTCTTTCGTGGAGCTGGTGGTTGGTGCCCAGCTGAACACAGGGATGTGATGCTACAGAGGTTTGTTGAATTAGAGGCTTTCACTCTTTCCAACGTCTGCCGTTGAGTGAAACTCTTAAGAGTTATTGGTTGTGCTGTGCCCTGAGCAGTAGAGGCTCTAATAACCTCAAATGACAACCTTAAGTTAACATCAAATACACTACATTTGAGTGTGCTTTTCTTTTCTGTGTCGGCTCTTTCAATGCTTTATTTTACATACAGCTTTGGTGATGCTGTTTCTGATGAACTCTCATGCCAATAAAGTCATTGAACTGATAAGAAATTGGAGCAAAGAAGAGTAAAACAAAAAAAAATTGGCAGAGAGAAGAAAGAACTACTGACCTCCTCAGCTTCCTCTCTCTCTGTCTCACAAGTGGCGTCTCAAAGTCACCCATTTCTCTCTGCAGTCTCATCTTGTCTCTGTGAAGAGCTTCGAATACACAGCACTGTATGAATAAAAGAGTGGAAGATAAGGAAGAGGTCTTTCACAGACACTCTGAGGGCTTATCTGAGCCTACAAAACTCCAGCGCACTCTCACTCAATTTTTCTGCCATTAAAACACTTCATTCGCTTTAGGACTAATATTCTTTGACAGTTCATAAATTTTGGGCTGACATGATGGCTCTATTGTCCATAAAATCTAATATAGCATTCAGGAATGATTTACATGTCACGGTTCAATGTGAAACTTTATCTACTGCCTCCTTGGAAGGACTTTGTCTCATTTAGGTGTGTTTGTTGCAATTTAAACACACGTTAAGGAAAGGATGAGTCACATGACAACATAATCTGCATGGTGTTGTCTGATGGTCTTGTGTTTTGTGGTTGTGGTTGTGGGAGGACGTATTTCCCTCGTATAAATATGGGAGTAGAATAGATAGGAGTATTAACAACTGCATACTCCATCCTGTGAGACATTCACAAGAGAACACTGCAAGCACACTTACACATTTAGTGGACATACATGTATGAGCAAAAACACATGTAGTACAGGCATATACACTGCTCAAAAAATTAAGGGAACACTTAATCGCCACAGTATAACACCAAGTGAGTTAAACTTCAGGGATATCAATCTGTCCATTTAGGGAAGTACAACTGATTGTGAATCAGTGTGACCTGCTTTGGTGCAAATGAAAGTGACAACAGGTGCAATGGAGAGGCAAAAGCAAGTAAACCCCCCAAAAAGATAATGGTTTTGCACAGGACTTTTCACAGGATGGGCTTAAGGCCCTGGAGGACCTTGGACACATAGAGAGGGCACATAGGCCTGAACTAAAACCCTACCAAGTACTGATGACTTTTAAAAACATTTGCAAAAACAAATCAACGGGGCCGGATGGCCTGTCTGCCTCCGTTTTGAAAAGATGTGCACCTGAACTAACTGCTGCCTGGTGCCCCATCTTCCAAAAGTCCTTAGACTGTCACACTGTTCCTGCTCTGCGGAAAAAATCCACAATCATTCCGCTACCTAAAACATCATGCCCATCTGAAAACAATGACTTCTGACCTATTGCTTTAACATCTGTCGTTATGAAATGTTTTGAAAAGGTCATTGTACATATGCTTAAACTTGAAGTGGCTCCTCATCCTCATATGGACCCCTTACAATTTGCATATAGACAGGGGCGGAGCACAGAGGATGCTATCATAAGTTTGACACATCTAATAAGCAAGCACCTTGAAGACTCTAAAGCCTATGCTCGTGCTTTATTTGCAGATTTTAGTTCAGCTTTTAATACACTCCAGCCCCACCTGCTTGTCAAAAAGTTAAACGATATGCATGTGAACCCTTTTATCATCAAATGGTTTTACTCCTTCTTGACAAACAGATCCCAGCAGGTAAAGGTTAATGGCACCCTCTCGGAGACTAAATTCTGTAGCACAGGAGCTCCCCAAGGGTGCGTGAGCTCACCAATTTTGTTCACACTGTACACAAATGAGTGTAGGAGCTCACAGCCCAACAACCATGTAATCAAATTCTCTGACGACACATTGATTTTAAGTCTGCTGTGGGATGGGGACTCGCCCTCAGTGTATTGCAATGAGGTGACAAATTTTAAAGTCTGGTGTGACAGTCATCACCTCATTCTCAACACCAATAAAACAAAGGAGATCATTTTTGATCCAAGAGAGGTGAGAGACCACGACCCTGTTACCATTGGGAACTGTGAAATCGAGCAGGTGGAGTCGTATAAATATTTGGGTGTCATTTTTGATTTTAACTTGAAATGGAGCAACCATGTTGATTTTCTGTGTTCCAAGCTGGCCCAAAGAATTCACTTTCTTAGAAGACTAAGACTGTCTGGAGTTAACCCTGACACCATGCTAACATTCTACAATGAGGGCCCAACGTCCTGTAGTAGGACCTGTGCTCGCAGCCCAGCACTGTGCTGTTGCTATCGACTGGCCCTCTTGCTCCCCTGATCTAAATCCAATCGAGCACCTATGGGACATTACGTATCATGCTGTTGGAGTTGGATCAGCCTGTGATTTCAATTTTTTTACTTTGATTTTCAGTATGATTTTGGATCCAGCCCTCAGTGGTTTGACGATTTTTGTTTCCACTGACCGTTGGTACGTCACTTTGTTCTCAAGAAATTATACAGTGTTCATTAGTAAAGATTTTCAACTTAAACATTTCGTTCATCAAGATCTGATGTGTGATTTTAGTGTTCCCTTATTTTTTTTTTGAGCAGTACTTATATACCCAGGTATACTTACAGCACGGCCCACAGAAAAAAAACACTCAGCTCCTCCATTTTGATAAATGCTTTTCTTCAAATAAAAAAGCAGGTAAATGCTGATATCATGGTGCACATCCCTACCTGTTTCACAGAAACACACAATGCATCACACATCACATGTATTCTCAGCCGTTTGAAGTGAAGCCATTTGATTGCAATGGAGATGCATTAAATTTGCAACCAGGCAACTAATAATTCATTGGAATATTAAACAGATATACTGCATCACCCTGCTTAACCCCTCCACCCTACTGAATGTCATTATCAGAGCAAATGACCTCAACCCCCCCCACATATTCCCACCTCCACCCCCCTCCCAGTCTGAGAAACCCTGTGCATTTTGTTTAAGTCTACTCTGATTAGCACAGCTCTCAGCAGGAGCACCTCACCATGATTTGCACTTAATAATTCCTCTCGCTTCGTTCCAGAGGTTACACATTCTGGGCGACAGGACTGGGTGTCATTGTGGTTTTTAATAGAGATCACATGACCAAGGCACGACACACACAACGCCAATTATATCGCCAAAAGACTGAATGATGAAGTGCTGGAGAGTAGGAGGTGTGTTCCCATATTTCCTGCCTGAAATTCAATTGATTGAGAGTGAGAAAGAATGAGGCAAACCATCAGAGACAGGCATGCCTTGGCACCACACGTTTAAGCACGTTGCCTTTTCGTACTGAGTTAAGAGTGAGTTGGTCAGCTGGCCGGCTGCATTTTAATGGATCTCAAGCTAACGTTTTATACAACTCATACACAATGGGCCCAGTGTGGCTATAATACGCCCACAGTGTGCTATTTTTCAGCACCAGCGGTGCTCAGCACTGTGTACATTGGGACACTGTGTATTACAAGATTAAAAAAAAGAGTATTTTGGTTTGCGGTCATTCCTGCTGCATATAGTGTATACTGTATATTATGCTGTGTTCCCATTGTGGCATAAAAAGAGCCCACACTGTGATGTTACTCAACCACAGCAGCAAACTGCAGGATGTGAAGTAGTTGGACGGCGTACAATAAAATCTCCTCCAGGATCACTTCACTGAGCTTTTTATTTAATGTTAAAATGTTTTAGATGCTGGAACATAATTAAATGTATTTCACACTGTAAATGAATTGGAAGCCGAGCAGGGAGCAGGAATACTTCAGAGCAATGGTAAATCCTGTCTCCCTAGAGAAACTGAGTAATTGCTTATTCACTGCTTTGTTCACTGGAATAAGATGAACATGAACATGAGGAGGACGCAGGTTAACTTAATAAACTTAGTGTCACATTTTTAGTCACACTGGCAGTGTGGCTCCAGGGATAGCAGTATTGGTCCGTCACTCAGTCCAGCAATAGACTGGAATATGTCAGCACCTATTGAATGGATAGCTATAAAATATACATCTTCATCCTCTAAGGACATTCTTACTTACTTTGATGATCTATTGACTTTTCCTCTAGTGCCACCAATAGGTTGACATTTTAGTTACATGTCTTGACAAGTATCATTGTTATTACAGTTTGTGTAGATATTCATGGTCCCAAAAGGATGAATCACTCAGACTTTTGTGATTCTCTGTCTTTCCTTTTTGCACCACCATGTGGTGGGCATTCGTAGTTTGGAATGAAATTCCCAATACCCATTGGATAGATTGACATGAAAACTTGATACCGACATCTGTGTTTCCTCAAGATAAATCATAATTACTTTGGTAGTCTCCGGAATTTGCCTCTAGCACCATCATCAGGTCAGAAGATGGAATCTGTAGAGGACGATAAACTAAAGTGCGCACACTAGTCAATGTTCCAATAAATGTTTCTAATTACCACCGAGGTGAAGTTTTGAGAGTCAATTTCTTGATCAGACCTATCTTTCCGTCTTCTATCAGTCCAGCATATAGCATGCATTGTCTGGATGTGAGTGACAAAAGTGTAATTTCAATCAGGAGAGACAGAAGAATGAAGTAAATATTTAATATAAAATGTGAGTGTACAGTTTAACAGATGATTTGTGCTGATTAAGATTTAACAGAAGTCTTGGCACTTGGACACCAGAGGGGATCGACGGACATCTGAACGGCTGCAAGATAATTCCCCCATGGAGTCCGGACACTGGTGGTTGTGGTGGTGGCTGCTGACTCTGAGGCTGCTGACTGCACATGGTGGATGAGGCTGATGAATCCGTAACCACTAGGTGGTGTTGGGGAGGTGGAGAGTGCACACGACTGCAGCAAGAAAGAACAACAGCAGAGAAATAACCATTTTAAAATGAGGAGCAGTAAAAAAATAGGCTGACAGCGAAGGTTTGTCACTGAAAAACAGGCAGAGCCAGACAATGACACCAAGAGATAGTAAGTGAGCATGAGTGCAAGGAGTGAATGGCAGGGTGAGAAAGAAAATTTTAAGTCTGAACTTCTGCTAGAGCTTCATTTGTCCAAGAATTTGGTTTATGACATATCTTAAAAACTATTGACATTCCCATCAGCACCAGTTTTAGAAAATGCAGTTTAGCATGCTAACACACTAAACTAAGGTGGTAAACATTACATCTGCCAAACATCAGTGTGTTAACTTTGTCAAAATAAGCAGGTTAGCATGCTGACGTTAGCAAATAGCTCAAAGCACCACTGTGTGGAAGTACAGCCTCACAGAGCTGCCAGCAACTTCTTGATGTCTTCAGCAGCACATTAAAACAAAACTGCAGCACTTCTTTCTGCCACCAAAAACAAAGCTCCACAGTGTGGACTCAGTATGAGGCAGTGATGAAACAGGACTGCTTTTTGAACGCAGCTGTAGCCACTTTTGCCAACTTGGAGAGTTGGGTGCTTGATTTAATGACTTTACAGACTCTAACAAATCTAGTAACTCTTTTATGAGAGGCTACAGTATATTATCAATGTGTTGACTACAAGAGCGTTTACTGACAAATCCCTGCAGCAATCCACTTCACATTCTGTGTGCTGTAGAGCTGCCCAGATGTCTCTACACTGAGTATATCTCATCATTAGGCTGCACATTATGTCAATGTGTAGAGAGAGGATGGTGCTAAAAAATGAATGATCAGTGGAGGGAAGCGATGTTTACTTTACCTAGATCACTTCAGCTTGCTTTAAAGCTTAAAATACACCATTTCTTACTTTCTCTTTAACACTATGTTTAGCCTGTCCTTTCTGTCAAATAAGATTGAATTCTAATTAGGTAATTACACAGCAACGACACCTGTCTCTTGCTTTTGTTGTTGCTGCTGTTGCTCACAACTGAGTTTTGCATCTAAGCAGCTAAAAACGAAACATCTGATGTAATCACAGCAAACAAAGTACAGTATTAGTGTAAAAGCCTGGACAGCAGGCCTGGGGTGTGATCTGTGCCCTGAGAATGGCTCAGGGTTTCATACTTAATTCTGGCACCAGGGATCGCAGAGCAGCTGCCAAGTGCTCTGTGTTGGCCTCATTGTAAATATTAGGAGTTAATTCCCTCGGTAAAAGGCATCTGTAAACCATCTGCACTGCTGTTAATCACAGAGGAATCGCCCCGCCAACAATCTTCACTTGCCTTATTCAAATTGCAGCACACAAGCTGCAAATATTCACGGCTTACGAACGCATATGGACACACACAAAGTTTAGATTCACTGCTTAATGTCTTTGGCAGGCAATAGTAGGCATCTCTCCAACTCTGTGGGGTGTATATTGGAGATATGAATACACACACACATACACAGAGAAGCACAGAAGTCAGGAGTAGTGTATTTATGATGTGTGATTTAATAAGCTGGCTCTTAAAGCAAGTAGATACTACATGGGGTTGGACTTTGGAGGAGGAGGCACCGAGAGGGAGGCACACAGAGAAAGAACGAGACACTCGGGGTGTGGAAGTCCATTGTGTCAGCATTTTATCACAGCTGAGTAGCTGGAGGTTCAAAGGTCAATCCCATTCTGCTTTCAGCCACAGTCACCTTGCCATACTGACAGAGCTATCTAAAGCAACATTGACTGAATCAGCCATCAGCCAACACTGCAGAAGCTCTTAAATGGCTAATGGAGCCGCCAGAGCAGCTGGGAATACAAACCAATGGATTTATTGAACATTCAGCATACAGCACTGCCAGCAGTACAAACTTTATATATACACTGTGGTTTTCATTAACTACCTACAATTTTGAATATATTTACATACGTTCTGTTCAGGGTTCCTGTTACGTGGTTATTACCATTTTTGACCTCTGCCTCTGCTGAAGTCTGACATGTAGTGAATCTCTCAGGTCATAATGTTCCGTGAAGATATTCCCTCTGAGAATATGTAGGCCTAAACATTTGTCCAGAAAATTTAAATCCACCAGCACCAAACGGAAACCCTGGCTCTGTTGTTGAACAGTAAGATTTTGAATCTGTTGTAACCTTCCAAATACAAAAATAACGACCCAGTTAAAAGAATGTGTTTGTCACCCATGTGTTATGGGGGAATCGAAGCTTTTTCTAGTTAACCACAGCCTGACAAACTCATGGTGAGTTTATGGCCACATTAGCAGTATGGCTTTATGATTGACTATGTCAGTTCGTTAGTCAGTCAGGTTCCTGCTTTGGTCCAGACTGCAATAAGTAACATTATTTATTTAATCATTATATAATATTGGATGAATTGCCCTGGAATTTTGTGAAGGCATTCATGTCTCCAGAGGGTGAATTCCCATGACATTTTTCTTGTTTTGTTTGTTTGTCTGAAAGTCTTGACAGCTATTGGATGTATTAGATTTAGTATTCATGGTGCCCAGAGAATCAATCCCAATCACTCTGGTGATCCCCTTACTTTTCATCTAGCGCCATCAGCAAGTCAAAATTTCAACTTTGGATTGAGACCAACTATCCAATTAGCCTCAGCTATACTTTCTGTTAAGTGCTAGTTAGCTAATGTTAGCATGGCAACAAGCTAAAGTAGGATGGTGAACATGGTAAATATTAAACTTGCGAAAGATGTTAACATGTTAGCATGTTGATGTTTCCCTTGGTTTAGTCTACAGTCTCACTACGTTGCTATCTTCGCTGTAGACTCTTAGCACTTTGAAGGTAAGAATAAGACGGTGAGGTAAGAATATCTAACCGCATCGCAAGAATAAATGTTTGCACTGTACGTTTCTGCATACCATGCAGTAACATTTGTATGCTATTATCTGTCAGATACATTAAGAAACACCCACATATCCCAAAATCTGCTGTAAACGCTGCGATGACTCACTAAAAAAAGCAACCAGTTTTGTGGTTTGTTGGTCTCGGGCAGTGGTCTGCGGTGGTCTGCAGCTTGGCAGGCGTCTTGCCTTGGTGTCATGCCATCCAACATCTCCACCTCCCAATGACAAAGTCTGCTCATATTCTACATCACTTTAGAAACTTTGATACGATACATATGAAACATACAAATGTAATGTATTCCTGTTTTGCAGAAACATACAATGCCAACATTTTCCTCTGGCAGCTGGGCTTGAATACCCTAGTGGCAGCAGATGGTATCTCTACTGTACAACGTCATTACATCTTTGCTAATTTAATTAAACTGCTCAATGTGATTTGTACATTGATGCTATTGCTAATTTCACTTTTGACCAAGAAATGTGATTCACACTGAATCTGTGTTAACCTTTGAAGGGAGCTTTTACTGATATAACATATACAGAAGATATTACACATAGTACAAAGGACAGAACTGCAAACCAGAGGTATGCCCCTCTACTGTATATGAAATATCTATCCACCCTGTCACTGTACTGAACCTTCCACTCTGCGAGCGCAACATAAAAATAGGCACATGACACGCTGTACATTTCACTTTATATCGCATGGGAAAATATCACTGCACTTATTCCATAATGGCCTCCACGCCTGACGCGTGAATAGCCTTTTCCCTTGGTTGAGGTGTCCGTGCTTGTCTTTTACAGTACAGGACGTACTCTGTAAAGTCCCTCCAGTCCCACAGTCCTGCACGAGGAGAAAACCATGGAGTTGTCATGGCAGCTGAACTGAGGCAGGAATGTACATTACCATACCAGGAGGAGAGACAGAAAGAGAGAGAAATGTCGTCAAATGATATCATTTTGTTGCAGCCAGAGCTGCTTTGAGTTCTTATTGGCATGACATTAAATCACATCAAGGAGCAAATTGAGACATTAAAGTTAAATGAGAAAGGCAGAGAGAAATATGACAGTGAGGAACATTACAATTTACTTAACGCTGAATTAATTTGTTAATTTTATTTTTGATGCCTGTTTTTATAATACCACATCCTCTGATTATATATTGCCTTGGTAGCTTAGGTTTATGTTCAAATATGCAGCAGTTGAAGCATGCCTAAATAGAATTGAAATGAACTGAATTGAACTGAGTGGAAAAGAGAGAGAAGGAGAGAGGCAAAGAGACGTGTGAGTACACTGAGAAGTCTGTTATGCTGAGGGTTTGTGCAGGGGAGGGCCCGAGCTGTGAATGCAGTGGAATGACAGGCAGGGATTAGAGGGGAGGTGGTGCCATTGAAAAGCAAGCTGATCCAGGGAGCCGAGCTGACACTTGAACACAGCCAGCTGACAAGACCAGCCAGCCCTGCTGCAGTCCTGCAGAGGCTTCTCCCCGCACTCCCACCTCCCTCCAGGGACCATGGGGGTTTGCACTGGTTCATTAGTCGTCACTGTAGAGATAGATGACGCGATGAAACGGGATTAACGGTCCGTGTACGATTTATCAGTTAAAGGTTATGATTCAGAATCCAAATTAGAAAAATGTAAATTTTGGTGCAGCTCTCAGTAGGGACATTTTTATTTCATTTCAGCAACATGGAGTGATGACGTAAGAAAGATCGCAGCATGGGCTGAGACTGTCTGTAATTGGTCATTTGAATCCAAAATGCTCCTCTTTCCTTTCACCCAGAAATGTGTCCAAATCACCAGTTTTTCAAGTATCTTTAAATAGCAAGAATTAGGCAACAATCTTTGCAATCATTTATAAATATTTGAATGTAATTATACATCATTAATGCATATGAAATTTAATTAGAAATATAATAGAGAAGATGATGATAAAGTTAAAATTCATGTGAGGTAGAAGAAGTACACACATAACAGTTCTACATCTCATGAAGAAAAAATGACAAAGACAACATCTTAATGTGGTTAATGTGTTTCCTGCTCAAACAGGATGTTGGGTTGCCATTTGCATAAGTCACCTGTGATGTATGTTGTCAAGTTTTTGCCCACCAACACAATAAGGTTACAAATACATAACATTTTTTGAGAGTTATTTATTTTCATTAGGATAAATTGTCAGTAAGTCACTGGGCATGGATCTTCTTATAAGGCAAAGGAAGAAAAAAATAATGTGACCAGTTAAATTTGCTGACAATGACTGTCACTAAGGTGACTCAGAATGACCAGCCGCAGAGAGAAAGCAAACGGGTACAAAAGAGGTGTCCAACAACTACAGAACCATCAATACAAGAACTTGAATAACCTTGTGTGAGGGGGCAACCCACTCACCAAAACAGGAAGTTGACAAAAAGCGCAGCCTCTGGTGCTAAAGGCAAACACATCTCCAAATCCTTACTTTTTGCTTCACGATGAGCATCATGCTATTTCCTCACTGCTCAACAGTGGTGTTCATATACAGCATGTATTGTCAAAGCATCCAACATGAATGTACTTTGAATGAAATCTTGCATATTACTTTGGCAATATATTGGTTAATATGTGTGCCAAACATTTTGTGCAATTAATATTTTAACAAACGGCTTTAGCCATAGCCACAAAAAATATAAATACCCCAAGTGTTTTGGGGGAATTGGGATATCTGCTTGTGTAGCATCTCTATCGAGAGAGTGTCATTGGACGTATGTTGACAAGGCCAACATAACATGACTGTTATTTTAGAATTAATTGTACATCAACATGATTTTGTCTTGTTTATTAAATCTAAAAAGGCAACGCTGTCTCAGCTTCCACTTTGGTTGAAGCTTCAACTTTGCGCTCCAAGTCAGCCCCGCAGAGCTCATATCCTGAGACAAATACCAAAACTGGTAATTAACCACATCTCCATGCCAGTATGCTGTGCTATCAAGAACTTAGAAATTCTATTTTTAGATTCATATTCTACACATACCGGCTAAATTCTGCACTGCACTGTTCTCTCTTCTCCACTTCATTTCTTGTCATAGAGAAGCTGCAGCAGGCGCCATAATACGTTGACAAATGGCGGGTACGCAAGCTGTTTCAGATCTGCGAGGTCATGGGCTGGCTGTGCTGACGCCTGTCACACTCAGAGACCGAACAGCTGGAACATGCACCCGTCTCTCCATTACTTCTGAGTGTTCACACAGGCATAATTGCTTAACAATCTGAACTCAGGGGCCTTGGCTCACAATGCCGACGGTATTTTAATCAGATATGCGCCTCTTGAATGCGCGACTCCCCACAAGGCTCACAGAAGCCTCTGCTTTCCGGGAGTTCCTTTGATTACTAATCCTGACAAGTCAGACTGTTATTATGAATTAAACCAGCACAACTGTATGTGCCATATTATCTCCACAAACAGAGGGGACATGAGACAGAGCCAGTGGCTTTATGCGCAGGAGGTTGATTAGGAAGCACAAACACCTCTCCCCTCCTGCTGCGCTGCACTGGGAATTGGTTTGACACTTTGATCCAAGAGCTTTCTCAAACATAGACGAATAGACACACATACACATGTCGCTGTGGATGCCTTTGTGATGGCTGAGGTTTCATGGGAATCAAAGTGATGTTTGATTTAAAACACAAATACCAACCGCAGATGTGGCCTCCTCTGTAAGCACCATGTCAACAGGACTTTGCTATATCCACTGCATTTATATTGCTATGATTCCAAGTATAGGTACATTATCTACACCAAGTGTGTGCTGAAGGTAAAGGCCTCATACATATGCATACATACCTGTGTTCTGTGCTTTTACAAATATGCATGTTTGCATCTGTCTTCGGTGCACACACACCCACACAGCACACTTAACCACAGCTGCACATCGCATAAAACAAGTGCAACATACAGGAAGAAAAGAGCACCTCCAATGATCCATCAATTCCCATTGGTTTGGTGAGAGGGGGATTTATTGACTGGCAGAGTAAATTCAAGGCTTACTCACTGTCAACACAACCCAAGAGGCAGTCTGCTGGAAAATCTAGTACTGTGGTGCCAGGTCGCTCCACATAATTCCCCTGTAGGGCTGCTGTCTGTGATGAGCCATGCTCAGTGTGGTTGTGTGGCTGCTGAAAGGCCTGTCATTACAGCTGCACCCTGTGGCAAGGCAGCCAGATCCAATCCAAATAAGATCCCCGCTGACAACTAGCTGCCCCACCTAAAACCCACTTATCGGGCTGAAGGATTTGGTTAATATCTCTGACTGGATTTGGTTAATGTCTGTAATGTATAAGTGGACATCCAATGCTCTAAAAAAAACTATATACATCAGCTTATGTTGACACCACACAGGAAGCTGCTGTTGACTGTCTATTAGAAGTGTGATATCAGCCATCAGCATTTAGTCATTGTTATAATGCTATTATGTAATTCTCTGTAATAAACAGTTATTTGATGTTAACTGTAGCAGAGGTTTGTAAACCTGCCAGAAATAAGAAGCAGGCCATGTGCAAAACTCAAATGCATTTAGCACATGTAGATCCATCAGACATACTCTTTATTTTTGGCCATGTGTAACATAATTTTGATGAATGTCAGCTCAGTTTTTTCCCCTGTGTAATTTAGGTTTGCATATGGCTGGCTAATATTATTATGTTTGCTTATATCTGACAAGTGGAGATTAACAGTTATGCTAACATCTGGCTTATTTTAATATTGTAGCTTTGTAAATGTTAGCTAATGGCAGCCAACATTTGGATTATGATACACTCTGACAGCGGCATTTGAGTTGATACGTTAGATGGGCTGAATATATGGGACTGGTTGAATAGCTTCTCACAAAACAAGTGTGTTTGTAGACATTTTCTGTACATGCGGTGTATCTGTGTATTAGCATGTGTGGTTAGATATAAATAGACACGTATGTATGCATTTCATACAGACTATAACCATCTGCCACGTATCATTTTTCCCTATATTATCATTTTCCATGCATAAATCTTCATAAAATGCTTATTCTCCCTATTTCCTTGGTAGGATGCTTTTTCATTGTGCCGTCATGTCTTCTTGTGAGTGATGGTCAACAGGTTTGTTGTAAGCATGTGATTGCTGTAGGATGGGAATATGCCTGTTTAATGACTGGAGCTGCGTCCCATCTGTTAGCAAATTGTAGACTCAAACATGGTGTGTTTGCATGCAGCATTACATAACCCCGTTGCTCATGCGGCATTTCACAGGCCTTGACTCGCTATTCATCTTGTTTTGCTGCTTTTATGGTCGCCTGTGTTCCTATTCTCCAGATTTTCAGCGTAGCCCTGGGCTGGAATTTGGAGATGAAAATGCCCATGGACGATGGCACTTCTGATATATATACACGTGTGTGTGTGTGTGTGTGTGTGTGTGTAGGATGAGACTTTTAGGACAGCTGACTCAGCCTACTGAGGAGAGTTGACTCACATAAATAAACCTGGTCTTCTCTCTGTTCTTCTGTCTCTTTCTCTCGCGCACTCTCTCTCTTTGAAATCAATCAGTGATGGTCCCTCCACCCCCTACCGATGGATCTATTATTAATGAGGGCCCTTAGCACTAAACTAAATTTAGTGCATAAACTCCACTTGGAGAGCTACAGAGGGGGATCAATAGGATGGCAGGGGCCACAGCAAGAGTCTCATTTAGCTCTTTGGAAATGCAGGATGTGGAAAGGCTGACCCTGAGTGCAAATGTGCCTCCTGACTAAAAGGGAGCTTGAGAGAGCGAGCAGTAAAGAGAGCAAGAGGTTCTGACAATACAAGGCAAATTTTAGTGGGTCATTACTCTCCAATTGTTACCTTGTAGCTAATCAATATATGAGATAGGGGATCATTGATGGGGTGATGTTTGGTGTAATTAGGTTTACACAAGCCCTGGGTTATTGCCTATTCAGCACGCCACTTGTGCTGCATGAATCACATCTGATTTGTCAGTCCCCGTGACACTGATACCACTTGTCTCCTGTCAGGAACATCAGGGCTATGATTACTCTCTTTCAGTATCACCGCACAGTTCAATATTTCATCATAGACCCATTTGTATGGAAACAATCAATTACTTATGCATAATTTTCTCCATAAGATGCTCGCTGAAGAACGATGCACTTGCTGGCTTTACATCCTCTAGGAGCTTGTCTGTATACTACTATTAAAATAGATGCTTATTCAAAAGAACAAATGGGATTCAAACAATAAAACAGTTTGATTATAAATCACAAAGATACTGTGGCTGGCTCCTTACACCTGTGATGAAGCACAGTAAATGAATGCATGAAACCTTGAGTATCTGATGCGTGCTCTATATTTCAATGCATTGAAACAAATAACTTCTTGTCCACACTGTTTACCAGGCACATTCTTCTAGAGCTCACACAATATCTTACAACTGCAGTACAGTTTTAGTGCCTTGAGTCATGTAAATTAAACACAACTGCACAAAACCCTCCCTCACCAACACAAGGGGATCTGAGGTGACTGTGTATTTATTGGACCGTTCTCAGGTGTATAAGTCAGCTAGTTTAAGGCAGAACATCGTTGATAAAGATATATGCACGTAATATAGGTATGCCCGCTCAGCATGTCTAAAATCCCTGGATAAATGTCTTAAAAGAAGATACTTTTTAAAGTAAATGCTTTTGTGTAATCCTATATAGCCACAGAGCACGCACGGGTCTTTTGAACATGCAAATTTATGATCCCTTAAGGAAAAATCCACCCTCAGACTCCAAACACTTGGTAAATAAACACTCGGAAAATAAAGAGCACTATCAAGATTTATGGTGCCATAAGGACAACAACATAAAAGGATAAAAAACAGACACAAAGAAATAAAAACTATCAATAAAAGGATCTAACAACAACATACAAATAGCCCAACAGACTAATCATATAACTGACAGAAAACAAGATAAAAGCAAATGCTTAAGTAGTAACATAAACACTAGTGGTGACATTACAGAGTGGCATTATGCAAACGACAAGATGTCTGTTAGTTAGTCAGGAAGAAGACTATCAAATGTCTTTTGGGGATTTAAATATACTGCCAGCAGACTGTTCCAAAGCCAAGGTTCAAGTCCAGCAAAAGCTCAATCACTGCTTGATTTTAACCTGGACTCTGGCCTGGCTCTACTTTGTGTCTGTTGGGACAGGAGGGAGTTAAAAGCTCACTGATGTAATCCAGCACCTGGCCTTGGATGTAGTTAGTAAGAGGATAAAATTGATTCTAAGAGAAATTGGCAGTCAGTCCACAGAAGCTACGAAAACTCTCTGTGTTTTTAGTAGCCTGGCTTCAAACATCTGCACAGTTAGAAGGGGAGTTGCAGCTCTACCATACGTTAAGTTGTTACATTAGACCAGGCACAATGTTGGTGGTTTTTTTCCGCATTACTGAGGGACAACATTCCTCTGATCTTTGAAACATTCTGGGGTTTGATGGTGAAACAAATAAAAGCTGTCAGAAACACACTCAATTTTAGGAAAAGGGAACAAAGCAATGGCTAAATGTGTCTTTTCGTTGAGGCTGAGAACACATTGCTCAACTGCACAGACTAAATAGATTCACCATGATGACAAGATGAATTCAAATATCTGAATTTCGACACTCTGCCACCAATGAAAACATGTGCTCCCAACCACAACAAACATGAAGGTTGGACAGATGCCTGCAATCATTTTTCCTGTTCTGTAGTACTCTGCTCCAGCTGGCTCCTGCCAATCAGATTTCACTGTTGGCTCTGTTGATCTTAAATTACAAGAGGACATCAAGACTTCAGATTCAAGTTGTAATAGTCAAAGGATGCATTGGGATAAAAAAACAAATCCACTGGGCCTTGATTGGCGAGAGACTAAGGCCCTTGATCTGATAATGACATGTATACTCAGTAGTGTATCCTCAGCGCTGAGCAATGAAGCAAATGCATGACACAACAGGCTCCACCCAATGGGATAGAGAGTAGGTAGGAGCAAGTGGGTTCAACGACATGTCTCTGCTTCCTCAGATTTGGACAAACTCACATTAAGTGACTGAAAGCCAATCTTTCCTCCTGCCCACAGGACTGGCAGTAATTACAATGGCAAATGCATTGTTCACCTTTAGCCAGGACCAAAGCGGGGAACACAGCAATCTTCGCCGAAAGTCAATCTTGGGAGAGGGAATCCTTGAACAAATTGTAGACATAGACAAGGTATTACTGAAGGTGGTAGATGAGGGGTTGAGGGATGGGGGTGGAGGAGGGAAAGGGTTGACAGAGGGGGAAAGAGGAGGACCATAGGAAAAGATGAATTTACACGGCAGTGAATAAAACAGACACAACGCAGGGGCTGATAGTGACTGAAATATCAAAGCCAGTAGTTTGCTGGGTAGGCTGGGAAGTGGCTGCCGCTGCTGTTTGATCCATCACACAGCCGCTTGTTTTTTTACTAAAAGCTTTGGAGAAGCCTCTGGGTGCCAGAGAGATGTGAAGTGAGGTGGAGAATACATCCAATCTCTCTCTGCCTCTCTCTCTGCCTGCGTCTCTCTCCTTCTCTGCCTCTCATCTTGTACAAATTGTGAGAACTCCTTTAGGCACAGCGGGATGAGAAAGTATGCATTGCTGGGACAGCATGCGTGAAAGCATTTGCTCTGTCTATGAATGTGTGTCTACCTGTTTTCGCTTATGCTCGGATAAAAGTTTGATCTTCATCTTGCTCACTGTATCACAGACGCATGGGGGCTTCTTTTGAGTGGGAGAAAAAGCAGAAGAAAGTGGAGAAAACGATTTCTCCGTCTTCTCTGTGGCACATCTCTTGTGCTTGGAGGTGAACTGCATCTCACGAGAGAGGAGATCAATAAGCAGAGCCTGCAGCAGAACAGCCCAGCACTGTCAGTCTGGTTGCCACCTGGAAACCCACCAAATGGAAGCATCACCAGAAACAGAGCCATGTCCTCAATCTGTTGGACTGGACTTGTTGACTTTCTTTGAAGATTTCTTTGTTTGACAGACTCACCACCAGACAAACTGTGGGTCTTTTCTCTATCCGAACAGCTAGAAATAAACAATCTTTCGACGAAACACACTCAGTAAAAGCTAACCCATTATTGATTTTTCTGTCTCAATCAACTTTAATCACAAGGACACATTGTGCGGAAAAAAGAAAACAGGCTCTCAACTTGAAGCCTTGAGGGAACTAAGACAGGAATTTGGCAATAGTCTGCAATTGCTTAAATTTTGTAGATTTTACTGCTGATGCTTTAAATCAGTCAGATTTAATGAAACCCTTTAACTCCCAGCAGCTCTGTGGGTAGTCTGCGAGATAGTGACTGAGACTGAAATGTCAAAAAGCTTAGAGAATATTTCAGTCTATAAGTAAACACTGAACATGAGCCTGCGCATGTAAACACACACTATAACTAGAATCACTTGAGTCGGTGAAGTCTTACCAGGGTTTTGGACATATGAGCACTCCCTGGGGAGCCTTAGCTTAGGGAAGCTCATCGGGCTGCAGCAGAGAGTAACTCTGTTTCCTTGTCTTTCTCTTCCTCCCTCTATCATTTCCTCCCAGCGGAAACCTCTGAGAGATTAACTACAGATCAGTTGGGAGACAGCACTGCAGAGACAGTGACCCACTAAACAGCAACATAGAGAGAGGCACACTGGATGACATGCACTGTTTGTGTGGTTTATAGACAAGATATCACATGATACCACAAATTGGTTTAGGATATACACAGAAAAGAGGCATTGTTGGATTGAGGGAACACACACAATGCCCTGCTGGATATAGGGATCACAAGATGCATTGTTGTATTTAGAGAACATACACATGATGCCTTGTTGGATTCAGGAAACACAAACACGATCGCTTGTTGGATTTAGGGAACACAATCATGATGGGTAGTTGGAATTAGGGAACACACATGGTACCTTGTTGGATTTAGGGAGCAAAATCATGATGCCTTGTTGGAATTAGGGAACATACATGATACCTTGCTGGAATTAGGGAACACACATGATGCTTTGTTGGATTTAGGACACACAAACATGACACCTTGATGGAATTAGGGAACACACATGATGTCTTGTTGAATTTAGGGAACACAAACATGATACCTTGTTGGAATAAGGTAACACATGTTTCTATTCAGATTTAGGGAACATGAATGTCTCTGTAGATTTGGAAAACATGCATGTGTCTAGTTGGATTTAGAGAACACACTTGATGCCTTGTTGGATTTAGGGAACAAAATATGATGCCTTGTTGGATTTAGGGAACACAAATGATGCCTTGTTGGATTTAGGGAACACAAACATTATGCCTTGTTGAAATAGGTAACACACAGGTTTCTAGTTGGAGTTAGAGAATACAGATATCTTGGTGGATTTAGGGAACATGCAAGTTTTTATTCAGATTTAGGGCACACAAATGTCTCTGTAGATTTGGGGAACATGTGCATTTGTAGTTGAGATTTAGAGAACACAAACATGATACCTTGTTGGAATTAGGGAACACACACAATGCCGTGTTGGATTTAGGGAACACCCACATGATTCCTCATTAGATTTAGGGAACACAAACGATGCATTGTTGTATTAAGAGAACATACACATGATGCCTTGTTAGATTTAGGAAACACAAACATGATAACTTGTTGGAATTAGGGAACACACATGACACCTTGATCGAATTAGGGAACACACATGATGCCTTGTTGGAATAAGGTAACACACAGGTTTCTAGTTGGATTTAGAGAACACAAATGTCTTGGTGGATTTAGGGAACATGCATGTTTCTATTTGGATTTAGGGAACACACGTTTGGTGTTGGATTTATGGTTTTGATAACACAACTTTAGCAGCCAATTCAATTAGGGAACATATTGAATGACAATGAAATGACTAAGAATGTTGTATTTTCAGGTGCACCTGGTGTGGTTGGTACGCTGCTTATCAGTGAAGAAAGCTCAACTGTGCCACACCACATTATCCCAGACACAGACTACACAGGAACAAAAAGGTATGGTTTCTCTTTGTAGACTATGTAGAGAGATTCAGACTATGAAAACATTTCAGTACATTTCACATAAGTAAGTTAATAATAAGATTAAATATCACCATACATTGCCAGCAAATGCAGTCAAGCTGCTCAGGCTGCCATGCCCGAGTCACATCGTGGTGATATTGTGCAATTATATTGTGCACCTTGAATTTTTTTCTCCACCAAGATCCAGTACATGTAGAGAAGTGTCACACCAGCCTTTTCTGAAAGGCTACACAAGCTGAGGTTCTGATTCACAGTAGGATCTATCATTCATTCCCTCTGTTCAGCTGGAGGTGAGGTACATTGCCACTTCAGCAGGTTGCCCACCACCCAGCCGATACATATTTAACAAGCTGTCTGCACCAATCTTGAGCTAAGGCTCCTCAAACTTCGTGTGGAAAATGGATTTAGTGTGGTGTGTAGGAAAAGTTAAACAAGCATGAAAAATGGATGAAAGGTTTTGACCATATCCTTCCCTGTATTTGGTATCATTACAGAATGACTTTACTTTGCTCCAGGGCTATAAATCCAGTTCTGTTTAAAATTGTGATTCAATCATTGGAAAAGAAGTGGCAGTTACTCTTAAAAAAATGAGAGTATAACAAAATCAGCTTAGCTTCTACAGACTGGATCCTCTATATTTTATAGGGATTAAACGATGACCCCAAAGTAATGATTTTTAATGGATGCATGTGTAGTATTGCAGAAGAAAATCCTTCAGTGTTATACAATCAAGCAAGAGGATAAACACTTTTTCACATTTGCCCAAATGCGTCTGTATCAATTTACAAAAGAAAGCTGCTTAACATAAACCCGCTGTTAGAAACTCCCTCCATCTGTAACGATGAAAATCTACTGTCACACATAATCAGAGATATTACATTTTGGGCCTACATAATTAATCAGCAAGTCGGTGAATAACTTATGATCCAAGTCATAAATTATATTTAACCAAGTCATTACGAGGGGTGAACTCAAGCGACTGCTTTTCTCACATGAAAGTAATACGCCGGGTTGCCTCAGCGTGTCTTCATTTATAATCCAAATTATCCATATATTCGCTCACACTGTCTCGCGGTTTATGCAAATCCTCTTGAGGTACTTTTTAATCATCTCTTCTGTTTTATTACAAGCATCTTGTGTGAGTACACAAAGCGATAAAGGCTGGGGTGGAGTGACGTGTGCAGCTGCAGCTCTGTGTGTCTTGCAGCGTCTGTTTGCCTTGTACATGATGTCCTGTTGTTACAATTTGCATGAGACCTGTGAATGTGTCTAGTCTTCCATGTAAACGTTTAGGAATTACATTATGTATGAATGCAAATCCAGTTTGTGCAAATATTATTTTACAAGCATACACAACACATTCATAATTATGAAAACTTTTATTGAAGACACATCTGTGCCAAATGTATGTGTAATCAAACATGAGCTGATGTAGTGTTATTAAAACAATATGTCCGAACAAGCATGCAAAGGGCACCAGCTCCTCACAATCACAACTGAGTGCAAAGTGAACCTGCAAGGTCACAAAATAAAGACACAAGTAACATATGTCAGGACCAGAGTGTGCACACATGGTCACTGTCGGGGTAACTTGTTATTGATGGCTTATAATGAATATCTAGTGAGAGGAAAAGTTGACCCATAAGGACACAAAACAAAAGAGGGAATCAGGAGCCTTCCTGCAAGAAGGAGCAGCATCTTAAGCATCATGTTCTCTCATTTGCCTGGAGTAGATGCATGCATGACAAGCTCCAAGTCTCTTAACATGCAAATCCAGTCCGTGTCTCTGAGTGTGTTTTATCTCGGGGGCTGCTGTTTGCTAATCAAGAGCCTTGTGAAAGCCAGGGGAGCGTTATAAGAAGCCGAGTATAATACGCCCGCTCACAGCCCCTCTCTCTATTTGAACACACGCTCATTTTACAGCTTTTTAACTTTCAATCTGCCCGTCGTTGATTTTCTATTCTTCCCACTCGTTTGTTATTCAGCAAGCCTCTCAGTTGCTGTTTGAATGTATGCAGCGTATTAACATTTGAGATAATGCATATCAGCTCTGCTCAAAGGGACAGAACACTGTGGCTTTTTTTACTTTGGTGTGGAGGGGGGGTTCGGGTTTTTGTAAAAAAGAAGTTGTACACTCTGCACAGCATCAGTGATTGGCATCAGGGAACAATGATGTACAATCTGTGACAAGATTAATGTGTGGCTGTAACTAAAAATCCATCCACTGCTTTACAAGGTCCTTGCCAGCATCAAGGAGAAAATGTGGCAGAGAAAAATACATGAGCTGCGTTACCCTTCCCTCAACAAGTACTGTTGGTTAAATGTTTACAACTCATACCTGTGAATTAGTGCCAATGACTTGAGACTTAATTCTTCCAGAGCTTTATTGTACATTGGACCTCATATATAGTGCAGAACATATGCATGTTCCTGTACACACATCTACTTTTGAATATACTGTATAAGACTTCTTTATTTACTCTGAGAACAGGTTTATGATAAGGAGTAACTGAATATAAAACTAAATGCGTATGTACTGTATCATGTAGTCTTCTTCGGCCAATACCCAAAACCCTTTACTGTAAATCTGAAGCAGCGCTGGTGATAAAAAAAAAAAAAAAAAAAGTCAGCAGACTCTTCAGGTAAATAAAATGAAAAATAAACTCATGATTTCTCATAACGTCCTCTATTAAATGACCGCAGTTCTCCATACGTACTCCAGACCAGGAGGATGGGCTCGTCTGTGCAGATCCCTCATTACACAGACACAGACAGCCTTCACTGCTGCCTGCCGTCAGCCTGTTTATGCTGCCTTCTATGTTTACAGTGTCTGTTAACATTGTGCTCATTATACTGCGTAGCTGCAGATATGCGTGGAAAACACACTGAGAGAAGTCTCTCTTTCTCTCTCTCTCTTTCTCTCTCTCTCTGCGACTCTCTTTCTGTGTCACTCGCTCACGTATTCATGCGTTCTAACAAGCAAGGTCCTGGGTGGGGAAGCCC
Organism: Epinephelus moara; assembly: GCF_006386435.1. Lineage (NCBI taxonomy): Eukaryota > Metazoa > Chordata > Actinopteri > Perciformes > Serranidae > Epinephelus > Epinephelus moara. Next base: position 9,989,503 of record NC_065513.1, read on the forward strand.
TCCCCTGTGACAGTTTGCCACATTGTGTCAGCCTGTTGAGTGCCACTGAGGAAACATCACCTCTGCTAATGTGGCATTGTGTGACACAGCCTTGGAGGTTGAAAAATCTGCCACTTGTGAACAGTTACAGGGTACATTACCACACGGCTGCATGTTGGTGAAACCCTGAGTGAGACCCAAGCGAAAGTGAAAGGAGGTATAGTGGGCTTTGTGTGTGTGTGTGTGTGTGTGTGTGTGTGTGTGTGTGTGTGTCTGTGGGAGATTTGGCGGGGTGGTTGTTTGGGTACTTGGCACGAGTGAACACTGCAGCCTCTGCGGTTTGGTGGCTCGGGTGCTAATTACAGCGTGACCAGTGGGAATACTTTTCTGTCTCTCACAAAGCACCAGAGAAAAGAGACGTTGCATATGAAAAAGAAACCACTCACACCCTGTCGATCTTTGCCTGTCCTCAAGTTATTTACCAAGTTCTGCGCATGCAAACTGGGGTCAGACATGAACAGCGACGCTGTGACAGTTACACAGACCATCCCTAACTGTCTCTTTTTTGTGAGACTTGGATACTAATCCCTGAGGGAGTAATTCGACCTCTTTTTTTTTGCCTTCCCTCCTTCACTGAGCCACAGGTCACAACGCAGTCTAATCACTGGCGCACCCTGTCATGCAAATCATGCAAAATATATTACAAAGTACTTCAAAATTAATATTTTACATAATCCACTCCATTTTGCTTAAAGGAATGCATTGACCTTTTAGCTAATAAGCTTTTTAATTAAGTAAACTTTGTTTGATGAAAAGACATGCAGTTTCTCATCTGAGTGTTCAGTCTTTAGCGCACCAGTGTTTTCAGGACAAGCAAAACTACAAATCAGCAAAGTTATAGAAATGGTTGAAGATCTGGGGATTTGGGGATGCTTGTTATTGCTTTTATTACTCTCATATGTATCTTGACGCTGGAGCCATAAGACAGTTAGCTGAGCATAAAGACTGGAAACAGGAGGAAACAGCTAGCCTGGCAATTTCCAAACAAAAAAAAAATCCATCTACCTGCACCTCTAAAGCTCAAAGATTAACATGTTATGTTATGTTTGTTTTATTTGAAAAACAAAAGTGTGGGAAAAAAAGCCCTAAAATTTGTAGTCTTTAGGGGGGGGTTACAGTATGTGCAGGACTACTTCTTGTCTTGTTTCCAGCCTTCCTGGATCCAGTTGTTGAAAAAAAAAAATCAGAATGATCCAGATTTGGAAATCTCATGTTTTGCCGTCCAAGATCAGCTAATCCATTTTACTTTTGTGCCATTTTCTTAAAAGCAACAAGGCTTGAATAACCCTGATCCAGATACAAACTTTAAAATATTACCAAATCCAGATAACTGTGGTCTAAATGGGACTACATATCACAGTGTAGGCTGCTATTGTAAGAATAACAGGTAGAATAGCCAGTGTGGGTCACAAGTGTTTTACTCGGAGAGATTAAAAAAAAAAAAAAAAAAACAGCATGGGGGATGCAAATGTTAGAAACGGAAACGGAAATGAAAGTTAGAATTAAGTAAGCTATTTGTGGTACTATATTTTACGAGAGCTAAGTCTTTTTTTGGCCTGTTTTTGTTTTACTTTGCCTCACTGAAAGCCAGAATATGTAGATTAATATCTACTTTATCTACTTTTTCCCTGCAGCAATTAAACACATCAAGTGCAATATAAGTCAATGTACATACAGTATATTTGACCAGTTTAGGATTTTTATTGCACTTTGATCCTGAAATTAACCCTGAATCCGTCATTCTGCTGGGATCAGGATAATCCAGATTTTTTGGATCAAAGGTATCCAAATCCTACCAAAAAGTTTTCCTGACACATATTCAAGGTTTGATCTTAAACTTGATTATGTGACCTACCCCAACTTCAGAATCCCTTTTTTCCCCTTAAACAACCAATTTTCAAAGCTTGATCCAATCCAACATCCAGTCACATTACTTCTTAACAGCAAGTTCCCAGCTCCAGTTTCACATTTAGCAGACAGATATGAGATGTTCTCATCTAATTTGGCAAGAGGGTGAATAAGTGAATTTCCCAAAATGTTAAGCATTACTCTGCAAACGATGATTAGCAGTTTAAGCAGTAGGTTTTTTGGTTGTCTCTCTATGTGTCCCATTCTTGCAAATACAGTATCTCAAGAACAGTATTCTTCAGATTTGGCACAAACGTTCACTTGGACTCAAGAATGAGCTGATTAGAATTTGGTAGTCAAAGGTCAAGGTCACTGTGGCTTCACAGAACATGTTTGGCCGTAACTTAACAATGACAATTACGACAAAATTTAAACAAATGTTTAATAGGATAGAATGATAAAGTGATGGCATTGTATATCTAAAAGGTCAAATGTCAACTTCACTATGACATCATAATTAACTGAAAAAACACTTTCTGGCCATTTACAACATCATAACTCAGGAACAGAAGGGGAGACCTTTGGTCAGATACTGAATCGGTGACACTAATCTTGGGTGTCCATCTTGAAACTGTGTTAACTGTATAGATCTTCTGTTCTGCCAGTTTGAAGATGTATGTGAAGCATTCATGTTTTTGAATTTGTAACTTCTTCGCAGCAACATCCATATTTGAAGCAGTATCAGCTGTCATGGCCACATATAAATTTGGACAGACATGACTGTAAACTGTAACTGCAACTTGACTGTTTTGCAGAGGTATACAATTACAAGGCAGAAATTCTAGTTCCAAAAAGATCTGCCATCACTGCTTATTTTCTTTTTATTCGCCTCTAAACCTTAAAAACAACATATGAGAGGATACTACTGGTTAACTGTAGGTGCTACTAGAGGGGAGTGAGTATAGTCGTCACAGTGATAAACTCGTCCTTACTTTATCCTTCCATCAACCGGCGGAAATCGAAGCACAGTTCTGGGGGAGTATCGACCGCCTTCGGGGTCTTTTATGAAAAGCTGTGCTGTCACAACATCTGTTGATGCGATTGCGAGAGGCAGAGAGCATTGTTACTTTAGCATCAGAGAGGGCACCAGACATCAAGGATCAATAAAAACTATTATGGCATTTTGCTCAAAATGTTGAGCAATGCCTGGAACCAAAACAAGGAAAGTGGGAATTCTTGACGGAACGATCCTCCGAGTGAAAAAAATGGATAGAGGAAAAGAGTGGTAACAGAAACATATCCCCTCATGGCTTACAATAATTCAAGGAAACATCGTTTTTTATGATGACATTTAACGTGACATTTATCCACATCAATCTCTTAACTCAATTTATTTCACTAAAATAGCAGGTCACATTGCTAATTTCGCCCTGAATGATGCCTGTAATAAAAACCCTACTGCCTGTTCAAGGGCTGCCAATAAATTCAGCTCTCTCACCCACACAGCTCTGGGGCCAATCTTTCTGTTTGATTAAACTTTGCTCCCCAGTGGTATGAAATATCCAAAGGCACTTAGATTTACAACCTACTCCGTTAAATTATTGACACCTCACTGCCTTTGCTATCAGTTTCTTGACTAATCCCATGTTGTTACCTCACTTATTTAAGTTGGTGACTTCCATTTGACTTTTGGTGATAAAGTGCTCTGCAATGATTCATTGCTACCTGATGGCAGCGGCGATGGACATGTTTAGATTTCATACGCAATATCTGATATGTTCATGCTAAGTCTACCAGCCTATAAATAATTGTCTGTGTTCAACATGAAACAAACAGCTGTTGTCTTTGAAGCAAAGATATGGAGTGCTGGCTCTGCGATAGATCTAAATAACACAGGCTGTGCAGATAGCATGCAGGGAGGGAAAACAAGAGAGATGAAGAAGGGAAGCAAGAAAGAGACAGTGGGAGAGAAGGGGACAGGAGATGAGGGGAGTGTGTATAGAGGCTCTCAGGCAGGGAGGATGTGTAAGCTCTGTCTGTGGAGTGAGCAGGTTAATTTTTCATGTGGTGGTTTGCAGGGCCCTGCCCAGGCAATCCTATAGCTGGCCACGGTTTCCCGAGAGAGAGCTTGTTGCTCGAGGCCCCCAGGCGGGTTTCTTGTTGAGTCTGCCTGTAAATTGCCACCAAACTAGTGAATTACTCCATGATGTGTCGCAGAGGCAGCCGAAAGCCCTATAGGCATAAAGCCATGGACTTATGTTTTCCCTCACAGTAATTCCTCAGTGACAGCTAGGGCAGCAAATTGAGATGTCTCAGTTAGAATCCAACAACTCCATATTCAAAACAGCTGGCTGCCATTGCTGCTAGAGTTTGTGATGAATTGAATACATGAGCGTGCTACTTTTGGTTTAATAAACAATGGCAAGTCATTTTATTTTCGAAAATTTGTCAGGAAAACTGACAAATTGACAATCCTCCCAAGAACAGGACAAAAACTCCACAGCCATGCCAGCAGCTCTGTGAGGCTGTTCTCACTCAAAGTGGTGCTTTGAGCTAAATGCTAATGTTGGCATGCTAACCATCTTAGTCTACCATGTCAGCATTTAATTAGCACTAAACTATAGTACAGCTGAGGCTGCTGGTAATGGCACTAGTTTTGCAAGTATTTGGTCACAAACCAAAGTATTGGACAGCTGAAAATTTTGTCCAGATGGTGGCGCTAGATGAAAAGTTAGGGGCCGAAATCAATATTTCATCCCGAGAAGGATGCCAATGTCTGTGCCAAACTTCATGGCAATCCATCTCATAGCTTTTAATACTCGACGGAGTAGATGGTGCGATATTTCACAGAATAACTGAAAACTTTAACTTGCTGGGGGCGCCAGTGGAAAAGTCAGGGGATCACCAAAGTCATTAGGACTTACCCTCTGTTCTCCATGGATATCTGGAGTAAATTTCACAGCAATCCCTTGTTGTTGAACTATTTCAGTTTGGACCAATGTGGGTGACCCACTGACCGTCTGACTGACATTGCCTCCCTTAAACCGTGTTGGTAGCGCAGCTAAAAACATCAGCATCAGGTATTCTAGCAAATGCCCAAAATCACCCTAACCCAAAATAGTGAAGGGGTGGTATAAAGTTTGCACCCAGTGAACTTGTAGGGAATCAGAATCTTACTGTTGAACATTCATCAAAGATAAGACTTAAACACACTCTACCAGCTGCAAAAGTTGATGGGCAGTGAACTTTATGTCCAGGGCAGTTCGTGTCAGGCGTGATCAAGGACAGGACATTCTCACTACACAGTACTCTCCTTTGACCCCAACTCGGAAGTATCCTGGAAAATCCGTCTATACTGCACAAAACAAACTACACCTGCTAACTGTATCACGGCGCAGATGGAAGTGTCCATCTACTGCTTGCTCACATAGCACCGTGAAGCTAGCTCACATTACAGCTTAGCCGAGGAGGGCACTATTATTATTTACATCCATCACGAGCACAAGCCTTTTGTCCATGAGTAGATGCATGCTTCCTTCTGTGCAGTGATACAGTTGGTGGGTGTAGTTTGGTAAAATGTGAAACCGCTCACAACAAGGTCTGTGGATTATCTTGAGTAACTGTGTCATGATTCCTGGAGAGAGACATTGTTACTGAGTCTCTCAAATGTATTTTTATTTTGTATTTTTTTTGGCACTGAGCACCACAAGCTGAGTGCCATCTAGTTTAATTATATTCAAGAGAAGCCAGAGCATAGACATCACTAAGGCCGATATCTCCAACACTCAGCAAATCACACCAAATCAGTCTAGGCTGATAAAAAAGCACCACGGGTAAGAGGAAAAAATATATTTTTGATCTGGGGCAGAACTGTCCATTTACCAGTGTTTTAGAGGCCTTACTTTAACCATACATTATTGTTAAGATCGACGATTTGGAAAACACTTCTATCAGAACATTGAAAAAAAAGCATTAGCACAATAGTCCAATACTGACATTCTTTTTTGACAAAGGATTGCAAGCCAGAGGAGCAGAACAAAAACTGCCATTTAAACCATTATAATACCTTTAGAAAGCTGAGAGATGGCTTCCACAATTGCTGAATTTGGTCCTAATATACTGACGGCACAAATTATGTTGTGAGACCAACAGAATTTATTTTCTTCACAACAGTGTAGGGATTTGTGTCTTACAGCTGTCTAGTGTTCTAGTGTGAAATCTAGGCTTATTGATTTCCGTGGGGCTATATTCTTTACAAAGGATACGGTGTGTACTTGAGGAGAATCTTTTTTTTTTTTTTTTTTTTTATCACTTGCTTCAGATCCTTCACCTCTCAATCCCATGTCTACACCACACTGTACACTCTTAAAGCTATCTCAATGGAAAATAACCCTTTAAGCAAGAAGCACTTTGACCCCAACGACATCAAATGAATCCTTATCGTGGTGGCAGAGGCAAAGAAAAACAATTCTGCCGCTTAAACATCATAAAAGCATGACAGGCTCCCTCCCCTTAGCTTCCAGCACAGCCGGGGCTAAGCGTTTCAAAGAGACTAGTGTTTGAATGACTGCGATGTGGGAGCTCAGAGTCTGTAGCTATGGATTAAGCTCACAGCAAATAGTAGCATGGAAGAAACAGAGGTAATCTCTTCCCTCTCCTCCACGGCCCTCTCACCATACCTGTTCCCCCTTTTTTAATCTCCTTACTGAATTAGTTCTTGCAAAGCTGCTCAAACAGAGAGGGGTTTATTCACAGTGGTAACAGAGGTTAAAGTAACAAGAAAATGATACCGTCTCAGGTTCCCGAAAGGTCCATTTTCTTGAAGACTGATGTGCTGCTCACCTGGTTATTGTTCTCCAAAGCAACATACAGGTAGAACACACTCACTGCCAGCCTAAGATTTACTGTTTGGATGAAAAGTACACGAGGGCCTTGAACTGCAGCCAGTTTTGAGCAGCGACTAAGTATAACATTTTGGTATTTGCGTATAGATTACACAGTGTAACCTGACGCAGCAGTGTATCATAAAAACTTCATCATACTCACTCACTCACTCGGTGCAGTCTCTGGTTTAATCACCTACAGTGCTCAGGATAATTTACCCTGCAGCACACTGTATTTGCATAAAAGTAGTTTCGTTTTGCATTTTGATGCATCGCCTTGCAGTTTCACAGAAGAATTCTCGCCATAAAAGAAAATTCCCACACCTGAACCACCGCACTAACTGCCTAAATATTTCAGTCTGGCTCATGCTGCTTTGCTTTCACTGCTTCCTGTACTGTGAAGATCAAATAATGAGCCAGAAGATTCTTATATGCAATATTTCACACTGGCTGAATATTGTAATTTTTCTTTAGCTCACACACCTTCGTATGAGATCATTACCAGTAAGCCTCTGATATTAAGTGTTCATCATCAGTGCTTCTCCCCACATGTCCCCGTCTGACTCGTACTAATGAGAACTGCAAACAGTCACGATGTAGTTCATATGCGTCCTTTCATATTAGTTGGCCAACAGGATGAGCTGCTGACTCAATACTGTAAGCTAAGGTGCTTATTATGAGCATGTACTTGCATCATACAGGGTGTGAATCCACCTCATCTTTATTTCATGTCATACTTTGTCATCTTTTCTGTCATTTTTAATTGTGTTTCTGCGCCATGCTTTAATCCAGAATGCATTCCCTGAGGTTCTGCTACAGTATACTCTTCCCATTAAGTTACACACAGCTTGGCAGTTTGATGTCTGTTCTCAGATAAAGTAAAAACAATCTTAGTAGGAATTAAACCTGGGATAAAGCTTTCTTTATACAATCTCAGGGCGAGAGAGCAAGTTTCCAGTTAAGCAAAGAATTATGCAAATACTAACCAGACATTTAAAAGGGAGGCACCACTTTCTTACACTTGACCCTGAAGTCCAGTTGTGAACAACAGTTGTGTTCTGTACCCAACTACAGTATGCAAGTCCATGCCCAAGTCCACTTAAAAAGATGATCTCGAGGACAAATAATGTGTACTCCTGTATGGTATACATCAGATGTGAACACCAACTTTACCAAAACACGGAAGTGGACTGCCATTTAATGTGACTACAAGGAGATTTTAAATGGGTATGAATTAAATGGGTCTCAATTTAATACTGATGCCTCCATATCAGACGGCAGCCCAGCCCACCGCAGACATACCGAGATGACTGGCTTCGCAGCAGCCTTTGACCTGCAGCGGCTCCTCTGATGTCAAATAAATGTGTAAAAGTGTACTTGGGTACGGATCATCTGTACTCAAGCACAGTACAAATCAATCATACCTAATAGAAACAAAGAGGACTCTGATTTTATTTCAAGATCAGTCAAAACTGGTGGGGATATGGCTAAATTGCCTGTGAGTGTTGAATTAAGATGGTTAAGTTGATTTCAGCTCCATAATGTTTCTATGTATTTGTTTGCTAAAAGAAAAAGAAAGGAAATTCCCATACATAAAATTCACCTCTGCAGTGCCTTTTAAGGGGTGAATGAGGAGGGATCTTCATTTGCTTTTTGTCAGTGTATTAATGGAATTGTGGATCTTTCAGATTAATTTGAGGAGTTCCTATGGTTTGCATGTTCCACACTGAAACACCTCATTCTACCACACAGCGAGGAATTGAAAATTGTCCAGATATACTACAGTATGTGCGACAACATCATTCAGAGAGCCTATCGAGCCCTGATCAGGCCTAAGGAAGGGCTTGCTGTTGATCTTAAACAGGTTGGCAGAGCGCAAAGCTTTGCAAAAATAAAGCCAGGGTGAGCGGTTTCCAAGCAAACAATATGTTGCTTAGCCTGTTCACTAACTCATGTAGCAGGTTAAGATATCCTCAATCAAAAAACTGAAACCATCTGATGTTTGCTTATTTACATTGTGTCCAGTTAGTAAGAGGTGGAAGTGTGTCATGCAGTGTGGGACTTGCACTGATCTGGTTTTGGTCTTGTATTAGTCTTAACACACTCTGGTCTTGGTCATGACTTGGTCTCAGTTTAGGTGGTCTACACTATAACACTGGATGTTACAGTTAATATTTTCTGTGTTATAGTGTGACAAAGACAAAGGACAGGAGACGTCATAGGGTTTTATCATTTACAGTAGATATCTTTCCAATTTTTTAATAAATTGCACTATTTTGGCCACAAAAATTCTTTAGAGCAAATTCACTGTCACGTGTAGTATACAGTCTGACTTTAAACTAGTGTTGTGGTCCACACACTTGCAAATTAAGCCAATATAGTTTACATCACAAAACCTCATGGCCACATTAGGACAGTTATTACACAGTGATAAAGGCTTGAATAAGCGCTGGTGTAAGTGTAGGTTTGTTATAATACAGCAGGGACAGTGAAACCTATAACGGAAATAATTGTTTCACAATTCACTGATTATATAATGCCATTGCCCTAATTTCTGCTGATCGAAATCAGATAAATTAAGCTGTGCTGTACTTTGTAGAGGACTCCCTGGAACTCCCAGAGGGACCCCTGGAAGTCCCCACACTGCAGATTGGGAAACACACCAACTCTGCTCCAGGGTTTTTAAAAAAGCTGGGCCACGGGGCAGAGTAAGTGTGGCAACCCACATTTCAAATATTTACTGTACACTCATGACATTTTGACGTTCATCCGACAATGAAATGCAACTTTCCACTTTGAGTTGTCTGCTGGTGAACTCCGAGAGTTGAGAGATGATGTCCAACATGTTCTGAATGGAGAAGCTGTCAAACCCTGATAGATGTGTGTGTGTGTGTGTGTGTATGTGTGTGCATGTGTGCCTTGCATTTATTACCAGTGACAGCACAAACAGTCAGTGGGATACGCATGATGTGGCATCAGCTCTAGCAGACAGACAGACTAAAATAGTGCCTAGTGAGACAAAGTGTGCCCAACAGTGAGGGAGAAAGATTTCCCCCCCTTTTTTTTTTTACACCAGCTTCCTTCCTTTGGTAAATTGTAGGCCAGAGGTGGCGGAAATACGTCAGTTATGTGGGTTCTCTGAAGCTTGACTGTGTCTCTTAATTTCGGATGAAGGGAATGAGAGGGGGGGGTGCGAGGAGATTTTAATCACTCCTGTCGCTTTAAGGACACTTATCAAAGCCTTCTTATGCGAATAGAAAATACCATGAGCCACTGAGCAACTGAGCAGCCCAGGGACGGACTGGAGTGGATTTATAGGAAACTCAACATTATCTAAACTGGAATAGACCGCTTCATCGCCTCATGGAGTTTGGTTACACACTGGATGGCTGTCTTATTCGGACGGTTCGGGTCATTTAGGAAATATTGCGCATAAGTAGCTCTCGGACTTGGGATCATTTGCCCCTAAAGCGCAGAGAGGAATATGGCTTAAAACTCAACGCGTACGGGATTATTCACTCATCCAGCAGACACAATCGATACGCACTTGTTCGCCAGGCGTTTTGTTTCGGACGGATAGTATCCAAAGCTCTTTATTTGACAGCCTTGGATCATGGATTGGGGTGGTGGAAAACAACAACGGGCAGCGACATGATTTCTCTGCGCTGTCTGCGGTATGCAGCGAGGTTAGGCTTTAACATCGCATGTTATTATTCCGATGCAACAAAAAGTTACAAAGCGGGTGTAATGCGTGGATTTTAACTATTTGGCCGTTTTGCACCTGCTTTAGCGGATACCGCGTCGACATAGTGCAGATTCGTGACAAAATAACGCGTGGATCCGCGTCGCTTTGCTCCCTCTCTATCGCCTGAGTGGGATACTTGAACATTTGCTATCGTAATGGAGATTGGGGAGGTTTATACTCAAGGTCATTGAGTGTTATAAGGCTATATTTGCGTTGTTATTTACACACACACACAAACGCACACACACGCACACACACGCAGCGCTATCTTCACGTTATAGCGCAGCCTACAATTGTCAGTCCAGTGTGTGTTACTTGTTATTACACGGTGCAGCGAGCGTTTAGGCGAGCACCTACTGTGGAGTTTATATTTATATTGCTGTTTTGACACTGCAAGCTTTCTCCAACACCATGGATGGGAAATTGAAGCAGGGTCGGAGATGCCGGTCCAAGCGGGAGAGGGTGCGGAGGTTGCGGGAGGCAGGAAGCAGAGACGCCCGCAGCCCCGACCCCAACTCCTCCTGCTCCGACAGGGAGGGACACAGTCCGGGGAGGGACGCCGCCTCCCTGCCCGGTAAAAAGGCGCCGCACCCCGCAGCCGCCGCCAGAGCTCCGCGTCCCCCCCGGCGGAAGAGACGGGAGTCCAGCTCGCAGGAGGAGGATATCATTGATGGATTTGCTATCGCCAGCTTCATCAGCCTGGACCGTCTGGAGGTAAGGAGGAACCAGATCATTACCTGTTTGTGTGTGTGTATGCTGCATTCTCCAACAGTGGAGTGGTTCTCAAAGTGGGGGTCCTCAAGGCCCCCCACTCACTCACCAGCAACATGAGGACTAGTCTAATTTGTCTTTGATTTACTTGAGATGATGCCAATTAGTGACTGGATAAGGATGACTCCTCTAATCATCTGGCAGAGTAGATCAGAGGTTCAACCCCCTCCTCAAGGTGTCCCTGTCAGTCCTTGGTTTGATTCTCATCACACAGGGCTGTTGACAGCTTAAGAGTTCAATACTAAACCATAAACAACACAGATGTTCCCATCTGGGCTACCTGTTTCATGGAGCTGAATGTGTGTGTGTGTGTGTTTGGAGTCCCTGACATGCAAGTGTTGGACAATCACTGCAGCACACAACTCTGTTTGCAGAATATTACAAGTTCAAGGCTTTGTGAGTGAGATGTTAATCATTGGCAGCATATGGTTTGTTGAGGAAACCAAACAGGTGCTGCTGTGTCAGTAGTGGCTCTGGTTTGGATTGCTTTATACCCTGATTCACTGTGAGTTGTCAGTGCACTCTTGACATTTTGCTCTTTGATAAATTGCCAATCATGTGTTACGGGCTGCTACAGCATGTGCTGATAACTGTGTTTCTGTCATTACTGTGTGTGGTATGTGTGATGTCAGAGGAATGATTTCAGGAAGAAAGGAGTCTCTCTTGTGACATCCTCTTATCTCTTTTATCTCATTATGTTCCAAATGACAAATAAAACATTGTTCCCTGTGGGATATCAGGCTGACTGACAAGACAGGCCTGCGTTCCCATGGCTCATTGTGGGAATGGTTGCACTGCTGTAGCTGAAATATAAATCACTAGCTGTAATAAACATAGCTAACATATTACATGCCCACTGAGGTCTGTATATTTTAAGATGATGACCTCATTTGAAAGCCTGTGGATCATACCACAGGCCACCTCATTTCAATGACAACCTCCCATGAAGGCTTAGCAATGGTATTAATCAGTCATGATTGACTCTTTCCTCCTACATAGTGCTTAGTCAGTATAATGGTTGAATGCAGATTTGCCGCAAAAAAACTGCATGAATTATAAACCAGTTGTCCACCCGCATACACAGAAGGAGGATCCACTCACCTCGCCACCTCCCCTCTGTTAACAAGTTTGACCTGTGCGGGTCATCAGTAGTTATTCTGCTATTCCATGTAGCTCAGCCCCTCACGGCACTTAGAGTGGGTGTGAAAGCAGATAGGGGAGGAAAAAGAGGAGGGAGGGGTGTGTGTGTGCATGAACCCTAACCACAAAGAACTATTGTTATCTTGTAATTAATATAAACAGGATAACACACACTACACACAAGTGGGAAAACTACGTAGCTAATATGGATTTAAAAAATAGTACACCTCATAAAATCCTATAATGATACTGAAAAACTATGTAGCTTCTATGGATTAAACATATTACACCTCATAAAATCCCATAATGATACCGTACAGAAGGAGATTCCAGAGCATCATAAAGAAGGATAAACTCCCCGTTTAGTACCAGAGTGAGGCTACATCAGTGCTTCCCTAAGATGAACTTGTTACATGTTCTCAAATGTGCATGAAATCTGTGTGTCGGGGCCCATTCTCGTTGATTTGTATGAGTGCAGAGCTCTGTGATGTTATATTTGTGAATATTTCTGCCCTCTGTGCTGTGTGGCTGCCACTTCTGACAGCTGCTGACTGTGAAAGACTTTGAGGGTGTCATAGCAGCAAAGTGCTTCTTACTGGCATCTCCTGCCAGCATGCTGGTGTCTCCGCCGCTGTCAATCCAGTGCCCTGCCCTGTTGACTTCTAGGAACATCCTCATGTGTGTGTTGGATACAGTTAGAGGTTATTTTTATTCACGTTTCACATCCGTCCCTGCCACCGTCCTGTTTGTTGCTGCAGAGCAGGCTGCGCTCCTTAAAAGCTTTTTTGTCTGGATGCTTTATCATAATAAACAAGCTCCCTCTTTGTGTTTGAGAGGGAAATTAAGTAAAATAATTATTCAATTTTTGTTTTACACACTCCCGAGCAGTAATAGTTTTCTTACTCAATTGCTAAATCCGTGTTGAATGAACACAGAGAAAGCAGTGTGCTGTACATAGGAGCTTATGTTTCAAGGCTAAGCAAATGAGGCATGATACGGTTCTATGTGAAATGATACTCACATGCCAGCTAGTTGTTGGTAATTGGTCTGATTTGCATGCAAATGGACTGCGCTTATTAAATGATGTTGGTGGATTTGGTGCAATTACATGGGGGAATGTGCACAATTTTTGTTGTTGTTGTTTTGCCCCTTAATTTCCCTGCATGTGGGGAATGAAATGAGCATGTTGACTTTATACTTATTCCATATACTGCTGCTGTAAGTGAGAGTTAGAATGCAATAATCACAGTTGTTTTCAGTTCATAAGTTGCATCACTGTGGATAAAATATATTGTTTGAAATGTGCACCCACTGGAAGTGTCTCATGACTCACACTTTAGCCTATTTCCTGTATGCTTGAGTGGAGCTCATGACCTTCGCTACCTGTGCTAATTGCTCATCAATTATGAGGAGGACACAGCAGCGTTTGGCCAGAGAATAGCTGTGACCTATTGCATCATGCTCGGATAAGCTTGCTCACCCTCGGCAGAGGGAATGTGTGGTCCTCCTGACCTCTTTCAAGTGACTGATAGCCAGCACGGTTGTGTTTATGTTAAGCCTTACAGTCACCACTGTTTCATTAGCATTCTGCCAACATCAATATCCCATCCTCCCTGGGTTCAATGAGCCCACACAGCCAACATACCAATATTTACTCTATCTTGTTTCTTTTAATCTCTGTCTAAGCCCTTTGCTGTTCTCTAAAGCACTCGAGGATGAACATGTTTTATAAAATCCATCACCTTTGGGTTACGCTGTCACTTGATTGTCCTATTTTTGTCTGTAACTTGTGCACAGCTGCTACTCTCTGAGCATAAGAGCCTGAGGTTATGGGTTCCTCCCAGAGCACTTTGACTCTAAACACAATCAGTAGGTTGTTGTTGTTGATATTCCAGCTCTGCGCTGATAGGATCAAGCTCCCTTGATGAAGGCTTAGACTGTACGGTGGTCTCGCCCGCTCCCGTAACCCGTTTCATTACAGCCGAAAGCAATTTGCAGCCGTGGCCGCATTTGATTATGGCGTGTTTATTTGCTTTGAATCCCCCCATTTCTCATAGGAAAGCCGCTTACTTACCTGTGCAAATCGACTGTACAAACACAGCCATCCTGCTTTGTCACGGGCACCTTATCGTGATTAGAGAAATGTTAGGGATGATTCAGCGATGAGTCAAAGAGTTTAAGTAGAGTCAGAACGCTATTGTGGGCTCTTGTTAGGAGAAAGGGAAAACCTTGTATGTCCAGTTTGGGAGGTTTTCATATTTCTTTCTCGGAATAAGAATTCAGATCATCAGTTTCTACTCCTATCATTCCTCTAGATATTACACTTTAAATTATTTTAAAATAAATGTTAGAATGATTAATACACGCAACTTTCTCAAATGCTGAAAAGTCGACCTCCTGGAAATAGAAGGTTTCCACCTGACAGCAGCGCTATAAAACAATTACCCGCTGTGGCTTAAACCCTCCAGAAGTCTCCCTGTGGGTATCGAACAAGTGAGCAGATAATAAAATGACACAATTATCCATCTGTCACAGTATTAATAAGATGTTTGATTTGCTCCATTTGCTCTGTGAGTGACGTCGGAGTGGCAAATCCCCTCTCGTTAATCCACAATCCTTCTGTTCATCTGCTTTAACATGAATTTACAGATTTGTTTGGGTTTTTCGTTCCGCGGCATGACTTTCTAAATTCACTCTAATGGGGATTTAGGTTTAGTTGATTTAGTGATATTACAACGGTGTCAAGGGCAGGAAGCTGAAAGGGCTGGGCATTCGGACAAAAATGGGTTTCATAAATAGAAGCTCTTGATGGGATCTAGAATCTGTCTCTTTGTTTATTCAGTGAAGTTTTGCTTGCTCTTTTTTCTTCATGGCCCTGTTCAACACACTTACACTGATCATCATCTGCCGTTAGCCACCGAGAAGCTCTGCATAAGCAATATGGTGAAATTAAGTCCCATGCCCTGGGGGAGCTTGACAGTAGTTGTTAGGGAAGCTGTGAGTTGCTGCTTCACTCTCTCCACCCATATTTTCCCAGCTGGTGCGTGGATCTAAGCCAGCAACATTCCAGTTACAAGTATGTGTCTTTCTATTTCATCAAGGGCACGGACCAAGGCCTCAAAGAATTCTGTTTTATTTCTGAGGCTTTCCCCTAAAATAACCTTGCACCAAACTTGCACCTCTACAGCTCACAGTCCCATCACATTCATTACTGGGCGTCTCACTGCTAGCACTCAGATAGCACCATGTGTGCCTTATTAGCAGTCATTAGTACAGCTAACACTCAGGAGCAATCTTCTGTCAAGTGACGACACTTCATGTCAGAAAATTTCTTGCCAATGACAATTAATAAACACCCTGGTAGCACCTATGCAAAGATTTCTTGACACCTTCTGAGCTCCTGATGAAATTGATGCTTTCTTCAGATTAACAGGTCAGACAGGATCTTAGGTAGTTTGTAAATCCCATCTTTTCCTTGTGGTCAGCTCTTTGCCTTTCTACACTATCTGATTGCTAGTTGGATAACACAGTGCAAACTGATCCTGACACATGAAGCCACAGCAGTCGTTGCTGTAGTAAGATGTCTTGCTTCTATGGTGAGGCAGCAGATTTGTTGCAGGGGTTGCAGCAATCTTGTCTTTTCTCTTTCCCCCGACGGTGATAGTGCTGTGCATCATATGCTGGCGCTGACAAACAACTCCAGCTTTAATTAACAAGGCAACCCCCCGAGGCTCCGCTGCTCATTGGCTGACGCATCCCACGGAGAGAGCTTTCTTAATGCCAGTGGGACGTCCCCCGGCCCCGGCTCTCTCTAACTGTCACACACTGTAGGCGACAGCATGGCTGATAAATGCATGGTCACATTCACAAGCCTTCTCTCTCCCTCACACACACTAACACAGGATTGAACCTCCACTGTGCATCTGTCCAAGCCATCAACCAGTGACCTAAATATATCCACCCAAGGAAGGTTCTAGTGTGTTGCGGAAGTATGTTCATGTGGATCTGAAAGCATGGCAATCACTTTGTCAGCCTCCTCTGTTACTACAAAGCTACACTTGTATTCAGCTATGGAGGATTTATGTGACACAAAATAAAAGACAAGTGGAGAAAATGCTTCAGCTCACAGATTTCCAACAAGTCAAACATTAGAAAGGAGTTGGCGGACAGCTGAGACAACAGATGTAACTGGGCTTCAACAGTTATCTTCATTACTGATTAATTGGCCCATTAATTTCTTGATTGATTTGAAAAAATGCCCATTAGTTCCCAAAGTCCAAGTTAATGTCTTCATGTGATTTTCATTTTACTATTATGGAAGAAAACAAGCAATTGCCCATATTTAAGAGGCTAGAAGCACTACATTTTGGCATATGTCTCAAAAAATGACTCAAATGATCAAAAGATTAAACTTGTTGCTGGTTAATTCTCTGTCTCTGGTTGACCAATAATCATTTCAGCTCTAGGGATGTCAATGCAAGAATGTATATCCTAAGCATATCCTGTGTAAAGGCACTAGGATCATTGAAACCTTTAGTTGCCAGTGCTGATACAATATGTAGTTTAAATATTGATACCAAAACAATGCACTTTTGATGCCTTGCTTTGAATAATATGTAAACATGAGCAGCAGCACACAAGGTTTGTGTTCAAGGGAGAAACGACAAGTGAATGAAAATGCAGAAACTTCATTTAATAAAAGATTTTGACCTTGTTGATTAGATCAATTCTCAGGGATAAAGCTCTATAAATAACAGGTGCCTTGACACTTGTGACAGCAGGATGGTGGAGGGGATTTCAATGACAGAAGCGAGACAAAATTGGTTTAAAGGTACCCTGGGTTTTTTTTTACCACTGGTGGCGCATGTTTTTTTATGAGCGGTCGTTGCACAAGCCCAAGCTCACAGGCGATCCGATACATATTCCTGGTACCAGTTTCATGCTTTCCTGCTAATCAACTATTGATGGCGGTAACTAAGTGCAGCAAAAGCGATGAAGAAGACTGCAAGCTCATAGACACTGATGTTAACCATGTAGGACTTTAAATATTCAAAAAAATGCTTTGCAAGTGTTTAATGAGGAAGGGAATGTGTTCAACATGCTTGTTAGACTTCAAGGATACACACGATGTGTTTTGGTGAGAAACACTGAGGCCTTGTCCAAACGCACACATATATATTTCAAAGTGTAGCTTTCTCTGTGAGTTTCATCATTTTGTCCATGTGTAAACTGCATTTTAGATAACTGAAAACAGACGTTTGTAAAACTGTTTCCAGAGTGAAGTTTTTTAGAAACTCTGTTTTCAGTGTTGACATGTAGCCAGTAGCGCTCATGTAGCGCTTAATAATATTGGCACGTCATCGGTATCAGCCGATATCAGAATCAGCCAACATACTTTTTCTTAATTCGCACAATGAATGAATGTTACGTACACTGAAAAGCATTGTATTTCATGTCTCCATCTGCTGGTGGGCCATCACAATAAGAGTATGCATGCATAATATGTTAATTCCACTACAGAAGAGACTTGATGGCCACTAAACTTAGGTGGGAAAAAAAAAAAAAAAAATGGTGAAAACGTCGTTTTTTCCAACACTAGAATTAAGATAAAAATATTCACAAACAAAAAAACACTAATGGTTGGTGATAAGTAGTGTTTAACTTTTGATTGAACACTAAATTAAAACCCTTGGCGAACACTGCAGCACAATCAAACAGATGTGCAACTCAGAGCATCAGAAGTGTCTCTGACACCAGACTCAGAGCGGACTGTGGAACTGGAAAATGCATATTTTACATCAATAAAATCTATTTTATCATTAATTTGAGTCACATTGTTGAAAGAATTTAGTCGTTTGTGTTCAAGCAGGATAATAGCAGGTCTCAATTGTGCGTCAGGCTTTCTATTTCCTTGTTGGAGATTTTTTCTTTTTAAATTACATTTTAAATATATATAGGCTATTCTCCCTTAACTCACCAGTAAAAAATACCTTTATCCATTTCAAATAACCAGTGGCAATAATATACCACACATCTGATGACCTCTTGGAGATGTCTGCCAGCTCGGAGTGCGCTTGTTGTCAGTATTGGACTGGTGGGGGTTAGTGTTGCGTTTATAACCGCCCCCCAAAAAACGAAAAAAAAAGCGCTGAAGCTTAAATTTTTTTTTTTCACAATCGAATCCCGTGCCATCGAACGAAGCTTCGAAGCTTCGAAGCTTCGAATTTTTTGGGTCAGCCCCACAGTATCGACTATCGGTCAAATGAGTTGTTACATTTCGGCATATCTGATATCAGCAAAAAATCCAGTGTTGTGCATTCCTACTAGACAGGGAAAACAGAGTTTTTGGCATGTAACGTCAGAGTGTAAGACATTTTCTCCTTTTAAGGCATCACAAATGAGGTGACACTTTGTGCAGTGGTGGAAGTGGCAAAAATAGTGCCGTCTCTAACATTGCTAACAGGGCTTTTTTCATGTTTACATTTAAGTTTAGAGTTACTCCTCCACTATATTGGGGAACAGATGGATGTCACTGCTCCAGGTAATCTTCTGCCATTAGCTTTTTTCAGGCTTTTGATTGCCCAACATCTTCTTTTTTGCATGGTTTTAGGGTTAGGGTATATTGTAGCCTGTCAGTTTGGCACGCTCTTGACAGTGCTTCAACTGTGTTTTTGTGTTTTTATCTGGACAGAGATTTTTTACATTGTGTGGTTGACAATTTTTTTGAGAACGAAGGAGGGAAAATGCTGTTTTCAAAAAGACCCAAGTCTGTGTGGACGAGGCTTGAATTAAAATACAATTTTTCTTTATTTACAAGAAAACTCCACAGTACCTTTTAAGGTATACTTGGCAGAAATTGTTGGTTACTGTTTGAGAACAGCGAAAGTGCAAGTCAACCCCAGATTCACTCTTGTGGGCAATATTGCACTGCGTCCACAATTTTCGTAGCTTCTCCTGAGTGTGGCCTGGCACCTGGATGCTACCTTTTTATAAAGTCCCAACCTCACCTGGGTGCTGTCTGCAGATAAAAACACCACCACACACTTCTAGTGGTTCATAAGTGATGATTGAGAGAGATTGCTTTTAAATGAGTCTATACATTTTTTCAAAGAACATCCTGCATAGCATACCTTTAAATCTCTTTCAGCTTAGATGATCCCAAATAAAATGACTGCATAGTACTCAAGAGATAAGGCCCTGGAGTGATGACAAAAGAGAATAATAGTTGTCTTCCTGCTTGAACTGTTAAAAGCTTTATTACTGTCTAAAGTTGGTGAAATTGTGATTTAAATCAGATACTGTGTGATCAAACACTTTGTTATGAAGAGTACGAATCTGAGCATTTGATGCCAGCTTTTGGTACTTGACAGTTTCCAAAGTGAGTGGTACAGACACATTTCTGTTAGTGACAAAGAACGATGTAAGTGCTATACCCAGCCTTAGCAGGCACCAGGCAGAAGAGTGATATATCTTTATTTTCTTAATTTGTGAGGCTTTCAGCTAGCAGCACAGGTATACTTTTTTTGGAAGGTAGTGGGATAAATGCATGCTGGCCCTGAAGGGTCCTTTTTGAAGCGCTGTCAGTTGTCTATTTTCAGGTATCACTCCACAGTCTGAATGTACCAGTACTAAAAAAACTCAGAATAAGAGCCTCTTTGTTTTCAGGTACCATGACGTGTGAGGAATTGCTAAAATGTGCAGACGGTACAACATAGCTGACACATATTAAGTAGCACGTAAAAGCAAGTTGGTAGCTTGTTGTAGGCATGTATATCCATTTCCTGCTTGTCGTCCCGAGCCGTCTTCCATCTTCCTGTCTCAGTGTTTTCATTGCGGTGAATGACAGGATGTAATTATGCTGTGATTAAGATGCTGTCTCGGAGCCTGCGATGGATTAGGAGCTGCACTGTTAGAAGGTTCCCCGGTAATTATCCACAGCTGATTTGTCCCCCCTTTTTGCCTTTCATAACCCCTCTCCGGTTCCTCAACTGCTTGATTAATGCATGTTACTAAACAATGTTAACAAAAGATATTTCATTTGGGCAATTTGAGAAAAAGAAATTATTTTGAGATAACTTCATAGTAATCATATTTGTCATCCAGCTGAGGTATTTTCCAGCCCTGTGATTTTGGTTAATATATAATGGTCCACTTGGCTGCAGAAGCTCCGTGTGAATGACTAACAGACGAGGGCTGTGAAGGATTTACAATAAAAATAATGAAACCTAAATAGAGAGGGCACTCTTTAAGTGGCTCATTAAGTAATGGCTGTTTTCCTTTTCAGCCGTGTCCTTCACTGACAGAGAGCAAAGAGAGAGAGCTCTGAAAGCCTGGCTTGCTTCAACCTTCACATCACTTGAATCCCTTTTCAACATTTTGTTTGCATGTGAGTGTAGGTCATTTTTCCAGCTTTGCAGACTCATTCAGCACAAAGGTCTGTTGACTGGTATTAACTGAGTCTGTGCGCCTGGGGGAAAGTAATAATAACAATTTTAACAATGCTCTCCTGCAAACCAAGGTGATTGCTTTACAGTAAAGTGGTTTGCTTGGCCATGTTACTGATATTATGTTAAGAAAACAAATATTTGCCGTTTATGTGTGTGGCTATCACTGTATCAGACCTTAACAGTTTGAGCCAGTGCACACTCCCCATTGTGACAATTAAAAAAAAAAAAAAGAAATAGCCCGTCACTGCAACTTCCCTGCTCCCAATTGTCCACAAAAATCAAATTATCTGTGCTGTTAGCAGGCTTTTCAATTTTAGATTTTATCAGTTGTGTGAACATTTATTTTGTGAGTTAGCCAAAATAAAAAATGAGCTGTTGGCTGTCACCTAGTAAACATGCATCGCCAACCACTTTCTGTTAGTTCAGCCAAAGGTGTTTTTTAGGATGTGAAATGCCACAATTAGGCTTGGGTGGTGTCACGGCATAACGGTATACCAGGGTGTTTAGAAATCCCGATGGTATGGTTTTCAATACTGTCAAAAATACAGCTGCTCATCTTGCTATTAAACTCATACGGAGATGCTGTATAAAGAAAGTATAGTGTGTAGTGCACAGCACATGCCACTAGAGGTCAGTCTACTGGTGGAGCAGGCAGCTGAGCTGGCAAACATGGCGACTGTGAGTGGTGGGGATAATGTTGCAGGGCTGTAAACAGCCTGCGAGTAATGACCGAGAGTGACTACAGGAAAAAGAGTTTATTTTGACCAAAACACTAACTAACTAAATGACTAGCAAGACTAATGAAGATGTTATTGATGTCTTAAAGTTTTTTTCTGTAGAATTTGAAGTGTGTTTTATGATGAGTTAACAAGACAACAATTAAACTGGCCTTATTTCAATAGAAGAGAAAAGCTTGAATTCAGATGTGTATGGTTGCGTACACATGCCGCGTCTTTAACCACTTGAAAAAAGTGAGGTTGGGGACTGGGCGCTACTTTTGTGCCTTTTTTGAGGCAGCTTTCGAGAGCGCGGCGGCAGGTTGTGTCTGCGGTTGCAAAGCTGATCATCTTTCAGGCGCTGTGAATAAGTGTGTGGGCCTATCGTCCATGGGACAGATGAAAAGCTCTGGCAGCGCTGCACCAGAATGATCGAGTTTTCCATAGTTACCACAGGCTGATATTTACAGAAGAAGGGAAAGATATCTGTTGGCTAATATGGGTTGTTTCTCATCACATGACATGCGATGCACGCTGCTGGGTTCCAAAGGTTGATCTTGGCTTATGTAGGGGCGCAGCGTTTGAGCACACCTGCCATGGGTCTACATTGAAAACAATGAATTTGAGAGCGCAAAAAAACGCGGGATGCATACGGCCCCTTATCTGTTGGATAAGGAAAATATGTATAAGAATGTCTCCTGACATTTTGACATTCTGTGTGTGTATGTGTGTTCGGCTGGGGGGTAATAGGACATCTCCAATTGCAAACACGGTCAATTATGACCCTTTCTATCACTTTTATTCTTGTTAAACTTTCCTCGAGCCAATAAGCAATTTAAAAATCTGTGACGACATCACAATGAAAAGTCTATGAGCCAAGTGCAGTTGTCATTGGACTGAATAGGTGCCTTCTTGGGGTCCACTTACAACTTTGTCTCAGTGGCTTTCAGAATCTGTACAGCATACTGTACGTCACCCTTTGTCCTTAGATACTCGATTCTGAAAGTGAAAAACTCCCCAAAAAACTTTAACAGAAGCCTCAGTAAGAGCAACTGAAAAGGGATCCTTCCCCCAGGACAGACAGAAGTAAACAGTGCTTTGAGTCCCTCAGTTACACTTTAAGTACATCACATTAATATTTTAATTAACTTAATCTCCAGATCTCCAGACATTCAGAGCTGAGCAGCAGCTTGTTCTGTTAATGTGAAGTTGAGAGTGAGAGCTGTTGGTAGGATCTATTAAGTAATATCTAATATTTTCAGGTTTTGCTAGTCAGTATTACCACAAGTGAAAACTACATAGTGTCATATCATATAATTTCACATTGTAATGTAACAATTAGAGTGATTAAAAGATTATTTCAAATATTTCAATAATGTACATTTGTTATTGTCACTAAATGTGAACTACAGAATATTGCTCTGGTTTTTCTTGATTGCAGATTAATTTTAAGTAAAGCACTGATAAAATAATTCAGTTGCACAGTGAAGCATTGATAAAACTCATATTTGGTGTAATTGAAAAAAAAAAAAAAAAAAGGTTTGTGTCTGATATACAATATCCAACATCAATGGCTGTGCTATTTTAACATTTACTAGCACTGATGGGGTGTACAGTTTCCAAAGTAGTGTTTATGCCTGAATGATGCAGTGACATCAGAAAATGAGAACGTCACAGGACTTGTAAAACCTCTACAACTAAGACTAGAAAGCAAATTGTAACTGTAATTGTATTCCAGATTCTGCTACATGGTGATGCTGACACACATCTTAAGTCATCAAAACACTGTGCAGATTACAAATCAGCCTCCAGTCCATGTGGTCGTGTTTTTAAGGAGGGCCTCGTTTTCAAAGGCATGACTCACGCAGTCGTGACATTGCACGCAGTCTTGCTGCATGTTTTCTTAATAGATCGCTCTTGGTGTGAAAGCAATTAGCGTTAACAGTTGTTGACATGCTCTTCTGCTACCGACACTCGCTACCAACACCAGCTCTGAGGGGAATAGTCTTTATAGGCCAAGTGATGCTGACAATAATTGCTCAGCACTCAGCTACTCTGTCTGAAATAAGATACGCTGATGTGTTAGTCTGCAGTTTATTACAGCTCATTGTTTGTTGGTATGTTGATTGCATTCACATCATTCAGCCTTTTCTGTGTGTCTGTGTGTTAATGCGTGGGTGCAGGCAAAGCCAAAGATGGACTGTTTCAGGTTTTCTTTTTTTTTCGTGATAGCTTTGGCAGTCATATATCAAGCTGTGGCCAAGATAATAGAGCTTAGATAAGAGGGTGGTTATGCAATGTGGAATTTCTCTCTTTCCCATTACCACTTCCATTCCATTCACTGTCTGGATGACATTTGCCTGACAACTCGGGGCTGAGCTGCCACAATCAGTTTTCTTGTTGAAATGAAGAACCTTGTTGGCCATCCACACTTTGCTCTTGGAATCTGAATGGCTTTGCTTGGCAGGTGGTGTACATGAGGAGGAGTTTGTCATTCCTGACATACAGGAGGTGAAAGGACATCAGGCTAATTATTGCCCTTTTACTCAAATGTGTATATCTGGTCAATTTATTTACTCCTGATATGATGGCTTACAGTTTGCCTGATCAAATTCATATGTGACATTTTAACTAGAATTTACATACTTACACAGAATGTATTCTTGTTTTGTTTTCATGGTGGAAGAAGGCATTTGGGCTTATTCTCTTGTCCTGACTGTTCCAAGGTGATGGACTTTGTGCCTTTTTGTCTTATTTTTCTGTGCAAAAAATGCATTCCATCTGAGTGTACCAAGTGCGAGGGGAAAAAAGGTAAAAGTGCATTCATTTTTCTGGTAGACAGTGTTAGGTGACTCACAGTTGGAGCACTTTTGGGCATGAAACTCGTGTTGAAATCATCAGTGCAAGACTAACATCCATATTCGAAAAGATCTGGTTCTTTGATAAAAAGTCATAAAGTGCACACTTTTGTACATTAAAAAAGTAAGGAGAAAAGTTAACTATGACTCCCAAAGTGCATTTCAGAAGAAATATCTAATTACCAAGCTTAACATTTTGTTACTCGCTCTGCTAACAGTGGTGAAAGCTACATATTACACTGATGAGAAAAATTGAGCATAGTGTTAGTTCAGGCAGGAACCAATGTCATGCTCAGTTCACATCCCAGCTACATCAGTTGATGTCAAGCAGCTCAGCCAACTAATGGAGCAGCTGATTGATGGAAGGAAGTCAGCTGAGAGATCACATGATTCCTTTGTATGCAACCGATTGGCGAATCTCATTCAGGATGCTCTATTTAAACTGCTCTGGCCTGCCTACTGTTGCTGCTTCCTCTGCAAGATGCTTTGCAACCCACCTCCACCCCTACTTTTCATGTTGTGTCTGACTTATCAATGTCATTTCTGTTTGTCATTGATGCTTGTTTTGTTTTCTTCCCGGGTCTTTGCTGCTGCTCTCCCTGCCTTAGGCTTTCTGTGTAGGCACATGGAAGGGCAGGGAGGTTTGCTCTCTCTGCCTCAGGCTTTCCTCGTCTGTGCATGGAAGGGCAGAGAGGTGTGCTCTCTCTGCCTTGAGGCTTTCCATGTAGGTGCATGGAAGGGCAGAGAGGTGTGCTGTCTCTGCCTTAAGCTTTCTGCGGAGGCGTAGGAAAGGCAGAGAGGCCCAAGAACAGAGCCGTACCGCCAAATAATACTGCAAATGGAAATACATTTTTCTTTGACTAAAGTGGTCCTGACTGAATTGACAATATGATCTTTGGCTTATATTTTGCATCAGTTTTGCATAAATTCAACAACTGTGGCACTGTGTTTTGTTCATAGCTGCAACAATTAAGTGTTTTTTTATAGATTGTATAAATAATGGATGTAGCTACTGTGAGTTTAGCATTTCTGCTGTTGCCATCTTGTTTTTTGGAGCCAGAAGTGACAATATTTGGATGAGAGGCTGGCGCTGTGAAGGAGTGGATCTGGCTCATAGAATGTAATGACACCTTGCAGACAGCCTGTCAGTCAAGCGGCCCCACCCATAAAATTGTGTAACTCTAAGCTTTAATAAAATTAAAACAGGTGAGCAATATTCTGAAATTAGCTATAGGAACCAAAACCGTTTAATTTGTACCAGGCTGTAAACATGTTTATTTCTGCTGTAAAATTGGGCATTTTAACATGGGGGTGTATGGGGATTGACTTGCTTAGGAGCTAGCCTCAAGTGGTGATTTGAGGAACTGCAGTTTCTGGCACTTTGGCGTAAGCACAATTGTTCAGCCCAGGAGGTTGCCACTCAATGTTTCTTTTGCCACCGCCATGATTTGCATCTCTGACTGGCTCTTCCTCCACAGCAAAACAGCCAAGGATATTGGGTAATGTAGTATAAGGAGCTATCCACCATGCCAAAATGACTGTCAAAACAATTTCTCAATAATATATAAAGTTGAAATGATGAAAGCTGGTGGCCATAACATAAACCTATATGATCACACCATTATGGAGGAGAGTACCATGTTTCTGTGTTAAGTTACATTGAGGACATCATTGAAAGAAACGTTGGAAATGTAAACTGGGAAATGAGGGGCTCCTCTGACTTTGCAACTCTTTAAACTTTCATGTGACTGCCACAACAAAGATCACCACTCAGTTTTTGTAACTCGTATTATCTGCAATTGGTCTTCGAGAGACATTTTTTTGTACAAAAGGGAAACAGTTAGTCCCACTTCTCTTTTTATGAGGGTATCACTTCATGGTTTGGATGGAGGGAATTTTTAAAGCACCTACATACACTATGTGAGTATTGAATTAAGATAAAGTAAGTAAAAAATTTAAGTCTATTGCTGTGTTATTAATATTGTGTAGCAGAATTAGAAGTGGATGCAGTTGTAGTGATGGCTTACCATGGTGGAGAGTGTCTTGTGGTGCACATGCTGTTTTAGAGGCCTTTTGACTCTGCTAATATTAAATTATAGGGGAAACACTAAACCATCCTGGAGTTTTTATTTTGTGTTTACTTGGCAGGAAAAATGTGACATTTTGACTCAATATGAATAACTTATGCCCAATAATAACTTTCATAAACATAGATATTGCAATTCAGGTCCCAGTATCAGTACAGGAAGCAGTTTTACACCTCAAGTCTACCTACCGTTTGTATGCTTCTGCATAAGATATCATCACTTTTTAACAGGCTGGACCTGTTGCCAACTCAGACACTCCTCACTTTTACAAATCCTCCGAGCGTCTATGAAAGTCAATGTTGCGGCTGTGTGCTCAGCAGAGTGAAGAGGGGGAATGTGTTTGAAATATAATGGGATATATAATAAGGCATATGTAACATAGCCGCTGCAGTAAAACCTGCAAGGGCAAGACAAGCTCTGTCACCCACAGTGAGATCCAGCTGACAGATCTGCCAAAGAAAAGTATCGTCAGAGTGTGTCTCCTCTTCTCTCTGTCCCTGTCCTTCTCATTGCTTTGACTGCCTTCCTCTTTCCTTATATACTGTACAGACATCATGTGCATCCACTGACAACTTCTCCCTTTTTTTTCTTTGCAGACCGCAGGTTGTTTGCCCGTAGATCAAAGGCAGTAAAATGCATCTGCTCTCTTTTGCAAACAGGCCACACAGCTCATTTCAGAGAGGCCACTTTGTCAGTGCGTCTGAAACGAGGACAGGCACCTTAGAATCAGCAGGGCTTTACCCAAGGCGTGGAATGAGATCAAAATTACACACACAGGCACACATACACTCGCAGCCTGAGCACAAGGCCAGTTGTTGAGTCAATAAAGAAAACAGGCAGCGTGTGAGAGCCAGAGAGCATAAACAGAACTCTGCCAAGCTACTGTTTGCATTCCACATCTCTCGGCTTCGTAGCACAGCAGCTGCTTTAGCCGTGTGCAGTTCAGATAGTCTACCACGCTATTCATAGCCAAATGGTATTAGTAATTAAAAAGTGGATATCAGACAGTCCCTGTCATGATGCAGTTGACATGTTGTGTTGTCTATTGAAACTACAATAGGAAACCATTTACCTGAATTTATCCTAATAGAACATTTGATGAGGGTATAAATATAATTTGACTGATAGTAGTTGTAGACTTGGTCTTTTGGAAGTTCTGTCTCCTAACGTGACTGCAAATTCTAATAGGTTGAATATCAACAAAATATCAGTAATCAGCAGTTCAAACTACAATGTTTTTTTTCCTTTGTTTTTTTCACATTAGCTTGGCTGTCTAATTTGTTTTCACTTGGAAGAGCACTGGAGTGTATACTGCAAATGTAAGAATGCAAACAAAGGCAAGGAATCATTTTTAAAGCTGATATAGCTGAACAGATTTTTATTGATGGAGGCACTTGAGTGATTGCTTTTCTGGGTGGGTGTCTGCAGTAAACAAAAGCACATTTCTGTGGCATATTAAAGTTATTTTGTGGTAAATTGTGAATAAAGAGAAGCCACTCTTAATTTAATTTCCATTTTCATTATTCAATTGAAATGATCTGGCTCAAGGGTGCATGCCAGGATTGAGCTTAGACTTGAGTCTGAGCTTCAGTCACAGAGAGGGCATTCTTTACTTAACCCGAATGTCCAACCCTCACTGAAGGTCTATGTTCAATTTTGGGGAGTTAGACTCCATCAGCTTACTAAATATCTGTGGGGATTGGCATGAAAATCATCTGTGGTCCCCTAATGGATTTTTGTGGCCATTGCGTCCTGCCCATAGCTTAATATCCTCTGAAAACAAAATGTCAGAAGTCATCATAAGTGAAAACTGTGAGAATACCACACGAAACTTCAACTGGCAGGTTTAGTTTGCTCATTTCTTGAATGGGTGATTTTAGTTAGTTTCCCATTGTTTAAAAAGTTCAACCGCAGATGGTCCATGTGTAGTTGGATATCCTGCACATCCTGAAGAGGTGAGTCATTATTATTAATGACCTGTTCAGCCTCAAAGTTGGTACCAGTGTTTATGGTCGTGCACTTAGAGTGATGCTGGTTCTTCATACTAACACTATATTTGTACGTGTGTAGGCACCACACAGAACTGCTCTGTGCACTAGGAGTGTAATGATCCATAGATCTGGATTGGTATATTGATTCGGTGATCAATGATCCAATATCATTGATGCAAAGTGAAAACACTGATCCATATCATCATCTTTAGGATTTTATTTTGAAAGTCTGTGTCACCGTCAAACAGCGGCAGGCAGATGACAAGCAGCCAAGAGAAAGATGACAAGGACAACATTATTTACTCAGGAATAAATCAGCAGAGTGGAAATATTTTGGATTTTGGAGAAAATACAGTTTAATAGACAAAGCACATGCTCTATGTAAATAATGCAGATGCGGGATAAACATGACTCACTAGAGACACTGACATGATTTTAGTGCATTTTGAAGAAATTCTACAAGAAACTATATGGTCAATTTGGAAGCCAATTCCATTAAAAGGGCAATTTTGGAATTAGACTCTGTAATTTTACAGCAATTTTACAGCTTATGGTCTGGTTAGGAGGCACAGTGGCTATTGCTTTGGAGTGATATTTTGGCTCAGTATTCGTTCTTCCCTCTCACCATACAAGGGTCTGCTGTGGCTGCAGACCACAGCTCAGCAGATGCTACTCTTGAGAAGCAAGAATCTTTAATCAAACAGGGCAGATAGTCCTCATTTACGTCACTCTGCACAGATGAGGCCAAGAGGAAAATAGTATATGGTGAACTTTGGTATTCTGTGGATCTTCTCTGTTCAGACTTTACCACTTTTTTTGCTTTTGCCACATTTGATTAATCGACACCTGATGCTGTTCCTTATACCAACCAGTACTGTCTGCAACAAGTCACAAGTTGTTACATAGCAAATATTACTAATATACCGTTGTCTACATTGTGATTGTCAATGGCCAGCTGTTAAAGACGGAGAGAGCACGTCTCTCTGCCCTTCCAGGCGTCTACGGTTGAATTGAAGCAAATATTATGTAGAAAATACAAAGCAAGACATTTTAATTTACCAGTCTTTAAGGCCTTAGAACTGATATCAAAGTAAGTAAGATACCACTATGATACTAACAGAACTGAACCACACGTCGCTCTGATTTAAAATTTCCGCTTCTCTGTGGTTTCACAGCAGGTAGACAGGACAAGCCACATTGCCTATCTGTAGCTACGCGGGAAGCGGGCATCCTTCGCATTCCCCCCAACACAGAGTCAAATGAGATCCCAACACTTCTCAGACACTTTGTTATCAGCCGTTAATGAGAGACTTCGTGGGAATGAATACCTTCCCTCTCTTCCAGTCAGCGTTCCCCAAGGCTCGCTATCAGTTCTCCAAATGTGCCACTGATGTGAAATGAGCACTTTGTGTGCACACACACAGGGAGAGACACAATAAGGAAGGTAGAGAGTTGGAGCGCAATGGAAAGAAAGAGAGAGTGCAGGGGGTAGTATTCCAGCTTCCTGCTTAATTGCTTCCTGGCAGCAGAGGTAAGCTTGTTCTCAGTACATAAATCCTCCTATTTTCATTTATCTGCTCCAGGTGTTGATGAGACAATTCCCCCACTGGATAATCATATTTCCTCTTCCCGCCTGCCAAGACGCTGAGGGGGAGATGGAGGTAACCCCCCCTCCCCCTCCTACCTATCACACACACACAAACACACACACACACACACACCACAAGGTCTGTCTATGAGTGTGTGTGAATTGCTCTCCTTGGCGTTTCAATTTGCACAATAATACAAGAGGTGAAAACGGTCACACACGCTGACAGGCAACACCAAAGAGGTGGTGGGTGTCAGTGTGTGTGTAACGGGGAGTGCCACCCAGAACAGAGCAACCAGTCAATTTGTCAGTCATACTTTCAATCAACTTGTCAATCAGTCACTCGGTCAGATGCCATTCAGCCAATCTGCTGGCTAGTTAGTAAATCAGCCAGTCATTTAATGAGTCTTCCAATCAGTCATCGAGCAACATCATCATGCATTATAAAAGAAAATGTAGTTACATTGAGTGTGCGATTTTTTTTTTTCAAATAAAACCTGTAGGTAAATGATTCATTTTTACAGGAAACTCTTGATTTGTGCATTGCCTCTGCCTCTCCCTATCATTTTCTACTCTTGTGTTGACTGATATGGCGTGAAGCCGTGTTTTATGACTGGCAGAACAAGCTTTTATTTCTAGTAGCTGCCAGTCATTTGGTAGCCTGTGGCATTGCCTTTATCAGTTCTGAAGCCTATAAATGTAACTGAGGGTCACATACCTCTGGAGGCCTCTCCAAGCCTCTATAGCTGCAGGCGGGAATGTTAAAACCAAGGGCAGACTTGGTTGTGTCTGTGCTGTCGTCAAATAGAGATATACTGCTGTGGATCCATGTAAAGGTACAGCTCCCCTGAAGTGCTTTATTTATGATAAAGGGCATCCCTATACATTGCTTTTGAACATGTTGCTGTGATGTATTGTGTTATGATTTAAGGGGTGGCAAGACCACGTTTATCTGTTGACCTTTCAGGAACATTTATCTTTTCCCCCTGCTTCAGATTGTTGACAGGAACATCAAAGTGCAGGCTGACACCACCAAAGCTGGAAGGGATTCAGGGTCTTGCTCACAGGCGCTTGAGCAGCGCAGTACCCACTTGACATCATGACATTTCCAGAACTGTCATTAACCAGTCCAGTCTTACTTATTGGCCCTGCGACCAGATCCATGACAGGGATCTCCAGCAGACAAAAGGGTCAAAGTGAGCTAATGTGTGTTTTTGGGCCCCTTCGGCAAAGCAGCAGGCATTGTTTGCAGTGGGAGGCACAATGGCGTTTCTGTTCAAAACCAGCACAAGTGAAAGCTTGTCAGAGCGGAGAAAAGTGAGGGTGAAAAGACAGAGGGGGAGAGAAAAGCATGTGCTCACAAAAGCAACCTGTTAGAGTGCTGGCTCTAGTTATCTAACCTACTGTCAAGTAAACAGTGTGCAGTCTGGGCAGTTTTTCGATGCTAGTGTTTTTTCTAACTTTCCTATTCTGTCTCTTTGTGTCTTTCTTCTTGTGTCTGGTTAACTTTTCTTTCTCTTTAAATGTATCTCCAATACTCTTGATAGAAAAAGAAAACTGGAATCTGTAGTTTGTGCTACTAAGATTGTTGGACTTGTATTGACCTCTTACTAAAAATCGTGCCTGCTGTGCTACTCAATACACCAGCTCACTGTGGAAAGCCCATAATCTAATTGGATCCTTATGTGGCATCGAAACAGATTCCACACCACTTTGCTTTAAGCATGCCTCATTCTTTCTGCACATTATGCTCTTTACATTTAGACGCAGGGGAGGTATGTAGATTGGTTACTCTTCATCCTTTTTTATCTGTTTGTCTTGTAGCTGAAGTCTTTTCATTGCCTACATAAGATATTGTTATTGTTTCCAAGAGATGGCACATCATTATTGGTCAGAGTCAATCTCCATAGACCCCCATGTTTAAATGTCCAACTTTACAGCAGAAATAAATATGTTTACAGCCCAGTGGGGTCCCGGTGTCCCCTTACTGGGTGAGGTAATCGTGCATTGAATTTTTGACATCTAAGTGTTCTTGAATCACTCTTAGTCGGCCCCTTTCCTGAGACCATTTTGCCTTGGGAGACCCTACCAGGGGCTATTAGCCAGGTCAACACAGCTCCCAGAATCACAGGAACACGCAAACCCCTTGTTTGAGGTGGCATTTCTCAGAGGAGTTCTCCTGAAGCAGCAGACAGATACTGGTTGGCCAAAGGGGCTGCAGTTGTGGTGGTCGCTGAAGCAAAATCCCAGGTGTGGAAGGAGTTCGGGGAGGCTATGGAGAAGGACTTTCAGTTGGCCTCAAGGAAGTTTTGGAAAACCATTAGATGCTTCAGAAAGGGAAAGCAGGACTTGTCTCAGGCTGTATTCAGCAGGGGAGGAGAACTGCTGACCCAAACTGAGGATGTCATTGAGTGGTAGAAGGAGCACTTTGAGGAACTCCTGAACCTGGCCATGACTTCCTCCATGGAGTAGGCAGAGGCTGAAGACTCGGAGGAACTCTCGTCCATATCCCAGGAGAAGTTTGCTGAGGTAGTCAAAAAGCTTCCCAGGGGCAAGGCGCCAGGTGTGGATGAGATTCACCCTGAGATGCTGAAGGCTCTCAACATTGTTAAGCTGTCTTGGCTGACATACCCTTTCAGTGTTGGTTGGAGGTTGGGTACAGCGCCTGTGAAGTGGCAGACGAGGGTGGTGGTTCCCATTTTTAAAAAAGGGGGTTTTAAAAGAGGGTGTGCTCCAACTATTGGGGTATCACACAGGGTGATGGAAAGGAGGCTCTGTCCAATGTTGAATCTCAGATTCAGAGGAAGCAATGCCGATTCCACTGTAGGGTGGCTGGGCTCAGAGTGAGGAGCTCAGTCATCCAGAGGGAGCTTGTAATAGAGAAGCTTCTCTTTTGCGTCAAAAGGGGCTATTTGAGGTGGTTTCAGCATGTCCTGATCACATGCTGAAACCACCTCAGCCTCCCCGACCCCTCCGGTTAGAGGTGTTCTGGGCACTTCCCACTGGTAGGAGGCCCTGGGGAAGAGCCAGAACATGCTGGAAGGAATTAGATATCTCATCTGGCTTGGAAACACCTCGGGATCCTTCAGGAGGAGCTGGAAAGCATTGCTGGGGAGAGACCTGGCACTGGATGAGTGGATGAATATGGATGGATGGATGGATGGATGGATGGATGATTCACCCATTTAAATTTTATTAAGGCTTAAGGGTACGCATAATTAAGGGCATAGTCACTCGGAGTTACAGGCTGTCTACTTGGCGTCACCTCAGCTAAAATAAGTCTCTAAACCATCTTTTCTCCTTCTAGCCTTCACCCTCTCGTCCAAATACCTTCAGCTCGGGTCCCTTCCGGCTCCAAAAATGCAAGAGGGCAACGGCCAAAATGCCAAACTCAAGGCTTCAAAATGAGAGTCCAAAAACCAATTGGTGATGTCATGGTTGCTACATTCAATTTTCACGCAGTCTATGGTATCAACAAATCAACCTGGCTTTTTTCAAAAAATGATACTGCTTTTTTCTGCACCATGATATTACATAGGGAAATTGTTATGAAAGAGTACAGACCGCTGCTGCCATCACCACCGCTACTGGTAGCTCATCTGCTTATCCATCTGTTATGTCCAGCCTCAGGCACCAGTCATAATAACCATGTTGTTAGCAATAGGGGCTATAATCTAACTGCATATGATACAGTAGTATTTATAGTACACAGCAGTTAAAGGACCAAGTTGAAAGTATTGTAGAAAAAAATGTGAAATTGCACCTGATAAAAAGTTCAAAGAGTGTGTCCTCGTAATGTGTTATCAGGGCTATTGATGAGTCACAATGGTGTCAAATACAAGTTTTTTGTTGATATCTGTTTTAGATTTTACATTTCAAAACGAAATGTTTAAGCTTAAATATGCATATGCATAGAAATACTTATTAAATCTACTTTGACATTGTAAATCAAAGAGGTTAGCATCCCATTCCCATTAGTTTTGGTATGACTGATATGACTAAAGGGCTTTAAAGTAGTTGTTTTGCCCTCGTGAAGCATAGTACAATTCAAATATCAGCAGGGTTTGCTGAATGTTAGTAAGTGCAACAAGATAAACAACTTGCAGTGCTCTGTCTCTGGAGGTTTGTGTAAAACACAGCAGCTGTTTTAGACTTTTTATTTGAGGGCTCTTTTACCATTCACACTGCACATACTTGGCTTACAGTCACAGTACTCCATCAACAGTCTACTTTACCTGACATCTGGTAATTAGCCAGATAGGTAACACTAGCTAGACGACTGATGAGGAGTCTTATTCCCCTTGGCATTTCTCTTGGAGGAAAAAAAAAAAAAAGCTTTTCTAAAGAACAAGTTCAACACATGAAAATGTTTGCTTAATCCACTCTAAGACTTGATAATTCTACTCTGAAGTACCCACCTCTGAGTGAGCAACCACTCATGCATAAAATGCTAGACTCCCCAGCCTCAGACCTTTTTGTCTCTTTGTCTTTGCTGTAAAGTCTCCCAGACTGGCTGGGTTGGTAAACCTGGCGTCACATTAAATGATTACTGCTTTACAGTTACCACTTTTGGCCACCCGTAAGCATGCAAAGCTTCCTCATTCAGATTCAGTTCTAGTCGGTATGACAGATACCACAATTAACTGATTCATCCGGCAGGAATTTAGCATGGCATCACAGTTTGTCTTTTTCTGGAAGCTCTGTAAAACAAGTAAATCCTGATTCAAGCAGTTTGGCAGTTGTTGTACTTAATATAGTGATTGTAGATTAGTTTTAGTGGATTAATTGTTAGAATTACCAAAATCTGGTCAGGAATCAGCCAAGGCTTCATGGGCATACTCTCCTGTGGTGGGAATGCTGCCTGGTTTCTTTACTGCTTGTGTTTGTGGTGGGTCTGAGAGGCAGCCTGTCAAAGTTAATCAGCCCACAACGACCGGCTAAAAACAGACATCCTGACTGCAGTGTGGTTCACACACATACACACACAAAGGCAAGCATGCTAATGTCGATGCTCATGTACTGCATGTATAAAGGAGAAAAAAGTGTTGTGAACAGATTTTTTTTTTCCGCCGGCAAGTCATTAACGGAGGCTTGGTTAATGGTGACTCTGACTAAACGTGCAATGATACAAGGCTGTGCTATAGTCCTTTAGCTTGAGCTTCAAATGGATTGGATGCCTGAAGACATTTATTCAAACAAGATGAACTGTTGATCCCTCCTTGCTACCCCCCTGCTCCTCTTTGTAATGCAGTGTTGCTAGTAGAGGAGGAAAAAAGAGAAGGGATTTTTTTCCTCTGACTCTTCTTATTTGCAGTACCTACCAGGATGTACTATATTTGATTCTAGTGCAAACTAGAATAAAGCTCTCCACTAAGTCTAAAAGGTGAAAGGACGGACATGCCAATGAATAAATCATACAAATGTACCTTGGTCAGCAAAGTTAAGCAATGGTGTTTATGGGAAATGTGGTCCATTACTAACAAAGCCACTGGCATGATACTGAGATTGAATATTTTAGCAAATAAATTAAGCTTATTCTACTGTAGCACTGTTTTTAGCCATAATAGCGGCATTGCTCTAGAGATGGTAGTGTTGGTCTATTAGCTGCTCCACCACTTTAGTCCAGATTGAATTATCTCAGCAACAATGGGACAGATTGTCATAATATTTTAGACAGACATTTATGGTTCCCAGAGAATGAATACTAATGGTTTTGGTGATCCTCTGACTTTACCTCTAGCTCCACCAGAGCGGTATTCTTAGGTTATTAGTGACATGTCTTGACTATTAGGTGAATTGTCATAAGACGGATAGCAACAGGAACGTTAGTGACCAATGTATTCTTACATGCAAACTGTCTAAAACCAATTTACCAACAGTCTAAAAAGGAAACAATCAAACACAATCTAATATGGCAACAGCTATCTTTGCTACAAAAATATTTGGTACAGATATCTATGGTGCCTAGACTTTGCTGCACTTTGTGTTGTGTATTCTGAAATTTGAGCATTCTAACAGGCTAAGGTAAGATACCTAAAGATACCTGTGGAACATTAGCATGTTAGCATTGTCATGTTGCGATTATAGTGTTAGCATCAAGCCCAAAGCACTGCTGTACCAAAGACACTTTTGCAAATTTTATGCAGAAAAAAAGCAGTCTTTTTGATTGATAATTGAGGAAAATCACCTGTCTTAACATGACATACTAACCATCATCTATGTGATAATGTATGCAATCTATGTGATAATGTATGCAGGGCAAACGATAATTTAGTGTGGAGTTACTCTTGAAGTTGCTCAGGAGATCAACATATGCTAAAGATCTTAAATGTCAAATGTGAAAAGAAAAAGGAGCATACACACGTGCAGCACAGTGTCATTCATGGCCATCATAATTCACACATTCATCTGGAGTTGCCAAAGCGGCACGCTTTAAATGGTTTCACATCAGTAGTATCCTTAGAGCGGGGCAGCCACATCATGTCCCCACTGGCTTCAGACTGAACACTTCACTGTGTGATGGACAGCAAGTCCGCTGATGGTTCCCCTGCTTGTACATATCACTGTGAAATGGCTAAGTACAAACAATAAATAGCTCTAACCTGGGGCCTTGTATGTTTGTATATTCATAACTATGTTTGTAATGACCTCTCCGTCGGGTCACCCTCAGCTCCAGAGAAACAACCATCCCCCACCTCCGTTCTGAAACGTCTCCTTGCCTTGCTGTTAATAAGCCTCTAATTGGTATGCAGGCCAGGCGGGGAACACTGGCATCAGCCCATACTTGTAGGGCTATAACAGTGGATTATACCCATATAAAAATACCAGCAGAGGAGATACGGTGAGCCAATGTAATATGCAGATGTAGGGCCAGTAATAATGAAAACAGTAATGAGAAGCATCATAATAATAGCTGTGAGTTGCTCTGTGGACAACCAAACCTCTGTCAAGGCTGCATAATTAGAGTGTGTTTTTATGTTACTTGTCATCTGGGTTTGATTATCCAACAAAATATAAACATGAAGCTAAAAGCTTAAAGAACCATGAACTGTGTAATGGTAAAAATCTCAGTTGTGTATTGTCGCCAAACATAATTTTGGGCCAAGGGCAGTCTGCAACAAATTTAATCAAAATTTAATGCTGTTAGAATGAAAAGTGACCCAGTCCCTTTACAGCTTTCTTTGTGCAGCTGATTACAGTTCACAGATATATTGTGCAGACACTGGGTTTGATTATTCTGCTCACAGCTGGTTCAAATAATATCTAGTCAGTGGAAGTCAGATGTTATTGCAGATAGTTTCCTTAGGTGGTTGATAAGGAGTCCTACAAGGATCAGTTTTAGTCCTCCTGCTATAGAGTCTATACATACCTGAGCATATCGAATCTAGGTCTCTGCAGAGGACTCAGCTTGTATGGGGCGCACACTCTACCAGGTGATCGCCCCAGACACTACCATCTTGAAAGCCAGTGACTCAACTGTACACCAGGCCTTCTCCAGGTAACAGTCTGCTTTTGATGACCTTTAAATTTTGTTTAATAATTTAAAGGCTCTTATGAAGTCCAAAAAGAAATAAGTGTATGTATTTCACAGCAGTGCAGAGCTTTGAGCTTCCAACTCTGAACTCATGTTGAATAAGTTGCTCAGAAATGTAGAATTCTGATTGCATTATTGATTTGAACCCAAACAGAGCCTGGTTCTTTTTTAATACCAAACAGACATCATCTGCTTGGTATAACGAATGCCCACGCCATATTACATGTCTGCCTTCTCTCAAATAATGGAACTAGATGGCACTCGGCTCGTGGTGCTCTCATTTAATAAACTCAACCGCAATGTCTCTTTCCAGAAATCAGGACCCAGTTACTCAAGATAATCCACAGACCTTGTTGTGAACAGTTTCATGTATCATTGCATCTACTGCTAGCTCACCTAGCACCGCTGAGCTGAGCTGAGGAGGACACCATTTATGTTTACATCTGATTAAAGAAAAGAGTTCCTTCATAAAACTGTCACAACAAGATCTGCGGATTATTTTGAGTAACTGGGACATGATTTATAGAAACAGACATTGCTGTTGAGTTTTTTAAATGTGTTTTTGAGTGCCATCCAGTTCCATTATATTCATGGCCGATATCTCTAACACTTGGCAACTCACACCAAACATCTAGATTGAGTAATAGCATCTCAGGTAAGAGGAAAAGTATGTATATATTGATTATGTGGTGAACTGTCCATTTAAGGTTGGCAATGCCCATCTGACCAAC
This sequence comes from Epinephelus moara, assembly GCF_006386435.1. NCBI lineage: Eukaryota > Metazoa > Chordata > Actinopteri > Perciformes > Serranidae > Epinephelus > Epinephelus moara. The sequence goes on from NC_065513.1 coordinate 10,027,881, forward strand.
ACTTAAGTTGAGAGTGAGATATCTTTACATCTACCGACAAGATCGCTGCGTAATTTGTTGGACATTCATGGTACCTACAGGATGATACCTATGAACATGAGTTCTGAGTGAGCTCTTATGAAATGTGTAAATGCACTTCTTTTTGGACCTAAGACGAGGCCTTGAATTAATTGATTAGAAACAGACTTTAACCTGACGAATGCCGGAACCAAGAACCAATGTTAACAGTGTTAAAGGATGCACCATCAGTGTCATTTACCTGTGATTGATTTGGTCTGCTGTGTTTGATTGCATTATTACTGTGTAATTGTTCATGACCTTTTGTTGATAGGAACCCCTTAATCTGAATGGGATCTCCATTGATTCCCAAAATACGATATTATAATACACTCAAGGGGTTTTGCCGTTTCAGTTTTACAAGCCTTTAAAACAACTTATTGCTGCTTCAAATAGATGAGAACCTTCATCCCAAGAAAACACTATATGCTTCTCATTTTTGGTACGTAAACTGTCACGTTTAAAGATGATAAATAACGTCAGCTTCAATCTACCAACATTAGTGCATGTATTAACGTGTGAAATTTCATTTCAGTTGAGCCTGAATAATCATAACAATTTGTGTAGCGCTTTTCCAAACTGTGGCATAGTGATTTACAGAGAATGAAATGATAAAAATAAAAGTCCATTAGATTAGATGAAACTTTAATGATCCTTGCGGAGAAATTGGGTCATCACAGCCGCAGAGAAAAGGATACAGATGAGAACAAGAAAAATATGGAGCACTAAAGATATGATCAGTAATTTAACAAATCATCCATGTTGAGATTAACACCACATTAAAAAGTCAACAGACATCATCAGACAAAAAACAAACAACAAAAAGAACATTAAAAACTGAATTCATAAAAGCCTGCCTGTGTGCAGAGAATTGAAAAGATGACTCGTGAGCGTACTGAGACCAGCCCTTGTTGTTATTTAAAGGTTTCTGTGGACTGGTAGCTGCTGGATGTGATGTGGTAAAAGGGTCATATTGCTTTATGCTCTTACTGTGATCGCCTCCTCAGATATGTGGGAGATGAAGAGCAGTGCTGATAGCACTGAACAGCCCTGTGTAAATCTTTATTATCCCTGAAGGGCAATTTTCTTTACAGCAACTAGTCATTAACACTCGGTAGAGATGTAACAGGTACACTACACCTCAACACATAAACCCAGGAGCCGGTATGTGTTGCTTTAAATGTGTGGGGATCAGCGTCTGTCGGCAAGAGCTGTGGGAATATAATATGATGAGCATGTGATGGTAGTGTAGTTAGAGACACTTCAGAAATTATCTTGACGGTTTTGCATCATTTTGTACACATGCTCCAAAAGGTTCCTGGCACAGTTGAAATATTGAAAATTGTGGGAGCAGCACTAGAAAATAAAATCAAATTGTGGGTATAACACAATATTTGGCAGCACACAGTGTGAGTCACTACTGAAGTACAACAGTGGGACTTTAGAAGCATCACTGTTTTTCATTGCACCTTTAAAGGTGTAGCTGGAAACTTTTATATAAAAAACCCAAAAACAAAACCCTTGTTGCTGAAATTGTCACTATATCCACACACAGTAGTACATGAGACAGACAATCTGTAAAAACAACATGTTCTTCTGCTTCCTCATAGTGCTTCTAATGGCATTCGCAAGAATCCATATGTGAACAAAAACAAGCAGTCGGAGCTGATGCAGCTGTCAATCATGTCAATCACCGCTCATGAACTGTGGTCAAACTGTCAAACTAGGCAGCGCTTATCAAATATGAATCAAGATTCTGTTACTACATTGCCTCTTTCTTGCCTCAAGTGTTTTCAGACACATATTTCAATGTACTGTTTAGCTGTACATTGAAAGAGTTTGTGATCTTCCCGCCATTTTGGTTGTTTTCCTTTAACAGCTGAAGGTTCTAGTGCCATTAGAAACACTAAGAGGAAGAGGAGGAACATGATTTTATTCACAGACTGTCTCATGTGCTTCTTTCCAAATATAGTGACAGTTTCAGCAAATAAAACACAAAGTTATTTTCATAAAAGTTAGCAACTGCAACTTTAGTATGTTTTGATGTTAAAAAGGCAGAAAGAAACTCATTTTGAGTTTGCTCAGTCTGCTGTCACTGAATGATCAGAACAAGCTGAGTATTTACTCCCAGGTTGCTTCGTAGCAGTTTTGGTTTTGGGTAATTTCAAGCTTCGGTTCTGTGCACAGTGGCGGCTTTAGTGCACTTTTTCATTTAAATATCTTGTGATAATTGCATCATCTCATTATTTCACCTCTTTCGTGCTTGTGTGAGTGAAGCTGTAGCAACTGTATCATTGTTCATTGTTATTGTTGTTGATGTTGCTTTTGTTTCCCACGGTCTGGAGCATTGCTGGGAGCGAGCCGCGCTATTTTGGAGTAAGAGCTCATCTGGCTGGGGATCAGTTTCCAGACCCATGCTGGCAATGTGGGTTTGCGGTTTTAGTGGTTGAACTGGTGACAAGCTTGTGTCTGTCTGTTTGACAGACACACTGAAAGTGCAGGGTCCAAAATGATCTGGGTCAACACAGTATATACACAGCAGTTATTTCTACTTAGCACACTTGGGTTCATTTGAAATCACTCTAGCTGGAAAGCCATAAAAATAACAGGAAATATCAACAGGAATCATTTTGGAGTAATTCCAAAATATGGTAGAGCACTGTTTCAAAATCACATCTGTCTAGTTCCTGCACTGCAGACTGCAGCCAGGTGTCACCATAAGAAGTGTCTTTTTGTGGAATGAGTTTGTAATAATGCTTTGCTGGCTCACTATGTTTGAAACACAAATCAAAAGTAACAGACATAACAACAAAGATGAAATGTGCTGGTAGTTTAAGATAGCTTGTGCAGATCTTATAATGTTGATATAATGTACTTAGGGATGCACGATGTGGAGCCAGATTTTTCAGCCAATATAGATAACCGGTAATTGCCTGCTCCTCATGGCTGATAACTGATACAGTAACTGATAATTTCATGTTTGTATTTTAAAAAGAAGTGTGAGCAGACCTGAGACTAAGAAAAGCTAAGATGCAGTCAGAAAATATGCATGGTTTAATATTCCATAGCTCTGACCGAACCAAATCTAACTGATCACTATTGTTAACACAAAGAAACAAAGAACATGGCTGACTCTTCCATACCACCAACATTAGGCTGTGAGAAAGAGGGAGATTTTCAGGGATATTGACAAATGGACTACCCTCAAGGCCTCTGCTCCCATGTACCCAACACAACAGATAGGATATGGAGAGTGCCGGCCCGTGGCATAGGCAGTGTAGGTGAAAGCTAAGGGTGCTATCCTCCATGGGGGGCACCACAAATGGGAGAAGAAAATAAAATCAAAATGTTTTTCTTTTACTATTTTTTACTTATACTATTACTAATACTATTTGGAAATATTACACAAGGCCACAACAACAGAACTACAAAGCAAAGCCTACTTAATAATAGAGAGACCTTTTTGTTGGGTTCCTGCCGCCCCACAGCCAACTTATTACACTTTACCTGCTGTCTGGAGGAGATGAGCGAGTTATCAATCGTCACATGAACCCTGAGACATGCTGTATTGTTATCCTGTCAGAACGATAAAAGCTCTCTGGTGCCCACTAAATTACCACTACACTACTGACAGGAGTGTATGTGGAGAGAAAGAACATGAAAACAACAACGAATACATGTTGAAATCAGCTGGAGGAGAGCTAGTTACTGTTACCTCTAAGCAGCCGGTGGCCGCAGTGAACAGCTCTGGGAAGTGTTCCATCTCTATTCAGTAGAAATGAGTATTGGCCGAAGGTAAATTATAACTCTCTCGTTATATGTTTGATTTAATCTTGTAAAATGTAGCTTTTGGCAAGAAACTTGAATGGGGGGAGGGTTGCTTAGGGCACCAAATATGCTAGTGCCGCCACTGGAAGTGAAAGTAATGACTTTTAAGTTATTTCCAGACTTATATTTTTAACTGATGGTAAAATAAAAATTAAAAAAACATACAAAATAAACAGAAAAAGTGTATAAGAAAAGTTCAAACTTGGTGTCAAAACTAGGTTATAGTGTTTCTCCTTTGTTAATGGGCGGAGGCTACATTTGCAGTAGCCTTCACAACTGTTTGTGGAGAGAGGAAGGGAGAGAGGAGAGAGAAGGCTCGGTGTTTGATGTGAGCCATTGCTGCTGTGTTAGCTCGTGCTAAAGCTCTGGAGACGCTCCCTTCAGCAGGAAGTTTGCTAATTTTTTTCTAGGGTGTCAGGTGGTCAGTGATCAGACCCTATGCACAATCGTGCCCCCCCTCCTCTGAAACTGTGAAAGACATCCACACTGGCGACTAGGTTTGGCTCTCTAGTCTTCTCTGTGTTTATTGGTGGCTCACAAACCAACTTTAAAGGATTACCACCACCCTCTGTGTTGAGGCGTGTAGATGCTGGTCTTGTCAAATCAGTTGAAAGCAGTCTGGCTTCGTATTATCGGTACTATTCATTAGCTATAATTTCATTGTCAGAATAATACGTATTAATAATAATGTCCCATTATCGGCCTGATGTATATCGTGCTTTCCTACATGTACTTCCCATAAGATTCTTTACATCTTTCATCTGCGCTTATACTTGTCAAGTTGCATATGATATCCAAATGGATTACTGCTTTCTCCAGCCCTGCTTTCATTTCTTATTTTGCAGGCTTAAGTACCAGTGTAAGGATGGAAGGTTGAATAGCAGAATCTAGAGTCTGACTCTCAACTTCCATCATTATCAGCGTCTTTTCATGTCAGCAGTCAAGAAATGTGAACTGATTGTAATGCAGCACTCAGGACCTCAATTTTCACTCTTTTGGTTCTGATTGAAATGTGTCTGTAGAACTGAGTGACTGTAACACAATTTGGCATTGAATGGCTGGTCATATTCCCAGTCTTGTTTACTCATACTTTAATCAAATATTTACTCATTTAACTCATACTTTTTTTCAATTTTGACACTGGTGGGTGAAGTACACTGACAATCTGACATGCCTTTTTTCGAGTGTCTCTGTGTTCATCCACTATTTTTTTAACACAAAACCAGTCCTCTGTGAATTTATTAGAAATCCTTAATTATCCCCAGACAAAGCAGGAAGACATAGTATCCAAGTCACACCCAGGGTTATCCTCACTCTGGTTGTACGACAGAATATATTCATATAAATCTCCCATCTGCTGAAAGGAACCTCCAGTCGCAGCCAGGACCTCTGGTTGAAATCTTAACAAGATGTTTCATTCCTCATCTCTGTCGTTCTCTCTCTCCTTTGCCACTTTCACCCTCTTACATGTACTCCCCCCCAACTCTCCCATCTTGCATTCTTCCCCCGAGCGTCCTTGTCAGTGTCAGACTCAGCTGATGCTATGGAGAAAAGAGGCGAGGTCAATAGTTTGTCTCCCTGCCTTATAAATAATGTGACTCAGAGGCTGACAGAATGAGTTTGGATGGCGGCAGCAGGGATAAAATGGCTGGAATATTTTCTTAACCACCACCGCTGCTCCCCCCACACTCCCCAGCTTGACTTGTTTAATCTAGGTGACAAATACTTGTCTGACCTTGCTGCTGTGTTTCTTTTCTGTTTGTTGTTGTTTAGGGAAGTTTTTCTCCCTTCTTTCCCTGCGTCACTGCTGGCGTTTTACGCTGAGCAAGGAAGTGTTTTCTTGTCAAAGAGCCATGTAATCGCATTACCCTCCACATGTGTTTTGGTTTAGAAAGTCAAAGTGTGTGTGTGAGAATGTGCCGTGTGGGCCGCTGCGGGAATTTCAATGCAGTTTACGTAGACACACACACACACAAACACACACACACACACACACACACACACACACACACACACACACACACAAAGGCACAGTTTTACTTTTTTAGCGTGTTTGAAGCAGTTTGGTTGGGTGTGTGAAGTGCGAGTATGCTCATGCTGACGCATTGACTTTTTGTGCATACACGCATGAACATGTCTGCAAGTGTTTGTGCTTACCGATGCCATGGGGTGCACACGCTCCATTGGGATTTGAGCGTTACAGTCCACTGCTAGCTGCTACAGCCTGGGCCCAGGAGAGTTCTGCTGTGTTGTAACTGAGTAGCTCAGGGGAGGGGAATGGTTGGGGGGGGGTGGAGATTTCCTGTGTTGCCCATGCTGCTCGGGGTGAATACCAGTGTCAAGCGTTGGGTTACAGCTCAGTGCGGCGGTTGTGAACGCAGCGCTGCACATTCACCAGCAGCAGCAATTCTGCCTTTGCATTCACCTCAAGACCTTATACTTAAGCACAGCCAGTTACAAATAAATATGCATGTGGGTGTGTGTGTGTGTGTGTGTGTGTGTATGCATGCATGCTGTCATCGGTGCACCTGCGCACACATAATTTATGCAGGGCCCCAACTAGCAATTATTTCTGTCATTGATCAATCTGTTAAGCATTGTCTTGATTAATTGATAAATCATTTTAAAATGTCCCAACTGATCTACATCAGGACCAAGCATGTTTAATGGATCAGTGAAATAAAACTGATAAGATTCTTTAATGTATTATTCACTGTGTTTTGTCCACCTCAGTCAGCTGGTGTTGCAGCTTTGCTCTTTTCTTCACCACAGCTCTACAGTGCAGCAGTGCACTACATATGCAAGTGAAAATTAGAGCGTGTGAATGTGAAAAATGATTTGGGCAAACCCGTGAGTGACTCTCAGTTGAGAATGAGAGGGTGGCAAAATACGCAGATTCCCGAAACTGTGAGCCTAACAAATGTGTTATCTCTCCTTTCTCGTCCTTACTAGCAAAGTGAAGTGTGAAAAAAACATTCAGCTCGTGACTTCTCAATTTAGCTGCCGCTGTCCGTCTCTTTCACAGGTTAAATGACAATCGTAGCTGGTGTCAAATCTCATCAGCTGTCACTAATTAACATTAATCCTGTGAGTAACTTGATGGCATGCCAAAATTAAAGTTGTTGGGTTTGTGTGCTCTCTGCAAACAGCTGTCTGTACTCTGCCAAAGAATATGTGTGAGGGAAGAACTTCGCAACATGTCCATGTCAGGAGTCACATTCTCCCTTTTAAACTTAGATCCATAACATATAAACACTGTTGGGGAGTAACAGAATGCAAGTAGCTATGCTACGTATTTAAAATACAAAATATGAGCGACTGTATTACCCTACAGTTACAGTTTACATTGGTGGTATTCTGAATGCAGTTACTGTCTGTAAAACAACACAGAGATGCACAGCCAGGACATTGTCAGAAGTTAGAGCTGCACAATGTGCAAAACAATTCCCTATTGAGATTATTTTGATATTGCATATTGCAATCGCAATATAAGTTGCAGTTTTAGTGGAAGTGGTAGTTTTTGCATTTTATTTTCACTGGAAAATCTATAAAAATGATGATGATGTGATTTTTTGCTATGGTCTGCACTAAACAAGCATGATTTGAGCTACGATAAAATTTTGGTTAATTGTGTAGCCCTATCAGGAATGTGCTTCTAGCATGGAAATAAAAGACGCAGACAAATGCGCTAGGCAAGATGACTTTCAAGTATTCCAAAAGTAATTTTAAGTATTAAGAATGTTACTTAGTTTGAGTAATCTAATGGAATGTGTTACAAATGACATTTTAGGGCATGTATTCAGTCATCTGAAGTTACCCTCCCAACACTGCATATAAAAACTTGATATTTTTTAACTAGGACCTTTGGTATTTGGATCAAGTAGCTTGTGAAACATGCTAAATGTATCAAATTCTGAAGTCTACAGCTGTTCTTTCAATGTGTCAGATACATATTTACGGTAATCATCATTTAGGTCAATAAAAGTACGGCAGCAGATACCCAGTATTAAAGGACAGGATTATCATATCAAGATTGGAAACCGAAATAACTTCCTAAAAGGAAATAGTAAAAAATTTCCAGTATTATTTTCCAGGGTCCAGGGAGACATCTTCACAACAGTCCAAAACCTCAATATATTCAGTTGCAATCAGAGAAAAGCAGCTGAGAAGCTCCAACAACAAATCAACTAGACAATGTTGATTACAAATGAAACAATGTAGTTACAGATTGACCTTCTACCGATTGACTGACTTATTGATCGACTGGTTTAAGCTCTGAATTCATGCACTACAGGCACATTTTTTATGACCGCTACTGTAAATGCAAATTCAGAGTACACAGTATCAATGCAAAAATGTGTTCATGCTCAAAGACCTATGAATACATAAGCTTGTGAATCCTTACGCAAACAGGAATGACTAAATAAATGTGCAAATGTATTTACGCATGTGCACGCACACTATTCAGATTCAATCACTGTCAACAATCTGAAAAAGGCGTCAGTGGCGGTCTCATTCAACAGCAGCTCTGTAAGGCATATCATCACTTTCAGCCTCTGAACACCATCTCAGGAAAAGCTGCTTTGCTTTTTCTGAGGGAAGAGCTCCCAGAGCCGAGTTTGGTGTCTGATTGAACGTTCTTTTTTTCCCCCTCTCACTCTCATTTCAGTGGCTGGGTTTGAAATGCCACTCCAGCTCCAAATTGACTCTTCAGGGTTCCTCCGCTTTTCCTATCTGTCATTCAGCATTAGGCTGAGGGGAGAAATTCGGCAGCCGCGCTCGCCGCCTGGACCCTAGAAAATAGAAATTGCTTTAGTGTAGCAAATTCTGTGTGTCATTTTCATCTATTCACATGTTACTTAATGAAAAGCTTTATTTGTTAAGTAACATAGTCGGTAGTGTGGCGTTGGCGTTCAGCAGTGGGAGTAGATTGTGTAGCTCACAGTGTCAGTGGCCCCTGCTGCCTTTTGAGCTTACAAGAGCAACCTCAGCTAATCACAGTCGTTGCTACAGTATGGATTCCCATTATGGTTATGGTAATATATTTTCTGCCTGTAACTGCTGGCTCCTGCTCTGGTTGCACTGTGTGTATCAAGTTGCATGATTCACACAGTGCCTCATTTGATTACAGGCGCCAGAGAAGGGGGTCAGAGGCAGATCTGATGACCGTGCAGTTTAGGAGCTGCTATGGCGGTTTCCAGGACATCCGACGGAGCCTCTGTTTATGGCTCCCAGTATAATGAATGGTCCAAAGTGTGATTTAAATGGGCTAGTCCTGATCCATCTAATTGCTCCCCACTCAGTGTAATTACAACTTTGTGTGCACTTTGTTTGGGCCTTCATACTGGCAGCAGCTACCAAGACTGCTGTTTTAGCATTGTTGATTTCTCCGTGCTAGGGTAGCAGTTGAACAAACATATTTTCTTATGCAGTAATTAGACTGTTTTCTGGAGATCTGCTTAGTTTGCTTGATTGTGTGTTGTCTGTTCATACTGTTTCTAAATGTGCTCGGTGTACTGATGTCTTTATATTCATTATTTCCTTCCTGTGGTGAAGACAATAAGTGTGCAACAACATTTTCTTATCCAAAATCTCCTTTGCTTCTTTGTGAAGCTTGCTTGTACCATTGTTTCACGTCAGATTCACCAAACTCTGTACATTGGTCTTCTCAACTTGACAAATGCCACCTGCTCCCAGGTTTGATCATTAGCATATACACCCTCCATCATTACATGATGTTCTGCTATGTGCGTGGGAAAGTTTCATTCACAGAAAAAACATATCACAGAGGTTCAAGTCCTGCTTTCAAAAATCAGCAGACAAAAACAGCAAATTTAGCAGTCATTAGCAGTTTCAAGTGCTAAAGATGCACTGCTGTAGTGTGACAGAAATGGGGAGGGAATAGTTTAACATACAGTTATATGCTAAACATCTGCCTTACCAAAGCAGGGGGCGTGAATGATGTAGAGAGACAAGAGAAAGTACAGCAGATGACTACGTTTTATGCACAAAATATTCCAGTTTTTGCCCTTATTTCGACAACAACAGTATTCCCATGAAGCTGTTTACATGGCTAATAAAGAATGAATAGTCCACTAATATTTTAGTGTTCATGCAGCTACTTATATTCCGATTAACGTGCCCCGCTCTGTAATTCCCTCAAACACATTTTTTTTTACTGAAGATCGGCCGGCCATATTTGCGTTTATACAAAAAACTATTGATATCCAAGTCTTTCACAATGTTTAAAAGTAGGTATATTTTCCCTTCAGACCAGAAATGTGAGCTTTTCTTTTGTGCATGCATCTCTACCCTACACCCTTGCAAACCGTTTGCCTTAAATCCCCAAAAATACCAGCATGTTCCAAGTCTTTATCGGATTATGCTACATTCAGTAAGAGACGTGATTTGGAATAACCAAACGGAATATGCTGTTTACATGATGTATCAAATTCAGAATGTTGTCATATTCAGAATAGCAGTGCATGTAAATATAGTCACTGTCAGGTACAGTGGTGTATGAACTTCTGCAGACATTAAATAGATTTGTTTTGCCTGATCAACAGCCCTTATTTGAGAAGCTGGAAAAAGAATATCAATGATTTTTGCTTGATAAGTAATTTAAAAGATTAACTGATCAAAAACTGTTCAAATCATTTCAGCACTGCTCTTTTATTCTGTAATGATCTGTGTATAAACGCTTTTGCCTGCACCCGGCTGTATATTTATGAGCATATGGGCTTGTGTGTAAAAGCACAGTGACTCTTTGACTATGTCGTGTGGGTATGTATGTTTATCCAGCTATGGATGAATGCTCCAGCAGGCAGGCTGAGTGTGTATTGTCAGCAGCATCCCAGGAGACCTGCTGCAGGCAGGCGAAGTGTTAGTAATAGACTGATTTACCTACATACTGCTGCCTAACTTCTCTGCTGCTCCAGGGAACTACCACTGCTTGGCTGACTGACTCTGCAGCTGCGCGTGCACACACACATGCACGTACACACACTAATACACACACACACACACACACACACACACACTTCTCAACAAAGCAGGTGTCAAATACAAGTGGCACCTTTTCCAGTCAGTGTCACCGTCTGGAAACAGTAAGACATGAGGAGAGCATTTAGCATTTTCAAAGCAGTGGAGGTGGTGTCACTTTGCAAATGAGTTGTAAAAAAATGGCATGATTAGGATTAATTATTTTACATCACCACCTGTTTATAGAGCAGTTACAGCACCTCAGCCAAATGCCAGCCTGTTGGCTTTTGCCTCACAATAAACATACAGTATGTGTGTTCGAATTGAGCTTTGAGTAGCTCGCTCTTCCCTCCATTCCTCTCTCTGGCAGAACTGCTTCGCTACATTTGAAGCTCCTGCACTTGGGGTGATGTTTGTTCTCAGATTAATCTAAGCCCGGTGGCTTTTGAGACACCGTCAGATCGTTAGCAACGACTGTGTCGTGTATTCACAGCAGGGTGGATAAAAACACGTGTCTCAATTTGTCATCGGCAGCCTGCAGCAGCTCAGTCAAAGCAGCCTTTCAAAGAGACTGAATCAATCAGTTCGTCTTATCTGATGCTCCTTCACTCAGAAAGTAAGAAGGAACTTGACTGATTTTAAAGCTAGATTAAACTGATCTGTCACTACCAAAAGCCCTCTGCTTAATACACTCTGTGCATGCAGAATACTGAACCATTCTTATCCTAATGTGAGTTTATTATTCACTAGATTGGCTGATAGAAACATTAACCCACATTCTGCTCAGTTCTCATTCTAATTATAAAACAGTACAGAAACAAGTGCAGTGGTTGCCTTCAGCCATTTGTGCGTTCTAATTATGAGCTGGCCATTATATGACAATCCTCAAATAGAATCTACAGATAAATAAATGATATGTGACAATAATAAACTAGAAAATAGGCTGCAGACTGAGGAGAGAAACACCTCACATTTTACACTGCTGTGTTACATTGGACACTGCATTCAGAATATGTTAAGAGATGAAACCAGCTCACTGTTAATAGGTCAACAAGTGAAACCTGCCCAGTCAGAATGGATTAACAGTTACTCAACAGTGCTGGAGGTGCGGCCTGTGGTATTTATTCAGCGTTTTCGAGGCTTATCTTCAGAAAGACAGATGCTTTTACCAATGAACTTCACAACTGGCAGCATTTCAGCTTTCTTGGATGTCTGGAGATATTTTCCTCCAGCTGAAAACGTTTTCTGTTTTGCCAAAGCACACAGAGCACACAAGCTAAAGTGTGGATGTCAGGACAGCTTCATTTGCCAGCTCCAGTATAAGTAGCCTACTTGGCAGCTGACTTGTTTCTGATAATATAGGTGCACCTAGCAGGCGCTGGTAAGTTGCTAATGTTTGGAGGCGGCCCCCGTGGGGAGATCAGCGCTCCATTCAGCCAACACAAGCCTCATTTTCTACAGCCTGAATGGAAATTAAAGTCAGTTAGAAGGAGTATCAGAACTCGGCTGTGTTGGGAGATCATTACAAGCATTTTTGGATTCTGTTGCTAGAGTTGAGGTCTCAACGGCTCGTCAAATTTGAGCGGGTGGGTTGAGGAGCTCAGCATATGTCAGTGTGTTTGCCATATTGGATTTTGGAGGCTCCTTAAATGGAAAAAAAGATGCAATGCAACTTGTGGAAAAAGTGTGTCTCTTGGCTACCAGACATTTATGTAATTGATTTACTGTAGGTATTTCAAGTGCTTAGTCTATGGCATGTATGTGCTCCCAATTTCCATGTCTACTTTCTATCTCTAGCTAGAGATTAACTCCCGTTCTGATGTTGTACATTTATTACACTTGATATGTGGAGTGATACAGTTGACTCTAGACAGATGCGCTCTTTACTCTTAATCCATTTCTTCCACTCACCTTTTACCCCACTTGACATCTCCACACTGGATGTCACCGTTATTAGACACAAGGAGCTGATTAGCCATGATGAGGTAGATTTGTGCTGAAGGCCAGGGGTGACTCAGTGGCTGTGAACACAGCCAAACAAAGAGAGGTGAGAGCTGCATGTTGGAGGAGATGAGTAACTAGAGAACACAAAAAAAGGCCAGGAGAAGAGGACAAAGCCATGATGAGGACTGGAATGTGTGCTTTTTTTAAAAACTGAAACAGGGTTTCCGCTATCTGGTAATTGCTAGTTTTTGACTTAGAAAATCTGTTGAAGTCCAACATGTTTAAATCTCTCCGATCACAATGTCCGGTGAAAACAATTCCCTCTGAGAATAGGCCTAACACCGCATCCTAACAGCAATGGAACGTTGATCTCTGTCCACACTGAATCTGTGCAATATGCCTGAGATCTGATAAACAAACCACTTTCCTATTAGCTACGCACTCGAGATCGGACTGAAGACGCAATGATAATTACTGGAAAGTACATACAATATAACCAACTACATGTAAATTGTTATTATCATTTACCAAAAACCTACTCCCTCCAGTCAGCTGCTGCCTTAGGTTTTGTAGTAAAATGAGGAGGTATCGTATAGATACCGCTTCATTCGTCCATTGTGGAACTTTAGAATCACGTTGTAGGAAGGGCATCCAGGGCACGAGTTGCCCTAGTGAACGCAGGCTGCTGCAATATTTATGTACTTATTTTTAAAATAGTGTTGTTTTGCACAAGTCAATTCAATAAACAGATATAATACAGTGTAATTTCTCCCATTTGTCTGGGACATTGAAACCTTCCAGGACACGTGGAGGCACCAATGGAAACCCTGATCTGAAATAACACATTCAGCGCTGTAAAAAGGCTGTAAAAATAGCAACGTTGTGATTTTACTGCATCAAATGTAATGATTTGATTCCTAGTTGTTAATTGTCTTTCAACACTGCTACAATTTATAATTTAATGGATGGCAAAAAAACCTGCAATAAATCAGTGTTGATGATAGTAATGTGGAAATACATTATGTAGATGCAAAGCATTATACTTTAAAATACAGTATACCACCCAGCCTGGGGAGCAGGGGAGTCAGCAGCCAAGTCTTGATCTGTGTGCGCAGTGTTAGGGAGCCCTGCTGCTCGGCTGCCTGCCCCGCAGCCCAACATCTGCTGAGCGCAGGAAGCATTTGAAGGATAATTAAAAGGACTGGCTTCCAACTCATTTCCCGCCTCCCATGGCTAAGCAGCAACATACTGCTCAACAACAAGAGCTGCAATTATTTTGGGAATTAAGAAGAGAACGCAGGAATACAAATATCAAATGTGTGCAACATGCGGATGTCTTCTTGCTCCAGTCATAAAACCTTTGATTTTTTTTTTCTTTTCTTGCTGGTGGGTCTGATTAGTCACCAGCCTATAGAGGTCAATGTGAAGGCTGTGTTGTTTCATGTGACAGCCGGAACACCGCTGTCTTGTTTCGCTCACTCCAAACATGCAGTTGACTCAGGCTTGATTTGTAAACCCAGGCTTAGTTGTCTGTGAAGGCAGCTGAAGCTTTAAGAAAGGCAGTAAAATCTGTGCATTCTTTACCCCTCACTAGGCCTTTTCAAGGAGATACTCAATAAAGCTCTCCATCACTTTAAAGGGTTTTTTAGCACGCGCTTTGAGACAGGGGAGAAGTGAAATATCACATCACCTGTAATGATCTTTGAGTTGCCTGGATGACAGTAATGAGTGGGTGTGAGTATGAAGTGTTGGCTCGCACCGAGATGTTGTTATAATCTGGTTCACCAAAGGCTCAAGGCTACGCTTTGTCTTCCGAGCAAACAGTAATAGTAAGAGGAGGCATACAACTCTGATTTCATTTTTAGAGGGAGGTTATAAAGAGGTATACATATCACTTCCTGCAACACTTGAAAGCTGAAACCATTTATTGGATGTTGGCCATTTTTTGCAGTCATTCCTTTACGAACACTCACGTGGTTTGTCAGTTTGACATGTTTTTCCTATTTATTCTCCACCAGTCACTAGAGACTTGTTAACTGCTCTGACCTAGAACTTAGGATCATCCAGTTGTGCTGTAATCCACAGTCCAGCTCTGTGAGTGATGTCTAGCCCAGCCTGCAGCCCTACAGCCTGCCTCCTTTGTGGGACACCAGTCATGTGAATAGGGCCCAGAATGGAGAGCCAGCTGTCCTTTTCCTGCCAAGTCATGTGCAAGTCACAAAGCAGCAGCACCACTTGAAAGAGAAAGCAATAATCAATTTTGCAGAGTTAGGCTCTGAAAGGCTTGTTTTGTTCTCCGGGCCTGACGATTTAGGGCCGAGAGGCCAGCAGTGGCGTTTGTCGTTTTAATGGAATACACTGCACTCTATTGTCCAGAACCCCACGCTGCCTAGCATAAAAGTCAATTTTTGTATTTCTGTATAATCGCAGCACATTGGAGAACTCTAAATTTGCAGTCACATTATGTCTTCAGCTCTTTGGGCATGTCAATGGAGTGGTTTGTTTACCACCCACTCTTCCAGGTTAAGACACTGAAGAAGAAACCCTCCTGGAAATGAATGCACTTTGACACTCTCACAGAGCATAGATTTTCAGTGGGGCAGCAGACAGAAACCAAAGCTCTTTTGTTAAGCTGGTATCTGTAAGTATTTATGGCTGCCACAATTGGCTTTTGTTGGCAAACATGGGGAGGAGGGGTGGGTCTGGGTGATTTGCACACTGGCTTTAAAGTCTTTTGTCAGAGCCAGGAGAGCATCACTCAAGCGCCGCTGCTACTGGCTGCAATGAGTAAGACGGGGTGGAACACAGCTTTTCTATTTCCCTAAGACATTGTTTATAGGCTGCGGATAGTGTTTGGGAGCTAAGAGGGACTGTCATGTGCTGTATGAGTCTGGTACATGCCAAACAGAGGCATTTGGTTACCCGATCTCCGCCATATCTGTCTGGTAGTTTGCCTGTGGGTAAAGTGCTCTGAAGAGAGGTTCCCACTCAGGCCCTGCTGATGTCTTCTCCAGAGTAGGATCACTTTGCCACAGTTTATGTCCCTCACAGCGGACCAAAATACTTCAAAACCACATATTTGCTGCCATAAAAGCAGTCCTAATGTTAATGATAGCGTCTTTAAACTGTACTTTCCTAATCGTTCCTGACGTGACCATCAAATCCTCAAAATACAAACTTTGGGGCTTGATGATTTGAAGGAAACTCTAACTGTTGTATTTATTGTATTTAAATGAAACTAAAGGCTACTGTCAACAGCCCTGTGCCTAAGCTAGCTGCTCTACATTGTATCTTCAGATTGGCTTCACAGCTCTGAATCCTGGGGGTCTCAATTCAAAGCTTTTTAAGGTGACTAGCTGAAAATAATGATATGATGTGCTAAAATGTTTAACAGGGAGGTTGTGACAAATCTGTCCTTCAGCTGCATGTTTTTTATATTCCAAAACTACAGAGCTACCTGTCTGAAATATACCTGAGGCCAGTGGTGAAGGTAGTTACAGTGGGCCCCACTGACAAAAACTGCAAAAGAAAATAGGAAATTCTTATTTTAACTAAATCGTTTTTATATATCTAAATTATATTTTTTAGCATATAATGTTGTTAAAGACTAATACTATTTTACAAAAACAGAAAACCATAATGGAGATGGGTTTGCTTTTCTGAGGGCATATATAAACAATGGCACCACTTTTGATTTGACAGGAGTCCTTCTTTGAACAATTCGAGTGTTATGTGTATGCGTCTGTTTCATTTATGCTTATTATAACTACTTGTTTAGTCTATTACTCTCATGTTTAAGAGAGAAATACTATTTGTCATATAATAGATTTGAAATTCTAGAGGGGAGATTTCATCATACCCTTCGAGTTTCTTACCTCTCCTGCACAATCCCTGTCATGTTTATTGTTATATTATTAAATATTATATTTTTATTGTTCTTATCCCATCTTCTGTGCCAATGAAATTCAAATTCAAACACGGGCATTTTTCCAGGTGGCAATCCACCCCATGGGCCCTGTTTATATTTAGGCCCTGAGTGAAGCTATCAACTGGTTCCTTACCTTTTCAAACATTTTGTTTAGACAAAGAGGCTAAACTTCTTCGTCTCAAACATTAATATATTAAATAGCAATTGCTGAGTGAATTTAACAACAGCAGTTGAATTTTTTATGATGTAATACTAAGCTATTTCTAAGCTATAATTCAAATATTCAAATGCTGTACTGTTTCAAATCACAATTTTTTGATAAGAAAATACTTGTTCAGCCTTATCCTAGAGTTTTAGTTAATAGATGAAAAATCAAAAATTGCATTGAAACTGCACAAATTATTTTCATTCTTGATGAATTCAGGTAATGTATACTTTTTTTAAACAACAGCACATAACTCACAAATAAATAAATAAACCACACTTTTTTTGTGGGGAAACTTGGGAGTGTTTTTTAATGACCTTACCAGGTCTGTGTTACATGTTGACTTCCCCCTTTCTGTGTCCACACGTGGCCGTAAAGTGTTCATTGACCCATGACCAATTGCTTCTATTTAATTACTGTGATCACACATGCTGTGTGCCTTTGGCTTGATGACACGGTGTTCCCCAGGGAGCATGAACAGGATCACGTAGGTCAGTGTCTCATTGAAGGTTGTCTCCCCCCCTCCATTCCTCCAGACATATGCCCTGCCCCTGAGCCAGCTGAGTCCTGTGAAACCACAACAGACGACACACACGCACGCACGCACACACACACACACACACACACACACCAACACCACCACCTCCTCAACAACCAAACTCTTTGCTATGTCATGTATGCCCTTCCCCTCGTTTCCCTCCCTCACTCTCTTTGCCTCAATAACACTTGCAACGGGTTCAATTAACGCGCGGCCCGACCTCCTCGCCCCGCTGCAGTCCCCAAGGAGATAGCTGGGATTTTGCTCGGCTGCCTCGGCCCTGAAGATTTCCTCTTAGTGGGATGGAATGAGAATACTCTCAGCAGCCCACAATGGCTCCATTCCAGGATGTGCCATGTACAATAAAGCTCTGCTCTGCTCAATATGATGGGCTCTGAGGAAGCCTCTTCGGAATGTAGTAATTGAGAGAGGGGGTGTAGTGGAAAATGTTGCAATTGCAAAGCATGTTTTTTCCTGTAGTGCATGCTCTTTTTGAAAAACGGATCTGTTGGCTAAGAACAAACGCCGCCTCACCGACCTCCACTTGTTTTCAGCTACTCTGTGAGAGTAGCAATTTAATGAAAGGTTCTGACTCTTACCATCTCTTCCTCTTTGCTCTCCGTTATTGGCAGGCTTTCTTGTTTCATTGAGCAGACTCTTCTGGAGAATGGCAGAGTCTCATCTGACATGTAGGCGGACATGTTTCCATTGAATCACACAGTGCAGTTCACTTCCACTGAGTTTTTATTTCCAGTTACTTAAATGTATTTAGTCTTGCACAGCAGAGGCTACCTACCCTCTGGAAGCCACTGAACCACTGCGCTGCCTGTGGATTGTCAAAAGCAAGTCTCTAAATCTGCAAATATACGGCCAGTTCCTTTTGACTCTTCCTGTCGACTGCTGATTTAGTGAAATGCATATTTAATGTTGAGTGTTGAATGGGTTAGCCATCCCTCATCAGGTTCAGAGGCTCAGCTGGTCCTGCTCAGTGATTCCGCTAATCCCCTACCTGCTGAGTTGACCTTTTTATAAACCAAAGGCAGCTTTACTCAGACTGGATCTAAATAATATTTTTACCCTGCTCTTTTCATCTCTACAAACCTCCTTGTTGGGAAATAGCTCTGTGTGCTTAAAACAGAGTGCAGCAACTTTATCTTTATATTATAGTTCAAAGGATAAGGACCCAGAGCTGTTATCACATCTGTATTTGGGGTGACATTTAAAGTTGTTTATGCAGGGGCGTTCATTCAGTTGTGCAGAAATCCCTATTTCAGTGTGATCCAGCAGTACAAAATGTTATTTTATATATCTATCACACACCTGCATGCTCCTTCGGAACCACACACTTAATAGCTACAGGGGTCAAATACAATACCATGAACACCTCCATCAGTCCATCCATTATCCACTGCTCATACAGGGCTGGATTGTGGCGGCAGCATTCTAAGCAAGGCATTCCAAACATCCCTCCCCCGGCAACATTTTCCAACCCCTCCTGGTGGACCCAGAGGTTGTTCCCAGGCCAGATGAGATATTTAATCCCTCCAGCATGTTCTGGGCCTACCCTGAGGCCTCCTACCGATTGGATGGCCCAGAAAACGGGAAAGCGCCCAGGAGGCATCCTGATCAGATGCCCGAACCACCTTAACTGGCCCTTTCCGAAGCAAAGGAGTAGTGACTTTACTCCAAGCTCCCTTCAGCTGTCTGAGCCCCTCACCTCTAAGGCTGAGCCCAACAACTCTACAGTGGAAATTTACGTTTCAGCTGCTTGTATCAGTGATCTCATTCTTTTGGTCAATACCCAGAGCTGTTGACTGTAGGTGAGGACAGGAATCTGTTGGTCTAGACTCAAACATTTCCCTAGCAGCAAAAGTATATTTGCAGCTTAAATAATTTCCAGCAACCACAACAATTGCAACATTTTAGAAGGGAGCTGTCGTTAACTAAAGTGTTCTCTCGAATATTCTTATGTTCAAGCCACTGCTAGTGAGAAGACAGTGGGGAAGGCTTTAGGAAGAAGACAGTTAATAGCTGGAGGAATCACCTTTGCACCAGTCTTAATATTGATTAGAAACTTGCACTGTAGGTGAACAGGCAGGCTCATCTTGTCTACTTTAATGTAAAGGCTGGTCTGGAATCTTGTACAGGAGTGCAGGGGTAACAGTAGATTGTAGGGTTGCAATGGAATGAGATTTTCATGGTACGATAACCGTTTCAGAAAATATTGTGGTTTCATGGTATCACGGTATTAAAGAATTTATCTTAATGAGTGCGTTTACATGGACAGTTTAATTCCCTTTTCATTCCTATTAAAAGTGATCTTGTAAACAACTTATTCGGAATGAAAATGGCCAATGCGATTGAAAATTCAATCCGATGTAAGGGGCTGGAATATTCCATTTCTAATTCCGAATGAAAGACTTTCTCGCACTTGTATGCACTCATTCCTCTTTAAGTTCATTCCGGTCTTTCTGCGCATGCTCGTTTTCTTGCCCTTCTGGCACGATGACATATAGCGCGCATAGCAACAGGCTGAGATAGAGCAGTCGGACTCATTGCACTCACTGGTTTCCATTCGCCAAAGCACGGTTGTCTGTCTCCCTTCTTCGACCTTCTACCTCCCTTCTCCTCCTCAACAGACGAAGCATTAGCAGAACAAGGTTCTTGTCATACTGCTGCTTCAAGAATATAAGCAAAACAAGCCTGAAAAAGGCACTAAGAACAGAGTTGTCAAGCATCTTGTTATCTGGAACGAGGACTTCAGTCTTTTCCGGTAAACGTAAACACGTAACATCCACCCCACCCCCTATCCAATCAGAAACCTTCCCTGCCCCAAACCTTGCGCGGACCCAAATACAGTCGATTAAAAGGCGATTAAACTGATCTCCCGTGTAAACCCTCATTCGAAATGAATATTTCCCATGTAAACTACCTAGAAAAACTTTAATTCCGAATGATTTCATTCAGATTTATTTCATTCTGAATGAGAAGCCATCATGTAACCGCACCCATTATCAGTTAGAATGATCCTTAAAGGAATGAAAATGGGAGGGTTATTGTTGGTTAAACAAACATTTTGTACTATAATTGAAGCTTGAAAGCATTTTGTTAATGGAAGTATGTGTAAAAAGTCTCCCCTTAGAAAATAACCAAACTAAAGGGCATGTACATGGCATGATAGCTGTCAACTTTTATATCACAGTATACCTTGAAACCAGTATATCACTGCAACCCTAGTAGATTGACTGCAACATCAAAAGCTTCACCTTCAAACTCAGCTCCTTCTTCACCATAGCGCCTACAGCGCTATTGGTGTCACACCAGTCCATCCGCCTGTCCATCTTGTTCTCCATATAAACCTCACTTGTGAACACCTGTGCAGTTTAATACAATTCAATACAATAGACCTGCAATGAGCACTACCTGGCACAGTCTCAACACATTGTGTGCCCCTCCCATAGTAAATCCTTATCCCAGTTTGTATTTGATAGTGTTGCCCCACTGTATTATCTGTACCATTACCCCTGCACAAGCCCACAGTGACAACATACATTCTAAAAACTCTAACTAGTGTGTACTCAATTATATTGGTGTAACATTTTTACACTGAAAAATATTGAGTAAATTGAAAAGCTGTGAAATCATTTACATATACTTTATGACTTGAGTAAATCCAAGTGAAAAATTTAAGTTCATCAGTATAACTACATTTAGTACCATGACTTATAAAATTGAGTAGATATAATTAAAATCTTAAGTCCATGTAATAGTAACTCTAAGTCAAAACCACTAAACATGATGACTAGATATAACTGAAATGCTAGGCAGATGTAACAGAAAATAACACTCAATTTAAGAAAACAACTGTGCTATATTTACTGAATGTTTTTACTGGATTTAAGTCATATATCAATTAAATTTACTTAATATATCAGTTACATTTATTTATTTTTTCTATTTTTATTTACTCTTTATTCTAGAATACTTTACTTGTGGTCAACATATATATTAAAACCAAATGATAAACAAAGAAAAAAACAAAGCACAAGAGAACAGTAAAATTGAAATTTAACATTTATTGTCAACTTTGACCAGTATAAAACATGACATTAAGTCTAAATTCCACTTGGTCTACTTTGCAAATGACATGTCACAATGTCAATGCTATAAAAACAGTGGGACATTTTAAGAGGTCCTTTAAACTATGGTGAAATGCACAAACAATAATGCCCATCTATCAATTTAAATATTCTACAGTGAGTTTTTAACCATTTCTAAAACAGTTTCTGTTTAACACTGATGTCTCTATTAACTACATAGCAAACAAGGCCATCAACAAGAAGTTTGGCCATTTCTATTACATGTTAATTATTTCTGCAACTGGGTCGTCATCATGGTTGTGATCCTCATGAAATAAGACAACACAACAAGCCATCTGTGTTGCCTTATGAAGACATAACATTTTACAACAAAATTAATATTACTGACCAACCAAGTCTGGTCTCCAAAATCAACAACAAAAGAATGCATAATATGGGTTAATTTAAGTGTGGCTATATCAGGTGCTTATGAATAGTAAGTATATTATATACAGTGGACAGCAGTCTACACATCCCCAGTTTAAGGAAGCAGACGGGAATAGGACCAGACCAGAGATGCCAGACAATATACTCCTTTGTAGTAGGGCCAGCGCCTAAAACAGATTTTAGACAAATAAAAAAGGCCCACTTTAAAGAATTTAAGTGTATGATATACTAAGAATATGTTTGCTGTGTTACCTTGCTGCCAGACAGGAACCTGAATTTAAAAACATGAATCACTTCGTCCCTGCCACCAGAGTCCATTTATTTTGTGACTTCGGTGTTTAACAGCAATAAAACAATGACTCACGTGGTAGTAAGCTAAAATTGCTCCTTTTTTCAACGTAGTCTGGTAGCTGGGACTAATCAATTCAACTGGTGCTTTAAAAAAATGCTGTCTGGTGTCAAGGTAACGAGCTAAACATATTCTTATTATAGCGTACACTTCAACAAAAACTGATTCTTGTAAGAAGGCCTTTGTTTATGTGGCTAAAATGCATTTTAGCTACCGACCTAATAGACAGCTGTATATAGCCTAGCATTTCTGGTCCACCTCCCCTTTGCTTCTCCAAAATGGGAACATGCTGACAGCGGCCTACTGTATGGAATATACGTCCTATGCACAAGTATATCACACAACCCCACTGTAAATAACTACTTAATTACCCTTTAAGTCACCATGCATGTATCGGAAACAAACCCAGAACAGAAGACTTTACATTCATGTAGAGTAAGTAAACAGCAAACAACAACAGTCCAAAAGGCAATTCCCAAGTAAGGAGAGCATCTTGCTGAAACTACATATGCAGATAATTTTTCAGTCTCTGAACCTTGTTTGAAAGGTTTCCAGGATCAAGCTCCAGCAGTACTTTTTGGAATACCTCAAAACTGAATTTGAGATTCTTGGGGTATCTCAGATCCAAGACATAGGTTAGTCTCAACAGATAGCAGCAGGCTCTGCTAAGATCTTCAAGGCTGCTGAGGACAGTGATGCCCTCAGTCACAATCCCTACATCAGTAGGTTCCTCGGCTGACCCATCTTGGTTGCGGCTCACGTAAATCTTCATCACCTCCTCTGCCAGTTCCAACTTTAAGGTGGTATCTATGTCCATATGTCCATATAATTCCAACACTGGAAAGTCGATATCATTCTCATTACAAACAGGATGTTTTTCAGTCACATCAGCCTTAAAATCTTTCCTTGAACAGGACTTGTGTTTCCTACTTCTGTGTGTTGCATATCCCACATATGTTTGTCTTGAAATCACATCCATCAAAAGCACATTCTATTGTTTCAAGTCTTTTCAAGTGGGAATTAATATGTTGAAAATAGTCTTTGGTATTAGGATAAAATGAGTCACAAATTTTACATCTGAGAGATTGCACCACTTCACACTCTTCAGTTTCTTGCAAACTGTGGGATCTAAACAAGTGTACGCGCAAGCTAACCCAGGTCTTAAAGGAGCAAGGACAGTTTAAATGAAGACGGGGTATTGAATATCCATGACTAAAGGTTCCATGTTCCACTCGATAATGCTTCAGAAGTGCTCCTTTTGATGCATCCACAAATGTGCAGTTTACATTGCCATCCCATAAGCTGCCACCTAAAAAAGGATGATAAATAGTGTTACCATAGGGAACTAACAGACTAGTAGAAAGGGACAGCTCAGATATATCAGACATATAAAATTAGTAAAAGTTTGTAGTATGTCCAGGACTTTTGTAACTAGTAACTGCTCCCTGTCCAATGCAATCAAACATGGCCAAAATCCAGGTGCTACTCATGTCATTCACTGCTTTCCTGAAATTGTATTAAACCAAATAAATATCTTAGAATCCTTTTTTTAGTGTTTACACATTTTATCCTCCTGGAACAATTAAAGTATGACATTTACCTTCTCTGTTTCGTTATCTTTGTTCACCTCCTCTCCATTAGCGGTCGTGGTGCTGTGAAACAGATATTGAAAATATTTAACATGTTTGAGAAAAAAAAAAAATCAACTTTACTTGCTATAGCCATTATCAAGTGTTCCCCCCAAAATATAACAAAACATAAGGACTGTCCAACTTATCCAAATTATGAAATAGAAAATGCCTTAATAGAACAATCAGACTAATAATTGCAAAGTTCTGTGAATTTGAAATTCTGAAACCCCAAAATATAACACTGGATAAACAAGGCATATAGTGAAGGGATCTGAACCATGATTTTCTCATCCCTCCAAACTAAAAGGTGGGTATTATTAGGATTTTATTCTCATCCAAACTCTTATTGCCCTTGTTCTTCAGCATAACTCTTATTTCTTAATTGGATTTTTTTTTCTTTAAGTTTTTATTATTTAAATTTAGAGCAGGACTGGAGCAGATTTATATTTTAAATATACCGGTAACCAAATATCATCTCTTGCGCAGCAACAGCAAAGTTTTTAACAACAAAATCACAATAAAAACTCAATATCTGAGTCAGTAAAATCGATAATATTTCTGATATCAAAATACTGCGTGAGGTTTAGAAAGAGTGCAGAACACAGACATCCTCCTGCCCTCCCTCTGCTGCAGGTACAGAGGGAGGCTGTTCAACAGTAGCTAAGTTTGCATTAATTTGCCAAACTATATGCAACAGTAGCTAAGTTTGCATTAATTTGCCAAACTATATGAATCAGTACAAACTAAGATAGGCAGTTAGGCTAACGTTACGAACACAAACACTGACTGTTCGCTAAGTGACCCAACATGCGAGCTGTGGCTGAAACAATAAGAAATGCGGTCAAAGCCAAGTGGAAACGTGGCTTCAGCCTGACTGCTCTGCGGTGGTCAAACACACTGAGGAGGAGACAGAGAAGCGCGGCCATTAACGACAGCAAAACGAGACAGAGAAAAACACACTTACCACAACCGTTTAACACAACACGTTTTAGTCGAATGAAAAGAAGAACACGTATAAGCTGATCAGGTGTAGCAGTCTCTAGCTAGCTTCTCTGTCGCCGCTGTCCGTTACGTGTTTGAATGGTAAACCCCGCAACGTTACGACAGCACGGCTGCGACAGTATTCAAAATGTTACACCTTATAAAGTTGCGTATAAACGCAGACAGATTCAGTGTTTGACCGCTGGTTAATTTTTGAAAGCTGGCTACTTACCAAGATGAAAAAATGACTCGTTCCGTTAATGGCCGCCGCGGTCCTCTTGCTTGTTTCCAGACGTTGAGCAGACGGAGAAGCAGCTTTCCCATGAGCACGTTTGCTTTGCGCGACTGTTAATGGCGTCCACGTCATAACGTTAGGTGCGTAACTTACTCAATTTCTTAAATTGTTGTTAGAGATGAAGAATACTGATTTGGAATGAGCAATAATTGTAGTTGTTGAAACTGATCAGTATAATTACTCCGTCGGCAAATATTTTGATTAAAGTATATAAAAAATATTAAGGATATCTGATAAATGTAATTTGTTAGTCAAATACTAATTTCTTTCTGTGAAATAAACTTAGACAATACATTTACATTTAAGACAAAAGTAACTGTTGGATTTTTAGGCATTTATTTTGGTATGTCCAACTCAAACAACCACTTAAGTGATATTTAGAGATTTTATTAAGGCATTATAGCTTTTAATTATTGTGATATTTACTAAGCAGCTGAATTATTTTTTAGAGTGTAGCAGATGGAAACAAACAGACTGGATTTAAAAAGTTAAATGAGGGATGTGGGTAACTCTGATCAGCTCATAACTCTCCTTCCTCCCTGTTAAATATATTGTTGCTCATCAGTTACACAAAGCTACTCTTCACTCAGGCTTCTACTCTTCATCTTCATCTATGTCATCTTTTCAGTGCTTTGTCAGTTAGATTTACTGTGCTTTCAGGTACTCAGTCTTAATCTTTAAAATTCTGTTTGTTTTGCACAGTCTTGTAAGATGTCGTCTCCATGTTTGACACATTCACTGAGAGACTAGAGTGTTTCAATTGACAGTATTTTTGTAAGCATGGATAACTGGTGGCGTAGAGTGATTTGCAGTTTCTGGAAAGTCTTAGTTATTTGCAGCCTCACCAGTGATATATTTCTTATCTCTATGAAACGGTTGAAAACAAATTGAAAAAAAAAAAATAAAACTCACAAAACGGCAGCATGCTCACTGGGCTGTTGAAAAATTCTGTAGCTGGGAGCAGTAAGCACCGGCTATTACAGTCTTTCTCCAGCGCTGGTATAGGTACGCATTAAGAGGAACTGCTGGGCTCTGCCTTCCTGCTGAATGAGTCAGCGATGAGTGAACTGGCAACAGGAAATAGTTGATTCTGTCAGATAGCGCAGCAGGAAGTGTTTTACATGACCATTTCCATGCCCCTCTTTCATCCATCTGAGTATTTGTCTGTCATACTCAAATGCGTGGTGTGATTATAACTGTTGTATCATTTTAGCAAGACAGAATTTGTCATATGTTGTTGATCTGTAGAGTAAGACCCAGCAAGCGTGCGTCAACTTGAGGAGTGTAATCATTTGTGGTGACTAATGCTGCTGTGCTGACGTACAAAAGATGTTGCTGTCTTTTGCGTTCCATTTAGTGAAATAGACAACTCTGAGGCATGGGTTGAACTAAGAAGCTCGAGGACATCAGCCTGCAGTAGTCCTCTATGTAATATGAAAAACCTTACTTTCCCAGACATTTAGCACATGCCTTTATCCAGAGGGAAATAGAGCAGGTGCAATAGTAGGCTCAGTCTAAATTAAAGCTTTGTGTCACCAACATTGCCCGCAGCCAAATTACGGCTTAATATGTAGCTGACGTTATGTGATAATGAATTTTTCAGATACAAATTAAGTACAAGAACATTAAACCAGGGTCGTCTTTTCTAACCTGCCATCATTCATATACATCAATGCTGAAACGATTAGTTAATTAGTTAGTTAGTCAGATAAAAATCAGCAGTTTGTTTGAGAAGAAATTTATTGCTGCAGTCATTTTTCAAACTAAAATGCCACCCATTTTCTGCTCACAGCTTCCCCAGTGCGATGATTATCTTCCATCTCTGTCATAAATCACTATAAACTGAAGAATTTGTGTTTGGAACTGTTGGTCTGATAAAATAAGGTATTTAAAGAGGTGACTTTTGGCTCTGGGAAGAGTTTTGTTGAGAATTCTTTTTACAAATTGCATTGATGCATTGATTAATCAAAGTAATTGGCATTATAATTAGTAGTGAAAATAACCATTAGTTGCAGCCCTAATATACAGTGCATCAGTATTAGATTTGTGGCTCTTGGAAGTTATACCTCTTAAGAGACAGAAGCTTTTTTTGTTTGCTTGTGAAAAACAACACTTCAGCAGTCTTAACAGTCACAAGGAAGGAAGAGATACGAAAATATCTTCCCTTTGAGTCAACAGGTGTAGGTGTAGTGTGTTTGTCTTTTTCTGTTTAGAGACCTATCTTATCTGAGTCACTCAAAAACAGCAGCACACTGTTCGATATAAAAGGACAGGGCAAAGCAGGGCAGCAGAGAGAAGAGTGCTCAGAAACTCTTGAGAGGCTTAAGTGCTTTCTACACTGGACATGTTACATGAGTAACTTGCGTGGATAATACACAAGCGTGTTGTTTCACGCCGCCTCCGAGAACACCTTCACAACTAGAAATGTGTAGTCCTGAAACACCATTAAATGAAATGTATGGATGTGGGAGACTAGTATTAATAAAGCACTGGTTAGACCATTCAGAACGTGTCTGTCTCGCCTCCATGAATCAGTGTTAGAAGAAAACTGGCAAATATGGATGGATGTGTTGTTTTTCTGACATACTTTTGTTGAAGTGGTTGAGTTTGGGTCACAGAGTTGAAGTGTGAGTCGTCTGCTGAACAAGTTCAAATGAAAGTTTTGTCAGATACACTACTGGCTGAAATCGGTCTGTTTTAAACACTCAGTTAACACAATGAAAAAGCATTTTCCCTTTCCGGTATATGTGTGTGTCTCGTTCATCTCCAAGTGATGTTTGCACTTAGTTTCAACACCAGATGTATCTATATGAATCTCAGTCTTCTTTGGAAAATATCAGCTCCAGTAAGCCTGATAGAGCAGAAGAAGAGAAAAAGAAGACAGCTGTTGGGTGGAAAGTGTGAAGTCATTTATCATGGTTGTGGGTGGTGAAGGGGAAGGTGGAGAGGAGGGGGTAAGGAGTGGTCCCCGGGGACTCCTCCTGTGGCGGCTCTGATCTTGTCTCGGAGCAGGCTGGATAGGGATAATAAAACCTTTACAGCCATTAACCGATTGAGTCACAGTGAGCTATTCCTAATGCCTGGCTTGTCTGAGGGCTCTGCAGATACAATGAGATGGAGCGGGCTGAGGCTGGTTACACTGTGGCATGTAGGCCTCCTCCGTCTGAGCTCCTACAGCTGTCACTCACAGAAATGACTCTGACCTCTTGACCCACCTATGCTGGATTGTTGTATTTGCCAGATTGCTGGCTTTGCCTTTTGGAAAGCTGTTAGGGGCTTTGCAGCAACACTGGTTGAGGTACCTGCTTAGTTGTTACAGACATTGAAAATGGCTATACAGATACTGTAACACCATGTGAGGAATGAAAACTGCTCTGTAACCCATATGATGTTTTATTCATACCTCAGGGTAATGTCATTTCGTTATGGTTCAAGGGCTTGACATATTTTCAAGTGAAAGAAGATGTTGCGGTGGAGTGTGACATAGAGGAGAAATACTTGCACACATCTAAACTAATACTAGTAGACAGAGGGGGGCAAATAAAGAAACGGCTCCTCATACCATCAAAATCAACATCACACCAACAGCACATTTAGTCTTACAGTATTACAGCATATCTCATTGTTGGAAAGGATAATGAACCCAGAATTAAGTTAAATGCAGTGTGAGACTGAGCTACATATGTTCCTGCTCCAGGACAGTGAATCATCCTTTCCTACTCCCTAGGATGCAGCCATGGTGTTGTTATGAAAACAAAAGGTTGTACGTACGCTGTTGCAAGTCATAGAATTTTGAAAGTTGCAGCGTCCTATGGTTTTTGTGCTGTTGAAAACATGGACTGAGTCGTGGATTGGATAATAAAAAATGGAATCAGGAACAAGGAATATAGTGGAATTTGCCAAAATTTGGATGCAAATTTATAAAATTATGGGTTTTCCCTTCCATTATAAGTGTTTTTTTACAGCGCCGAAGCTGAATGAACAAAAAAATACTATGCTACTATGTTTGGATGTCATTTACAGGCACACTGCTTCTGTCCTCTGCTCTGTGTTGATGTTTCACCGAGGGCAGAGCACAGCTGTTAACAAGTTATGTTGGGGCAGTAAACACAATCTGCCAGCTGATCTGGCTCTTCTGCTCTCCTCTCCAAGACTTCGCCCTGTTCCGTCTGTGTCCGTTGCCAACTTGAACTTGAGCACTCGTTTGAACACAGAGATGCGAGTGACAGCGAGCTTGACCGCAGTCTTTATCTTGGTCAGCAGAGCCAGGTCATATCCTGTCCTCCTGTGCTTCCTGGGTCGTCCAGAGGCAGCATCTGATGTCTCTGCATCAAGCTAGCTGTCACCCACATATCCATGGCCAAACCACCTGTAACTGCACTGAAACAACCCAGGATAGACATTAGGGCTGGATGATATGTCCTGAAAATTATATCACGATATTTTTGGGTTCAATAATACACGATATATATATATCTCGATATCTTTAAATCTCCTCAAAAGCACTTCATCAATGCCATGCCTGGGAGGTAAAATCAAACATAACAATATTTCTGACCAAATACACTCTCTTTTTCTGTTTTACAGTAACACAATGAGATTTTTGATCAATTTTTGATCAATAATCATCAATATATTGGATTTCATGACAAGTCGGTTAAGGCAAACATTTAAACAAGTCTGGTAAGCTGATAAATGTACGTTTCTTTACTGTAATGCAGCCTATAAAACCAGGGAAAAACCATTTACGTCATATCATGAAACAACAATATCCAAAATCTAAGACAATATATAGTCTCATATCTTGATAATGATATAATGTCTTCATATTGCCCAGCCCCAATACACTTATGACTTCTAAATAACATGTTAACATAGTGTAAATACACTGAATTATATTCACAGGAAGTATAAAACACATTACTTGCGTCCTTCACAAATTAAGAAATCCTGACCATGAACGTTTTTGTTGGACCCTGCAGTTATTTGGAAGAGACCCCCTGAGAAGGCTAAGTCATAAATTTAGGCTTTATCCAGAGCAGAGTAATATAGGGATGAAATATTTTGTGTCGTAACTGTATTTAACTGCACTTCCTTTGATAAAGAAAATGTGTTACATCAAGTTCATTAATATTCATTTAAACTGAATATTTTCTTATGAACTACTGAAATCATATTTATTCACCACATGATTAGAAACTGTTTCTGATGACAAAATAAAAACAGACACTGAATTTAGGGAAAAAATGAAATGTGGTGATAAAAACGGGGCACAATGTAACTTGAAGATAGTTGTCTCTCCCTGTCTCCTAGAACTTACATTTCTGTTTTACTTCATTGTCTTCCCAAATGCATTGCAGTGACAAATGTAATCACTAGATTAGTTATTGGCAGCAGTAGTACTGTAAAAATAAAATCCTTACACTTTTGGCCCTGAGTTTGGGTATTCAGGTGTGCTTTCAGGTCATCAATTAGCTCCCCAACAAACCATAGCGGAGGTTATGATTTAAAATAGGTTTACAGCAAGATTTAGAGAGCAGGCAAACAAAGTGAATAACATGTCATTATGACTAATAACTTGTTCCAGATGCTTATTTCATTTACCCCTTTTCCATCAAAAATCAACTCTGGTTCTCAACCAGCCCTCGTTTTCAACAGTGTTGAAAAGGAACCATCGTAAGGTGTTGATGTGTCATCAATCAAGGGGCATTGCACAATGCACGGTAAAGAGTAGTAGAAATGTGGTGGATCTCACTTATTACCTGCAAGCTTTTGTTAAGATATTTGCTTTAATCCAAAAAACAAGCATGGACCAACCATTAACGAGAAGAAGACATAGAAGACTGTTATATGCAAGACTCCATCCTCTTTTCCCAATCTGTAGAATATGACACACCCAATGACTTCAGGTCAAGGAAAACTTGCTATTTTTTTGGTCCAGCTGGGAACCAACTTTTCAGGTTGTGAACCAGTTTATTTTCATTCGAATGCTCCAAACCATTCAAAATTAGGTACCACAAACCGAAACGAAACCTGTTTCATTCATTCATTCATTCATTCATTCATCTTCTAACCGCTTCATCCTCTTGAGGGTCGCGGGGGGGCTGGAGCCTATCCCAGCTGACATCGGGCGAGAGGCAGGGTACACCCTGGACAGGTCGCCAGACTATCGCAGGGCTGACACATAGAGACAGACAACCATTCACACTCACATTCACACCTACGGACAATTTAGAGTTATCAATTAACCCAGTCCCCAATCAGCATGTCTTTGGACTGTGGGAGGAAGCCGGAGTGCCCGGAGAGAACCCACGCTGACACGGGGAGAACATGCAAACTCCGCACAGAAGGGCTCCCACGCCCGGGATCGAACCGGCAACCCTCTTGCTGTGAGGCGAGAGTGCTAACCACCACACCACCATGCCGCCCGAAACCTGTTTCATGTTGGTGAAAAAGGGTATTAATGTAAAATCAGGCAAACATGACTGATACATTTTTTGGAAACCGCACTCGGCATTCAGCGCTGTATTTTTACAGTGCCTCTGTGCTGCCAGTGGTTTTGACAGTGAGACTAATGAGGTAAAAGTTTGCCCTCTCTGGCATGTTGCCTAAAGAAAAGCATGTACAGTATGTTTTGATAAGATCTTATCTGGTTCAGTTTCTTATCGCTGTCACTGCAGCTGATAATCATCAGATCTGCCAGTTAGTTTTCTGTCACTGTGCAGCTATGGTAAAAACAGAGAGCCTCGATGCTGGAGACCAAAGAGGATTTTAGAGCAGCTAAAAGTAAGTGTCTTCATCAAAGAGTCATGAGAGGTGAAAGGAAATAACTAAATACACAACAAAAGAGGTCAACTGTGTTTTTTTCCCCCACTTGCTATCACAGCCACAGTTTTATGTTCAGATGCAGGCTACTGTGAGAACGGGGTTTCTTGTTCATATGACATATAAGATGACAGGTTACTGCACAAGCCCAAAATAACTGAAGCACATGAGTCTTTCTGTAATGTGCTGTGAGAATAGCTGGCTTCAGGTCTGCTTAGCATGCTCTTTGAGATGGTTTCCTCCCTGTACTCTATATTTAACGCCACCACATTAAATTTTAACCATGAGCCTTGATTGCTTACATTGTGAAAGGCTCTCATCTCCTTTAGCAAAGATGCATTGCCCAGGATATCATGTCCCCTGCTGTGAATAAGATATGATATTGCATTGGATTGCTGAAACTGAGACAAAATAGGAAAAGAGGATGTGGGCAGCAGTAGAATTGTTAGGCTTAGAGTTCAATTCATGAGATGACAAGAGGAAATATTCAATGGTAAGTTGATGGCTTAATAGACAAAGTATTTAGTGCATTTCACTGTGTGAATATGAGTGTGCGCTTTGATGTGTCAGCTCTTCTGTCTACCAATCGTTCATCTCAACACTCATTGAATTATTTCACTGAATAAAACTGTGAATAAAAGAGAAAATGTTCTCTATGAAGTGCTAAGCAGATGTGGATTTATTTTCTCTGCAGAGTATTAACGCTGTGGAGCTTAATCACTTCTTATTGTTGTTTGATAACTAACCTCAAGAGCCACACGGCACCAGAGAGGTTAACGCTGCAAACTGCAACCTGCAACCTGGCTGGCATCCTGGCTGGCATCCTGGCTCTCTAGCAGTAAACATACCAGCTGCGTGTGATTTCGCTGCCCTTTTGTTTCCTTCATTGAAATACAATTCAGAGTTCTTTAGAACAGATTAAATCTGCTGCATGTTGAGGTTCACTGCAGAGCCATTTAAAAGTCATTTCCTCCGCTAGTTTTATTGCTGTGACTTTCCTACACTATGGCTTCTAGCTTTACTTGCTGCTGAATCTATATACCGTACCACAGGGCGAATTCAACAACATTCAAATTTAAAGTCATACCAATTGGAGATTTAGAGATTTGTTTAAGGTAGGTTTGGGTTTGATATCCTTATCAAATATGAATCCTTTCAAATTCTTTATCAAATGCTTTTATGTGACCAGGTTAAACATGACTAAAGATCAAAGATCAAAGATGCAGTTTGAATCCATGATCACCTTATGTTGGTTTAGAAGGAGGAAACACTACTTTTTAAATGGTTGTCTAATTAAAATTCTCAAGTTGTAGCTGAAACCCGAACGAGATGAACAGCATATAATATTAAATGTTGATTAAATATGTATTTGACACTTTTGAATGTCAGTTATAGCCAGAGGTCCTGATTCAGAACAATTAAGTGGATAAGCTTTCTTAAAGTCTAATTCTGAGAGTCAGATCATTTTACTAGAGAACATTCATCACTCTGTTGGTCTTGTTGAATTGCTAAAAGACACAGTTGATTCACAGTCACCGTGGTGTGACAGAGTTGGTTTTCTTTCACTAACAAACAATTTTTGGCCGAATACTGACACCAACTGCAGAGCGCAAATTAAGCAAACAACACTCAGAAGTTACATTTTGTGTGTTGGTAAATTACCCGGAGAATAAACAAAGAAAATGAATAAAAACATTGCAGTCGCAAGAAGAAGAAACATTGCTGCATTTCCTGCCAGGGTAGTGCCCCCAAAACTAGATATTTTAAGCCAAAACCTGATTTTTTCCTAAACATAATCAGTTGTTTTTGTGCCTAAACTTAACCACACATCAGCCACGGCGTTGTTGAAACATTTAGTTTCAGTGTATCCGCTGCATATCGTGCAATTGTGATGTACTTGTGGTCTGCTGAAATGCCCGTTGCCAACATTTTTCTGGCGACTGGGTTGATAAAAAAAAAAAGAGCGATGAGAACTAAATGGTTAGATAAGAGATTTGCATGTGGTAGTAAAAGGTAATCCAAGATGGAACAGGATATCAGAGTATTCATTCATTCTTTAAATCTGAAAAGGCAGCTTTAATTTTGTTCGCCTTTATCACTGCAAATGTGTTCACACTAAACACAGCTGATGAATTTCCTCTGCCCCCGCTGGCTGAACCTGAGGTGGATTTTGGCTGCTACCAAGACTGCTGAACACTGGGAGCAACCTAGCGATAGCCATCTCTCTCTCTCTCCCTCCGTCTTATTCTCTGTCTGTTTGTCCCTCTCTCTCAGCAGCTGACAGAAAGCCACAGGAAGCTGCTGTCAGCTGCCTTGGGAGCAGCGTGAGCGATGCAGGAAGTGACCATCAATCCCTCCTCATTTCCTCTGCTCTGGTCCCTGGCTGCTGGTTTTGGACGAAGCTCTCCCCGAGCTGCACGCCATCAATATGCACTAATGATAGGAATTAGCAATGAACCACTGGACGCTGACATTAGGCAGATCAACAAGATGCTTGTTCCTCTATTTAATGGTACATGGCAAGCTGCTAGGGCATAGGAGCTGCACCCTGCACAGATTAGGACCAGATTGAATTAGCTGCGGCTGGACAAGTATGAGAAAAGCCTTTAGTGGTTTGTATGGTACGAGAGTACATGTGGTAAGGCTTAGAGATTTGAATGGCAGAGGAAACGGAACAGAGTTTACAGTGGGCTGAAAAACCCCAAGCACATTTTTCCATGATCACCTCTTTGTCCTGTCTGTAACAAAGGCAGGAAACATCAGAAGATGTCTGGTATTTTACAGCAGCAGAGAGTAGTCTGCATCCAAAAACTTTTAGCTAAACTATGGATTATAAACACTATAAACAGGGTGTTTCTGTGTCTGTTGGGGCTGGGTATCATACGGTATGTGTGTGAGTACAAATACAAATTTCAGCATGGATACCTTGTCTCTGGTCATTTTACAGAATAAAACAAAATTCCCATACACAGCTGGTTTCCTAACACAGGCAGCCATCAAAGAACTTCAAGTTGTAAAAATGTGCAAGTTATGACTTGGAACTTGGATAAAGTGAAACTGTAAAAACAATACTGACGAACACAATTTCAATGAACATTGAAATTGTGTTCGTCATGTTTCTGGCTACTTGACGAACACAATTTCAATGTTCATTTTCTTTGTAGCTCTTTTTGGTCTCTCCAAACTCCTGAGAGCAATAGGTGGCCCCTGTGCAGCTAAATGCTGTATTCACTAACTAGCTTCTAACTTAGCTGTTTGGTGCTGGACAGGTAGTGCTCAGTGGGTATTTGAACTTTATTCAATGAAAACAGCTGCCTGGAAACAAAGCTGATAAGAGCGATGAGAGTAAACCATAACAGTAAGGTGTGGGGCATAAAGCAAAACAGTGAGCTGAAAGATGCAAAAATGGATGAGGGGAACTGTAGAGCTGGGTTCTGATTTTCTCGGGATTTGTGACTCTGAGTGACCCTTTTAACATTACACATAATAATATTGATTATGCCAGCTTTAGATCAGGATATTTGGACTTGACAGTTTTTGATCCTCAAAGCTATAGAATAGGGTTGGGTAACAAACTTTGTACTTTTAAGGGTACCGACCAAATTACGTTGGTACTACCAACTAGCGGTTCACGTTAAATCCATTGATGCCTAATGTTGGTACCTAAAAGCACATCTGGGTGAGAACGGCAGGTTAAGGCAAGATGGGGTAATGCAGCGAAGGACACCGGAGCCTGGAAGCCAGCTACAGAGCTCTGAGGCTGGCAACGTAGGCAAAAGGTGGAAGCACCCCGAACCCGGGAAGCAGAGAAAATAAAGTACCCAAAAACAGTACTGTTGGGTACTGGTATTGCTTCAAATGCAAATGGTATCCAACCCTACTATGGACATATTTTGGTACTTAAAAAGTATTGAGGTCCAAGTGTCCATAAGAGTCAGATAAAAATAATGAAAATAACAGGTTAACCTTTGTTTGGAAAGGACAAATTATTTAATGCTATTTAGCCTATTTAGCTCAAGTCCACAGTCAATACTGAAAAGTGCTTCCTGGATAAAGAGACATTTCTGCTCCCGGTGATCATGTCAGCTGTCTGTCATTCAGTAGCGTTGACCCCACACTGACCCGTAGCTGCAGAGGATGTTGTAGCCCGAGGCCAAAGACAACCACTGTGAACAAATTCTCTGGTATTTCTTTTTATTTAGTTTGCTGGGGAATTTCAGTGGGAGGGAAAGGCAGATGCCCTCCAGGCAAGCAGTAGGGCAGGCTGAATGTGAGAGGGTGAAAATGTATACGCATTGGTGAGAAACGGCCAGTTTTCAACCTTGCAGTGTTATATCATTGCTGTGTATATTACCGTTTTTGCTCTTTTTTCCTCTTTGACAGCCTTTTCGTTTTGTTTCTTGCTTTGCTCCATCCAAGTAGCCCAGATGTTGACCCTCAAGGAGTGGCTTTAGCAGCTGGGATTGATTTCTCCAGACCGCAGCCTCGTGTTATCCTCGCCCACCCCCACCACCCCGCCCCTCCCCCCCTCCAGTACATTCTCATACTGGGAAGTTACTGTCTCGCTGGCATTGAACGACTCCCTCTCCCTCCTGTGATAAATATTGCAGGCTTTTGCCAGTCGAGGCCAGACATTGTCAGGATATTGCTCTGCTTTTAGCACCAGAAGGACTTCCGCTTCCCGGCTCTTTGAACCAGGCGGTGCAGGAGAGAAGAGACAAGGGTGTAATTGCTTGGGTGGAATGTGCTGTGTGCCAATTAATGGCAGCTTCCTTTGAAAGAGGAGTATTGTAGGGGTGGGGATGACTTTCCGCTGCCATTGTTGCCCCCTGATTGAGGCCTCTTTGAGGGAGGCAGGCAGTGCTTGTTGAAACATCTTACAGCTGAGGCTCCACACCGCGCTGAGAACACCAAGAGCTCCAGGCGCTGGGAAAGACATACACTCCATAGTGATATTCTTAAAAGATAACCGCCGGCACATAATTTCCGCTTTCTTCATTTTTACTTTCATTATTAAAATTGGACAAGATATCATTACCCTCACATGCTCCAATTCAAATCTTTTGACACCCTTTTATTGTTAATCAGAGGAGAACGTGTGATTTAAGGCAGTTTTCTTTGAACTTTTTTTTTTTTTTTGTCAGTCTCTACCCTCTGTATCCTGCACAGCCGTTACATCAGCTCGTTGGGTTGAGTTTGCATCTCAAACCTTCAAAGGTGATGCAGCCCATTTTCCTGGCTTTCTCCTGTTCTAGAGAAAGCTTGTCAGCTCACAGTGTTGCAGGAGCCTCATGAAAGCCTCATGACCCACATCAAACAGTAATATGGCCACAGAGAACATGTAGGTTGCTCTATAAATTTGCTATTTGCAGCATGAGTGTACAGCATAGTTTCCCATAATCACATCTACATACGTATATAGTGTGTCAAGTCTTCAGGCTTGCAGGAAAGTGATTTCATATTAAAAATCCCCAAACAGCATGGGGATATATGGGGCAAACATGATATGTTTTCTTTGATATCTAAGAAATGATTGATCTGTGATGCTCTCTGTCTTTGTGCCTAGACTCTGTTCTGTTTTGTGTAATTCAGACTGGCTTTGATAATTCAATAAAATACATCAAACATGTCTCAAACAGAGAATCCTGTCTGCCATCCCCTGTTAAGCCCATCATCTGTGAGTCAGTGGGTTATGAACCTAGCGGCAGCTTACTGTGTATCAACGGCACTGCATGTAAACAAACTCATTTTCTCACCACAAGGGAAACAGCTTCGCTTTTTGTTGTAGCACCAGGCCTTTCACTTTGAAACCAAACATTCCTGTTGATGAATGTGGCTGCTGAGAGCGTGGAGCTTTTTTTTTTTTTTTTTTTTGTCAGGATAAAGCTTGCCATGCTTTCAGTGTGTGGGAAGAGAGGAACAGGAATGTATGAATCCCACAACTACCTCTAGCCTGCCGCGGCCTTTCATTACCCAGCTTGCTGAGGGAAAGGGGAATTGAAAGGTCTGTTCAGGAAGCTCAGCCGACAGAAGGCAGACTACATGTCAAGTGAGCCGCAGCTGTTTTGTAGGGCAGTTGATCTGTTCTTCACGGCTTCATGAATCACTCTGCCTTCCAGCTATGATTTCGCAGCAGAGTTGTATTTACAATTGAATGTTAAATATATATATATATAAAAAAAAGTAATTGTTGAAAGATTAGAGCATATTGCTCTGACTTGCACTAATCCAGTTTATAGTGTTCCTCTCCATCGCAGTCTTTAAACAGCTTATCATAAAGTCAGGATGGGCCTAAAGGAGAACAAGGAAGTATTAAGTCATTTAGTTTTGATATGATGTTATAGTAATAGTAATAGCAGATTGTGTGTCAGCACACAGTGAATATTTAAAAGAATAGCTCAACATTTTGGGAAATACAGTCTTTTTTTTCTTGCCAACACTAAAATGAGTAGATGGATACCACGCTGATATCTTTTTAATGTGAAGCTGGAGCTTAGAGAGTGTTAGCTTAACTTAGCTTAGCTTAGCATAAAGACTGGAAACATTGGGAAATGGCTAGCCTGGCTCTGTCTATACAAAACCAAATTGTTCAAGTGATTTAACAGGTTAATTAGTGAGTTTTAAAGGTGTTAGTAGGTAGAGTTACCTTTGGGCAGAGCCAGGTTAGCTATTTCCTCCTGTTTCCATTCTTTATGCTAAGCTAGGCCATCAGTCTCCTGGCACCAGCTAAGCTAAATAAATACTGGGTAGATATGACAGTGTTATCAATTTTCTAATCTAATGCTCAGCAAGATACCAAAATAGCAAACTAGTACTTTAAGTCTTTATAATGGTGTATAATGTTTATAATGGTAAGGTATTTTTTCAGGTATTGATCTCCATTTTGTTCGGTGAGTAAAGTTTCTCTCATTGCCATCATTTTATGTGCAATTTTTGTACACACAAGACCAGTCTCATATTAATTTCATATGAAGCACTTCTCACAAAGAGGTCAAACAAGCTGAAGCTGCCCAGTGCAACGACATACAACAGCGTGAACAGCAGAGCAGCAGCAGGAAGAACAGCAGCCTGGCCACAGAGAGGTGTAGCGACAGGGCTGACAGGGATCTAGATAACTTTTAAAGCTGTCGCGTGCCTCCGCTCAGTCCACCGAGCTCAGGCAGGCACGGAAAGCCGGAAACACCAGGCTGCCAGAGACGAGGGCATGCTCACCAGCCGAGCTACAGCAAATCTTCAAAGGGAGGATTTGTATGAAGACATCCGCAACATATTTAGGATGTGGGGCGATTTGTTAGACTCTTGCCTTGCCGTGAGTGGGCTGCGTAGATCCTCGATTTGACACCAACAACACTTCAGTTTCTCTTAGCTTTATCAGTGGAGTTAGCCCTCTCCTTTTTGCTTAAGGTATATATAAATGTGCATGCTTTTCTTAGAAATACACATTGGTTTGCAAAGAAGGGCATAAATATATAACAGTTTTAAAATAGTTATATGTATTTCAAAGTGCTTTTTCGTCTGTATGTTTACAAGTTCTCAGCACAGCACTAATATAAATGTATAGAGGAGAGTTCCAGCATTCACTCTTGCTGTTATTGTTTTTCTTACTTCTGTTTGGCATTATTGTGTTCTAATTTTTGTTTTCTCCATATTGCTTTGGGGTATACAGACAGCAGTGGCCAGAGGCATGGTGTTTTCAGGTTGTCTGTCCATCTGTCCTGTTCTTGTGACCACAGTATCTCAAGAACACCCTGAGGGAATTTCTTCAAATTTGGCACAAACGTCTTCTGCAGTCACTGATGAACTGATTAGATTTTGGTGGTCATAGGTTAAAGATAAAGGTCACTGTGACTTTGTTTGTCTAATTTTTGTGAATGCGATATCTAAAGGTTGCTTGAGGGAAGTTCTTCAAATTTGGCACAAATGTCAACTTGTACTAAAGGATGAACTGATTCGATTTTGGTGGTCAAAAGTCAAATTCTCTGTGACCTCATGTCCATCTCATTCTTGTGAATGCAATATCTCCAGAACACCTTGAGGGAATTTCTTCAGATTTGGCACAAACGTGCCAGTGGTGACAGTGGTAAATTGTTAACAAAGATCTTGAAACTGTGGTGATTGTATCAATCTTCTGTGCTGCTGGGAAGAGATGTCTTAATCATCTATGTTTTAGAATATGTAGCTTTTTTGCATTAACATTTATATTTAAAGCATTGGCAACAGTCATGGCTTCATATGAGTATGGACAGACATGGAAAAGTGTATCTGCAACTTGACCGATTTGCAGAGGCATACAACCGCAAGTAATTTTAGTTTTAGTCCATATTTGTTTGTTTTGGCAAATTTGCACCAGACAAGCTACCTATTTGGATTTCTGTTTACATGATTGTTAACATTAGTTATATTTGTTTATTTCTGATTGAATTTAACAAAGTTTACTAGTGATGGACATCAAAAACTAAGTTATTTATCAATATGTGATGGCCAGTTTTTCAATAGTGTAATCCAGTCCCTGATAAAGTAGTGCTGGAGTGAGTCCTAGAACCTAGGAATTGAGTTAGCATTTTAGTACTCCCGGTTCCCTTGTCTTAAGTAAATTTTGTCTTTACATGTCTTCAAAAAGACAATTGCTAACAAGTCACTATATGAGACTGCAGAGTGTGATCACGCCTAACTGCGACAAATACGGCTGGAAAGTTCTGGTGGCATTTTAAAAGTCATGCAGCTGTAGTGTAGTTTGTTTATAGCCTAATGATATCTATTTACCTCTGGGGATTTCATTTATACTTAAAAAAACATAGCAGTGGTATTATCAAAGAACCCTGGCAATGTTAACTGGCCTACAAATAAACATCATCCCTGCAGCACTCAGTGGCATCTCTGAAGCTATGTAAACTAGATCAGTAACAAAGCTCTTTGAGAGATGCCACTCTACCATTTACTCAGTTTCCCATCATGATTGCTGAATGACAGTCCCCATATAGAGATACAAAAAGCACCAATTAATCACATTAAGCTGCTTTCTGTTTTTTGCCAAGACAGAGAGCTGTTATGCCAGCTCTGTGCTGGCAGCACTGTAATTAAATTATATTAAAGCCAAAATACAGTGCTTTTTAAGTTGTGTCAAATAAAGCATCTCAATGTTCTCGTGTGATCCAAACAATGTCGACGCGACGCTGATTAGAGCACACTCAGAAAGAGAGCTGTGTGCTTTGTTGATTCCTTTTGTTGTCATTAAAAGCTGTGTTATTGCCTTGCTGCAGGAGGATTTTCATTTCTCGACTTCTTTTATGGACTAAAATGCCTGTGGCCTATTTTCAGCTAATGTACTCTCGGGTACTGGGGGCCTATTGTGTTTCCTGTAGACAATCTTTTTAGTTACACAGCCTTTGCTCCGATTATACTGCTTCCACTCTGTCTGTATGATCTGCTGTCATGGCAATCCACTCTGCTTGATATCAACACAAAGAAAAGACCCAGAATGCACCTCAACCTGGAAAGAGAAAACTCTTAAGGCTTGTCTGCGGTGCCAAGCTTTTCACACCCTGCCAATGTCTGAACCCATCAGTTAACATATTGGCTCCACTTCCCCTATTATGTGCCTGATGTAAACTGCCAGCCGTGTGCTGTTAACTGTTGAAACATGTAAGAGGCTGGCTGATGGAGGAGATGAGAATCCTAAACAGACTGCATTATTAGGTACACAGCTGGAAGCTTGCAAGCCTCTCATTTGTAGTGCCGCGATGGGAGCATAAACAACGGTGTAATCTCCCCAACTTCAATGATGTAATCAGCGGTAAAAACTGATGATAGTCTGCTATGAATGAGCCGACCGCAGTGCCGATGCTGTACGGCTTGTCTCGATGATAGCGCCACTGTTGTTGTCAAGCTCACTTTCAGTGTTGGGCATTGTGTGCTTTCTTTGCTGGCATTGTGAAGGGAATGTGCTCATGTTCTGCAGCCATTTGGGGCCAATTAGGCTCAGATGAATGGTTACTTGTGGATTTGTATAGGTTTTGTGTTAAGATGAAATTTATCGATCTCCACTTGGAAATTGGATAATGTGTTCAATGGCATGGCTACAGTTTTCTCATTTGCACTGTTTCTTTGCAGTATGTGGGAGTATTCAAATGTGCCTGCACAATTAATACACTTAATGAACAATCATATTTCTGTGCTCACTGTTACACAGCAGCATACAGTAGTATATCCTCTAAGCCCTGATCCTCCGCTGTCCGCTGTTGTTTGGAGAAGCTTTTGTTGGCTGCATGTCAGTATTTAGACTACCTGTGATTGGCTGTTTAGGGGCCCACTGAGCTGTGTGGACAAACAGCCGAGTCTCCGATTAATAAGGGGTGAACGGCAGTCTGCAGGCCT
Organism: Epinephelus moara; assembly: GCF_006386435.1. Classification (NCBI taxonomy): domain Eukaryota; kingdom Metazoa; phylum Chordata; class Actinopteri; order Perciformes; family Serranidae; genus Epinephelus; species Epinephelus moara. Next base: position 10,070,343 of record NC_065513.1, read on the forward strand.
ATTACTGAGCTCATTAACCTGCCAGCTGCCCCTGAACACACTGGCAGATATACACTGTGCTATAACAGACTCCAGTAACTGTAAGTCATCAGACACTGATAATGTCTTGAAAACACTGTGATCCAGCATTCAAGCTGCTCAGTTCATGTGATATACTGTATAAGACATATGTTGCTGTCAGTCTGCCATGCTGTAGATGTTTCAGTTGAAGTGATTTTTTTTATCAGCCCATCAGTGCAAAGTCGTATTTCTCATGTAAAACATGAAAAATTTTCTGTGTCAGTCTTGCTTTTTATTGAATATGCCTATCGAAAACGGGCTTCCAACTGTCTATAAAAAGCATCTCATTTACTATTTTTAGGCCATGCTTTTTTACACTTAAACATGAATTAAAAGTATCTGCTGCATTTCCATATGAGCACATTTTTTTTCCCTACTCTGTAAGAATAACACGTTCAGGAGAGCTTCTACATTCGCAGTTCTAAGCAGAAGGCATTTATTTGGTCTTTCCTTGGAAAAATCTCCCGGAGCACAGGAAGGATTTATTTCATGATGTCTGAGTTTCTTGTATTATTCTTCTTCTTTTTTTTTTTTTTTTGTTGCCTATATTACATAGGAGGAGAGCTTGGCTCAGAGAGAGTGGTAGAGAAAAACATGTCAGAGTAGCCTGTTATAATATCAGATGATCTCAGAGATAATCCATGGGATCAGGTGTCAATGGGTGATCAACATGCTCAGCATCAAAGATATCATTAAAATGACAATGAACCACATTATGAAGACAGTTAGCCATAAATAAAGAAATATCGTGCGACTGGGGATGCACCAGTTTTGAAATTCTGGGCTGATGTCAATGTTTTACATGTCATTTTGTTTTTATGTATTCTCTTGTTTGTGCCAGGGAAACAAATAACTCTATAGTATAAAAACATAACCGAACTGTGTTATGGTAATTAAGCCCTTCATTATACTACCTTTGAATGAGCACTATATATAATATACCATAATTTCCTCTCTAATATCTATTTAATAATTCTTTGAAAACATCAAGATATTTCTCCTTCAAACAGCTGTATTTATTTACATTTCTTTCCAAAAACAAACACATGGGGTGGCTGTGGCTCAGAGGTAGAGCAGGTCGTCCACCAATAGAAAGATCAGCGGTTCAATCCCCGGCTCCTCCAGTCTGCATGTCAAAGTATCCTTGAGCAAGATACTGAACCCCAAATTGCTCCCGATGGCTCTTCCATCGGTGTGTGAGTGTGTTAAAAACTGAGTAGCAGGTGGCACCTTGAATGGTTGCCTCGGCCACTAGTGTGTGAATGGGGGAATGTGATTTGCAGTATAAAAAGCTCTTTGAGTGGTCGGATGACTAGAAAGGCGCCATACAGGTGCAGGTCCATTTACCATGAGAACGTTGTAATGTACCTAAACCCAATATTCATTTTTGCTAAATATGACTTGAACACATCGTAATCGTAATCAATTTACATTACATCGTAATGTAAATCAATGCAGCCTCCGTGACCCGGTAAGTGCGGCTGCTTAGTGCTAATGCTAACTAGCGCTAACACTAACCTGCTGATTTTAACACATTTGTTGTTCACTTGTAAGCATTATTAAGGAAACCATAAGGTGCGTCCTCTGATGCAATGATAGTGAGTTCATTGTGTTCTGTCGTGAAGGCATCACACAGAAGATCTTTGTTGATCCCAAACAAATTTTCTATTGTTCCTGGGACGACAGGACACCAGCTGCTACTCACCACCTTGTCACTCAGCACTGAGATCACAGAGCCTATTTGCCGTATTCTTCTTGTACCACTCATTAATTTAAGTTTGAAGCCGTTGGTCTTGAGCCCTGCTTTTTAGTCGGCACAAAATTGATGTATGACAACAGAAAACATTAGGCCAATCGGTGAATGTTAGGATACGTTCATGGCAGTCAACAAAGCAAATATTGGCCAATACTGATGTTCAGCCAACAAATCAGTGGATCCCTAGTGCTGAAACTCATGTCATTTTAAATACAGATGAAGTGTAACAAACCGCAACTAAGCCGTTCCTGTTTTCACAAACAGAGGAAGTTGTCAGGTTGTGGTTGTTCAGTTTCAAAAAGGATGAAAAATGACCAAATCAGTCCACTAAAAAAACTGTAAAAAAAAATTACTCTAAACAGCTCGTGCAGCATATGTTTTCTAAACCCAAGTGAGGATTCAGAGGTCTAACATTCAGTTCATCATGTTCTGCGGTGTCTCTCTACTACACCGCAGCACTCTGCTTTACCAAGCCGGTGCTGCCTTTTGATGAGTAGAGAACATTTGTGACGCTTGAGTTGTCAAGATGAAGGCGTGTACTTCCAAGCTTGAAAGTCATGAATGTAAACACAACAAGAGTAGTTTTTATCCACCCTAAACCCAGGGGAGCAAACATCTTTCATACCAGTCATGGCGGATAAGTCTGCAGATATTATATTACTGCCGAGTGGTTGTGTAAATCCCCTTATTTCATGGCCTTACATGTTATAACACGCAGTGTTTCAAGTATTTGTGCTATTATTTTATTGCTGTTATTTTTAAATGAGATCATATTGCAGAAAAGGGTAATATTTTCAATGTAGGACTAGCTTTAGGGTACAGAGCAGTGGTGTGACCAAGTCATTGTCACAAGTTAGTCTCAAGTCTTTGCACTCAAGGCCCAAGTCAAGACTGACAATCCCAATTGGCTCCTAAACAAGTCATAATGCACTCTTCACCAAATATAATGTTATGCCAGTTTGCATGTTCTCCCCGTGGCAGCGTGGGTACTCTGGCTTCCTCCCATAGTCCAAAGACATGCAATTAAGGTTAATTGGTGACTCTAAATTGTCCGTAGGTGTGAGTGTGAATGGTTGTCTCTCTACATATGTCAGCCCTGCGATAGTCTGGCGACTTGTCCAGGGTGTACCCTGCCTCTCGCTCAATGTCAACTGGGATAGGCTCCAGCCCTCCCGCGACCCCTAACAGGTTAAGCTGTCACGGAAAATGAGTGAATGAATATATCTGTAATACTAGTTTATACAGTGTAATGTAAGACAGTGCACTTTATGTAATTCAGAATATTTTCACGCACTTACACACTCAGCACAGTGAGGATTGATATTATATTCTGAATATCTTTAGTACTTGTGTTATATATTGAAGCATAATGCATTTTTTACTTCTATTTTATTTATTGTATTATTTTAATTACTTGTAATTACATACTTCTATTTCATACTCTTACGTCTTATAATTCTCTATTCTTAACATCAGAGTGACTGTAACGAATCAGACACTGACTCTGCTTGGTGTTAAAGTCCAGCTGCAAGCCTTTTTTGGATTTAGTCAAGTGGAGTCTAAAGTCATCAAATTGGTGACTCAAGTCTGACCCGAGTCCAAGTCATGTGATTCGAGTCCACACCTCTGGTAGACAGATAAGTATGTGACTGCCTTGGCTTGTTTTCAGGCTGTTTTAGTTCTCAGAAATGTCCCGCCATTTCAGTGAATTAGTCTTTGACATGATTAGTGCCAAATAAATATGTGAATCTCTGTCGAAACTGCAAAGGAATTTATGTTTTTAATATATTATGAGATACACTGAGGTTTCTGCGTAGAATACCAAGTGAGCAGTTTTGACAACAATAATAGACTCAACTCCACTGTCAAGGCTGAGACACTGTAGAAAGCTAAATACTTCCTCTCATCTAAAGTGCTTTGATGAATGCTGACACGTACATCTGCCGACCCACTGTGTGTTAAATTCACAAATACATGCTTCTCTGTTGAGACTGTTGTGAAGATGACTTAGATAATGTGGCAGATTTTATTTGGGCTCAGACTGTTTCTTTACTACATGCAAGCAGTTAACATTTTTCCTCCGAGGCACCTTTCAGTACCACAGATGTATTTGTGTAGCACTCAGCTCAGTGAGCTAACATTAAGCTGACATTATTATACCACTATTTTGACTGTGGCTGCACTTCATCCAGCACATACTGTACATTACAGATGAAGTATACTGGCGCATTGAACAGCGTGATTACCCAGCTTTCTCTCTATTAAGTTTCCATGACAGTGGAATGTGCGGGCCGGGAAGGTCGCAGAAGAGATAAGTAGTACTTACCATATACAGCGTCGTTTGAACTAGGTAATTATATTCAGCCGGAGACGTTTCCCTCTCCCTCTCCCCCACAGTTCCTCTCTCTCTGTTTCTTCACGGCTAGTTTAAGCGCTGGTGTTGAGCTTTAACAAGGCCGCTTTTGTCCCAGATAAAGCTTCTAGACAGCGCTCATCAGTGCAGTGTAAGATCCCTGCCTGCCGGAGCACAGAGCACTGCCCCGGGGGCATCTTATCACTCCGCTGGCAATCACAAATACCCACTGAGATAGATGGGCTTCTCGGTTCTCTCTGTGGGGAGCCCTTCAGCTGAGAAAGATGGCTTCTGTCGTTCTGCAAACACTTGTGACTGGCAGCTTGGCAGACAGACAAACATAAAAACACAGAGAGAAAGCAACAGCTATTGACAGACAGATGCCTGCAACCCACACAGAGAAGTGTTGGGCTCTTTCTACACATGCACTGATTGACAGATTGGCAGGCAAGATGGAGATGAAGGCAGACAGAAAGCTGACATATGCATATAACGCTCATGAAGTTTATGCAATTGCGCGCACACACACACATACACACACACGTGCATACCACACTCCCACACAACAGCACTGTGTGCCTGCATTCCTGCCATATTTTTCTTGGAGCCCAGGAATGGCGAGCTCCACACATGGATTTTTATACATCATGTTGTTGAATTCCAAATGGCATCCTCACCTCTTCAGATTACCAGTCATTTTTACTCACCCGTCGTGCTGCTCTGGCAAAAATGACCGTGGTGTTTCAGACAAGCGGCACATTCATGAGAAGTGATGGCAGGAGGACGGGTCTGTCAGGATAGAGCCAGAAAATTACACCAGTTGTGGTAACAGCAGTGACTATGGTTACAGCCAGAGAGCAAGTCTACTCACATACATCTTCTTGTATTCATTATGTCTTGTACAGTTTTGTTTAGCGTTTATTTTTGCTATAATCCTAATTTGAACATTATTTTAATTGCAGTTTGAGTCATCCATAATAGCAGACTATCCTGACATGTTGAGATATAGATAATATGGAGGGAGGGTCGGTTGAGTCCCGTTTGGCTCCTTGTCAATCTGTCTCAAAGGTCATCCTGCCTACTCACCCACGTTGGTTACTTCCACTAATAGAAACATCACCATCTATTGCATTTGTTAGTAAAATAACATGGAGCTGGTGTCACGTAATTACATACACTCACTCTGTACTATATGATGAATGTATACCACTTGTGCTTCGGGGGGGCAGATGGTCTGTTACTATGCTGTCAATGATTCAGGCAGAACAGACAAGCCATTTGTCTCCATATTGTAATGAGTCAATGTTTCGAAACAGTAATTACCTTTTCGACTGGTTGACAAATGACAAGAATAGTAGCATACCAGTAGATGCACACACGCTGCTGTATGCTCAAACACAAACACGTACACACACATACATATACACACATGTTGTGACGAAGTCGGGGTTGTTGTGACCTTTAACCCCTGCTGTCACATCACCATTGATTCTCTTCCTGGATCAGACCTCATTATGTGTGGAGCAGCCAGCCAAAGCATGCACCGGCTCCACCAGGCTCCACCAGCCCACCTGCCAATGATCTTCTTCATCTTCACTGCTGATTGTGTTATGACTCAGACAGATTACATTTACATGTTAAATAAACATGCATCTCAGCGGTACAGAAATCAGATTTGACTCTGTAGAACTTGCAATCCAAGTCTTATTGCAATATTAATATTCATCCTGGTACTCTTCTTTTCTCTCTTAAATTGTCATAGAAATCATTCAGAGCTCCTGGTTTCTGTGCTTTCAGGGCACCTTTGCACAGATTTTGTAATAGAAAATAATACAGTAATGATGCCATTTAAATTTGTATTGAGTCCTATAAACCTTATTTTCTTTACAATAGTGACAGTTTAACAAGAATGTTTTTACTAGTTCTCAATAAAAATGGAAAGAATTCTAGAAATAAATGGTAGGACAAACAAAAAGGCTGGTTGCTGCACTAGAGTAAAGAAAAATAGTATTGTTGCACATGAGGGTAGCTGATTTACTGGACTTTGAAAAAAGAGAAACAAAAATTTAAGGTTTAATGTGTAGGATATGGCCAAAATTTTAGTTAACTAATAATATTGACAGAATTTCAAGAAGTAACAGTTTTGATGATATGTCAAAGACATCTATGTATTGTGATGCAGAGAGACCTTCTGGGACCGGTTGCACAAAACACCTTAGGTTTTCTTCTTAAGTATGATACTTAAGGCTTAATTTCTCCTTAGCTGAGGGACTAACAAAGTTGCACAGAATCCCTTAAAAGGATTCCGTAGTTAAGGAAAAACATTAACTGGCTTACTGCATTGAAAGAGATTTTACAGTGCTAAAAGTTTCCATGGAGATTGTTTGTTTACATGGACTCACGCTTGTGATGCCTGTTATTGTCACACGTAGTGAAAAAATGGCAGAACAAAAGAACGTCAGAAAACAATATTTAGTCAGATGAGTTAAAAAATACTTCTGGAGGAATACAATTATAGAAAGCACATACGACATAGTAAATTTTATTCCCAAATACCATAAAACGATTGTAGGAAGAAATTGCAATAAAAATGAATTCAGTAAAATCTGTAGTGTAAAATCAAAAGTGAATCCGTTGGGTTCTCCTATTTGCAGAGCATTCCTTTTGGGATGTGTTAGTTTCAGTTAAGACAGAGTCAGACATACCTTAAGTTTTTTTTTTTTTTTTTTACCTTACTTTGGTTGCAAAGGTCTTTTGTCCAATGGTCTAGGGATTCCTGAGGTAGAAGACCAAGACAAGGAGAAATCCATTAATACTTAAGTGAACATTTTAAGGAAACTTTAAGGAAAAGACTTAAGGGTGTTTTCTGCAACCAAGCTTATTTTAATAAAACTTTGACTAAGACTTTAAGGACAATCATAACTTAAGATGCAGCCAGCCCCTGTAATTAGGGGTTGCTGTAGTATCCAGTCTGCCCTTAGTCCAACATGAGGAGACAAAAAAGTCAAGTCCAGTATTTGTTTTTGTTGTTTTGAGATAGCTGCCATCTCTCCAGACATTAAGTTGAGTAATGTTTTTATGTCCTCGATATCCTCTGTGACTGACAATCAAGCAATCTGAGGTTTGAAATCCACAACACTGCTGTGGTTACTTCAGCCACTTTAAGCTAGGTTAAGCTAGTTTGCAGGCTTACAATTTATCGCTCAGCTACATGATCTCAAATTCCTGTCTTAATCCTGGCATTGGTCAAAGTGTGAACATGTCCAGGACCAGATAATCAGGGGTGCTAAATCCCAAATCCATTGTTTTTAGGCAAAGACTGTCGAAGAGGTCTAAACACAGAGACAGACGGTGCATTACTGACAACACAAAGAGTGCTGAAAAACATTCCAAATGGGCATCAGTATATGGGTTTGATGTGGCTATTTTGGTATGGTCTAGCTTAAACTGCCACATGTCAAGATTGTAAGATAGCAGTGTTACCTTGACCGGCTCACAGTTTAAGCAGTTTGGCCGATAGTTAGTAGTTGGCTTGGAAAAGTGCTACCAGCTACTATTTTTGAGCATGTGGTCAGGTATTACATGTTGCACCTCTAATGGAATCAATTGTAAACAAAAGTCTGGATTTGTCAAGACAGAAATGTTGGTTCTGTATTTATTCTTTACTGTTTAATGTGGCTCAGTGTGTCTCTGACCTTTTATGCGGGCAGTTTAGAGCTCACAGTGCATCTTCAGTGCATCAACAACTGCATTTTATGTGCTCTTTATGTTTTTCGCTCAGTCCAAATACAATCCAGTCATGCAGGATGCCTCTTAAAGTCAAGTATAACAAGGCTCACAGAGACTTCAAGCTCTAAATGATGCAGTCTGTCCACACATGAACACTAAGAGGAAATGATAAAAATGCTATTGTGTGTATAGCCTCCCCCCCAGAATGAGAGGGTAACATTTAAAGGGAGTGAGTCTGGAGGATAGAGGAGAGTTTGCTTAAAGGACGGTCAGAAAGCTGCAGTGTTTTGACTTGAGGTAAATGTCACAGTAATGTCAACTGCTTCCGATCCATAAAAAGAGGAGAGGAAGGTTAAGTTGTTTTTGTTTGGGGGGTTGGTTGGCGAATGGGAATAAGCTATCAGGATGATTATTATTATTATTATTATCATCATTCTTTGCAAGCCGAGGAAAACTAGCATGTTGACATGTTGTATTGTATGAGCTGCGAATTATCAGCAGGATTTAGTTGTGGTGAAGAGAGAATTTGTGTTTTTGCTATTAACTTTTAGGAAGGTCAACCATTCTCACATCTTGAGTCGGCGGTGTGCAATCAATATTACATGTTTGCTCTTTTCACTGTTGAGATCCTGCCTTTCCTACAAGACGGCTGTGTATCCTGACATCTTCAGCAGTCTTTTTTTAACAGTATATATTTAGTATACAGCCCCTCTAACACATTTTTCAATACATAGTGAAACACCCACAACTCATAAGAACAGTGCCAGCTCAAATAGCATCTTAATATAGTCAGTGTTTGCTTTTCAGTTGCTTGCAGTATTGGACTGGGGTTTGAATAGAGCCAAATAAATCATGAAATTAAAATTTTCAACTAGACAAAGATATTGACATTTGAATTCTTTATGATATATAGTTATGGCTCATATGACTTTCATTATAACTACTTTTGTTTGATGACATATTGTCCCAGAAATAACTGATGGATGATATTTTTCTTATTTATAGACCATTTTACGCCACAGATATAATGATAATATAACAGCATAATAATACAAGTACACTCTTTCAAAGAGCAAAGAACATTTAATTCTTAAGAATATTCAGACATTGGAATATGAAATTAAGTAACACTTGTTAATATATACAAGAAAGTATATATAGAAATAGAGACCATCTTGCGATGCAATCAGTCCAGCCACAATACTGCTATCCACAATTTACAGCAATTGTCAGCCAGGGGCGTAAAGTGGGGGGGCAATGAACCCTTTCCTACTTCTAGTGCCCTTGCCCGAACACACCTATTTTCAATCTTCGCTGTCATTGTGATCTTAGTTACACACCTGTAAAGTTTTGTGAGTCAGGGACATAAAGTGGGGGGCCAGTGGCTCTCTACTGTCCCTCTACTTCTATAGCTCCTTTCTCGGATCTCGCACATCTTGGAACTCAGCCTTCATTTTAATCTCAACTACACACACATCGTTTTGTGACTCTGTTGTGCACGGTTGCGATGTTATCGCATTGACAAAATCTGTCCACAGAGAGACAGACATATAAACACCTGGCAAAATACTCAGAACAGCTTAATTTATCTTAACGGCTTAGCTTAACACCTGAACGCAACAGGCAACATTGAGGTCAGGAAATGGTCAAAGTCATGTCCATATATTGTACGATAAACCAGCGATGCAATTCTCGTGAAAGGCTTACTGGCCTACAATTTCTGGACCTGGAGCAAAATGAATGGATGCATTTACATGCTAATTTAATGACTGTCAATTAGGGGAACAAAACATTTATGATATATGAAGATGAGAGGTGTGTATTTAAGACACTGATTTGTATACTGAACATATTAGCTGGCCCCTGTCTTACAGTTATGGAAATGTATGTGAGAGCAACCTGTTGCATTATTCAAATTTAAGGAACATCAGAGATCAAGGATATCAGTGTAATTTTCAATATTTTTAATCAGTCTGTTTGCACGTAATACAGTATTTGTCTGCATAAAAGAAAAAAATCAGGATGTTACATACAAAGTGGTGGTCACATTTTATCTAAGGACTACACATTTACATATTTGCAACAGCATATGTTCTCTTCAAAAGGAGTGAGTGTGTTACAGTATATTCCATAAAGAGGGTGCTGCATTATAGATTGGCTGTAGGCTTAATGTTGCTGGGGCTGGTGAGTTTATAGTGTGCCTTTAAGACTCAGTCAGCCCTAAAAGTGAAGTCCTGTTAAATCTACAACTTCCTGAAGGCTCATATAATGTGATTTGCTCACACAGTGGAAATGAATTGCTGACAAATGAAAAGTGTTGAAAGCGTCTCTGGACATCTTTACGGACCAGGGAGCAAATCAGGCAACAATATGGCTACCTTTCCAGGGTTTGTCAGAAAATGTGTCTGGACAAGCTACACTAATGTTGACTTTATATTCTGCTTTAATGAAAGTATTTCATGGTTCATGTTTATTGATTAGCAAGAACCCCCTCAGTATCTTAGAGGAGGTTTCCCAACAGGACTGATACAGTGTTATGCATCTTCAGACAGTATTTGGAAATGAGTCTTAACAACATCTGAACTCAGTTGGACAGTTGAAATAAATGTCTGGTAGATACACACTGACACATTTCCTTTACTGTAGCTCCCTGTGTGACAAAACCCACCTATCGTGCATTCCAAACAAACACTCCAATGATTTGAGCCAGGTCTGCAAAGAAAGCGGTTACATTATGGAAAAATCACTTCTCTGGCTTCAGTATATCTAGTGATGCATGGGAGCTTTGGCCTAATCTAGATCCAGCTGTGTTGTATTGATTTGTGGGCTGAATCTCCAGCAATAGGTCTGGCAGGGGTCAACTATACAGGTATTTATGATACGAGCAGCAGATTGCCATGAATTGATGACTTCCTTGGCTGTAAGAGGGACTCTGGGGATGGGAGGCGGGGTTACATCACTCCAACAGAATGTAATAGGGATAAAATGAGGTGCTAGTCGGCTGAGAAATGGGTACAGGATTGGCAGCGGTGGTTTTATAAGGCAGTTTGAATATTAAGTCGCCGGACATGAGAGGAATAGACCTTTTAAAAGTCTATGCCCTGATGTCATTACCCGGGCCAAGGGAGAGACTGAATGGATGAGGTTAAGAGCAGTTCCCCAGAGAGACAGTGAAGATGTATGTTTCACTCCATTTGACGGTGTTTGAGCTTAAGTGTGTGTGTGTGTGTGTGTGTGTGTGCTATTACTTTTTATAGGGGCTGTAAAAAGTTTTGTTGTGTAAAGAGACACAAATCCGGGTCAGCTGAGGCCTGGGCTTGTATTGGCAGGCCCAGACACACTGTGGCTGCCAACTTTCCCTGTGAAAACGTAAACAGTCAGTCACAACTAGCACACAGTGCGCTGATCCACTGCTCTGTACATAATGCCCCGTGGAAAGACTGAAGCAGAACCTGGCAGCGCAAGTGATTTGGAGGCTAAGGACGCATTTTCCTCCATATAAAGTGATTGCGGCGGGCAGCGTTTTCATGGCAGCCAGTTATTGATGGAGGGAATGTGTCACTGGATGGGTGTCATACCCCAGTGGGGACAAGGTTTTTGGGTGAGGGCATCTCATGTGGAACCTGCTGGGTCTAAGAGCAGAGCCAGATCAGAGAATACATGTGGAGACAAATACATGAGCTGCAGATGAGTTTGGGGATTTGATCTTAGTATTTTCGGATTTGGGGAATACCCACATACTTGGTTATGCTCCCAGTAAGCTTTACAGCTCAAGCATTTAAAACCAAAATCTGCCTTTTTAGCACAGCACTGTAAGAGTAACTGTTATTCTCACTTCTTCCCAGTTGATCTTCTTTGCCCTACACCTGAGCTAAGGCTCCCGTGGCCGTGCATACCCTATTCTCTCCTGTCTACTTATTCCCCATTCAGAGCCATCCAAATGAAAATTCATTTCTTTCAGTTAATTGACTCACAGCGTCTTTCTCTCAGCTCCCTCAGAGTTGTGAGGCAGAATCAGCTGTCAATTCCAGATTACAGCGTGCTGTTGTTAGAGAGAGGAGCCCATTGTGTTTATCTGCAGTGACAGCTGGCTGGAGGCAGCAGGGGGAATAGATCTGTCACTGTGCCTAGTTTGTCTGTGATCTGGCATCTGCCCAGACACTCCACCTTTGGCTGGGCTGACTCCAGTACACCTCCGCTCTGTCTTCACTTACTCTTCCTACCTTTCCTTTCCTTTCCTTTCCTTTCCTTTCCTTTCCTCTCATCCGTCTCTCTGCTCTCCCCTCTCAGTGATTTGCAGGAACTTTCTTTCGCAGCAGTACATGTGTGCACTTGTGACCTGCATTGACTGAGGGCAACTCGCGTTAGTGGTTATTCACTGGTTTGGCAGTTACACATCTTGTTAAATTCACATGTACTTTTTGAGGGCCATGCAATGTGGTTCACTCTGACCCGGGTTATACAGCAGGTGGGCCAAATCTCCGTTTCCTGCTTGTGTTTGCCAATTACTGCTCCTTGCCTCCAGCATACAGATTCCCTGATGTCCCGCTGTGCAGGAGTGCCTATTCACTGTGATTATTTCATCATGCTAGCAGTTGAGCTGCAATAGAAAAAGGCAGCGAGATGAATCACAGTTAGCCCTCCGCTCTGATTCCACTCTTAATTTTCACAGAGGGGGGCTCCTGTAATGAATCGCTGCCCCTGCAACAAACCTGCTCCTCTGTCACGCAGGGCTTCATGAGGGTTGCCTGATGAGTTGGCAGCTGTTTCATTTTTACCATTTGCAGCGCTCGATTCAGCTCCCACATTTCAAAGTGCCACAGGGCAGGAAAACTAGATCCTCTACCGGGACTGAGCAAGGGTCAACACAGAGGAAATTCCTCTATTTGTAAACTCAAAGGTTTGTTTGTTTTTAGCTGATTCACTAAGCGCTAGCCGTCTGTTCACACTCTTGCTGCAGCGTTTGATGTGTGTCTCTTTGCTACTTGTGCGGTGTTGTGTTGACATTTGACCAGAGTGCCTCTGTAATCTGTTTTTCTCCTCTCGCTGCCTGTGAGCAGGAGCTGTATAAACATGTCCTTCCTCCACGGGAGGCGAATGGATCACTCCTCATTACAGGGAAGGCAGGAAGACGAGAGGCGCACAGCCACTGCTGCTGTTTGATCCTACTGAGTTGTAGCAGGCCTGACGCAGGCACACATGTGCCATGTATGCATGCACTTTCACACATACACAGGAAAAAAACACACAGCAGCAGCATACCTGACAGGTGGTGTAGCATCTAAAGCAAGGTGGATAACAACTGAATCCTGAGGAACAAAACTTCACCAGCCATGTTCTATTTTTGCACAAAAACTGCTGACAGCCATACAGCTTACAGAACTCACCTGTACATTCAGATTCTATTACACGGGACCTATTATGCTCATTTTCAGGTTCATACTTGTATTTTGGGTTTCTACTAGAACATGTTTACGTGCGCTAATGTTAAAAAAAACATATTTTCCTCATACTGTCTGTGCTGCAACACATAGTGCTTGTCTTTTTAAGCCCGCCTCCTGAAAAAGCCCAGTCTGCTCTGGTAAGTCAGTGTTTCCAGGTCTTCTGCATCTTGGTGTCTCTGCACTGTCATTGCAGCCAGTCTCTCTTTAAGAGAGACTAGAGGCACATCTGCCATGAAAAATCACCAATAAAGGCTTCTAAACACAACCGGACATCTTTCAGCAGGAATCTGACATGAAATAGGCGAGAAATACACACCATCAGCAACCAAACTTACAGGTTTCCCCCTATGTTAGCATGTAGCTACATGTAGCAGTCTACTTGCACCTGGGGAATGACTGTGTATGGCGGCTTTTTCGCCAATAAAAAATCACCAATAAAAGCCTTCAAACTTAACTGGACATCTTTCAGCAGAAATGGGATCCGAAATTGGGGAGAAATTTCCAACATCAGCAACCAAACTTACAGGCTTCTCTGATGTTAGCATGTAGCTACATGTAGCAGTGTAGGCTACTTCGTGTAAACACTTGCAGTGGTGTACCTGGAACAAATGACCATATAAACACATTTGTCACAATCTGACGTCATCTTGTAGCCAAAGTAGGAAAATCTGTTGGCAACAGAGAATTCAGAACGGTCTGAAGCCTGAGGCTTGCTCACAGGGACGCAAAATAAGGAAAAGCATAATACGTCCCCCTTAGAGCTGCCTCTTGAAAGTAACAGATTCAAAACATCAGTTGAGGTCCCCTTAGTCATCTTAGATTGTTTCAAGTCAAGCAGTCATTTTTGTTTAATATCGAGAGTTGGCAAAAAATGTTGTACATTTCTGATCTGTCATTAGCGCCATTAGCTTGTTTAGCATGACAACTTTATGTAGATATAAAAAAAAAAAAAAAATCATCGAATATTCGTAATAAATGGCCAAATCTGATTCGACTGACATAATTCTGAGTCAGGTACAGCCCTAGTCCCCCTTAATCTGTTTTCACCTGAGATGAATTAAGTCCACAGACCTGTGTTCACTGCAGCCTTTCCTCTCCTGTCTTGGCTTGGAGACATGTTACCCATCTCAGTCCCGTCTCACCACACCTGAGAGCACAGCGACTGTAGCGCCTGAGCGGGCGCCGTGGTAACCCGCCCAACACCTCGGCCTCGCACCACTGCTCTGACACTACTGTAGCTGTGATGAGACATCATTCAGACCCACCGGACTCCTCAGACTGGGCCACCGACGCTGTACTTTTACATGCCCCACTTGGTGACTGACAGACTGCTTCCTACAGGGAGGCAGCTTGTGGAGGAGCAAGGTTTAGACTCAAGTACAGGGTTTCTCCCAATAGCAGAAGGTTAGAGGTACCACTTCAGCCAAACACCAGCCGATTCAGACAGACGCACTTTGATTTGTCCTGTTGGGTAGTTTTAAATTTGTTCCTGTGATTTCTAGTTGCTGCTGGCTCCTGCTAACTTATTCATTACTTCCTCCGCCACACAGTCGGCTTCCATCTGCTTTCTTATTAATCAGTCTACTTACAGTGTTATCTTTCTGTAGGGTTCTCCATATCTCAATGACGTGTATGGGGTTGTGCAATTGAATCCAAGATCCCTCTTTAAACTGTTTGAGTTCAGACAAGGAGCACCCTGGAGAGCAGGAAAATTATACCATGAAGTGTTTATACTTTGTGCCTATAAATAAGACTGCTCCCGCCTGAAATGCCAGCCATTAGTCACAGATGTATCCAGTCTGTGCTCACCACTATTCCAGTCTGGAATAAAGATGACATTAAGAGAACAAGTCACCATTTCTGATTTGTAACTGCTAGATTTCTCTCTTGTTGGAACTTTATACTTTTAAGGAAATTGCTTCACTTCCTACTCCACAGTGAAGTCTTCCACATAGATTAAGATAAAACTTTAATGATCCCTATTGGGAAAATGGGTCATTGGAGCAGCAAAATCATTTAAATAACTGAGACAGAGGAAGAAAGAGTATAAATGAAAGTTTAAAATGAGGGGGATTAAACATAACAGAACTGTGATTTACCACCCCAGGACATATTAGAAGTAATAGGACGAGAATTAAATATATGAATAGCAACATTTATGCTCAGCGTGTGTGTAATAACAGCAGAACATACAGGACCTCTAGCCTATTGAAGATGTGCACAGATGGCACAAATCTGGGGGTGTTTGTGTGGAAAGAATGTGAATGGGCTCATTGTGTATGTGTGGCAAAAAGCTATTTCTCATTTCATTAACTTTATTTGCATACATGTATTTAGATGCAAATTTCGAGGATTTGCACATGTGGATTACTGGCTGTTACAGTAATACTGTGCAGCAGAAAAAAGTGCAACATGTGACACTGTCTACTTAATGTTAATTATCCTTTTCTTTATCTCGGGAACTTAAACGCAACACACTCATTCTGTTATACCAAACACCTGCTTGGCGCACACTCTCACAACATTTATTTGGAGGGCCTCAGGTGGAAACTAGGTGAAAATGAAAGTGGAGGAAAAAAGTAAATAATGCAAGAACCTCATTGAAAATCCCACTGTAATAAGGTTGTTTGCAGTGCAAACAGTCTGTAGTGTTACTGTCTGTTATTTGTATGACTTCAAAGGACACTTGTGGATCTGAAGCAGAATCAGCACCACCTTTGTGTTTCTCGCCTCTTTATGATATGACACCAGGTAGACCATATTTATATATAATATGAAACAAGATCAGGATTAACCAGATAAAACCAGTGTCAACCAAAAATTATTTACTTAAGAAGCCTTGTTGAATTTGCAGCAGTTTTCTTTAAAACTGTGTGGACAAAACAATTTGGATGAATATGTTTCACATTACATAGGCTAGTGAATATTTCAGATTCATTCAGTCATGAGAAACACGTAAAAAGTGTAAAGGGAGGGAGATGCTAGCGGGCGGCACTGCAGTGACCCTCCCTTGCTCTCTCTTTCTATCATCTCCAGTAATTATTTGCATCCCTCAGGAGTGAGTTGTCAGGCTGTTGTATTGCCAGCCTTGACTGCAGGGAGACGGCTCTGTGTTCTCTTTTCTCCTGACACCATTTTCATATCTCTCTCTATCTTCCTCCCGGTGAAGTGGCCTGATGCCAAGGCCTCAGGTAACACCTAATAGACCCCTCTGTCTGTCTCTCCCTCTCTTCCCCTCAGCACTACTCTGTACCTGTTAAACACAGGATTAAAGTGCACTCGGCAGGGTGCAATTATACAGCAAGCACTGTTACATCCAGAGTTAAACACAGCCCTCTCTCCCTGCTCACTTGTCTGCTGCAGGCCGCTGCAGCCGGGAGGTAATTGTATTGCTGTCAGCCCTTGGTTGATGAGTTGCCAGCGTAATTGCTTTATGGTTTGACCTCTGGTTTTTCAAACAAGCGCCCTGGTCAAGGATCTGCACTGGGCAGATGAGGGATGAGAGCGTGGCTGGTGAATGCATGTGTTTCTGCTCGAGTGTGTGTGTGTGAGTTTGTGGTCAGTGCAGGCAGGATAAATATGTTAGTCGTCTAATGCTCTGTGTTGCCCCTGTGTCCTCTGTTATTCTTTACAGAGTAAGTGCAGTTCTCTGCCTCCGTTTGAAATCAGCATCTGAGTCAATGGAATTGTTAAGTATATTAGGTGCACAGGGATTTGTCTTGGTGACATTGTTACGAGGCACAGTGACAGTGGTACATACTGATACACATGGTTCAAGGACAACAGGACATGACACACAGCACAGACGCTACACTGTACACACTATATTTATCTCTTGACATGTTATTCTTAACTTTTCTTTTTTTTCTCATTTGTTTTAATTTTCTCCCACTGCTCTTCTGCCAAAATAAACAGAATCAGACATTACTAGCTTGTAATTTTCCAACCACAAACTTTTGAACATCTAAACTAAAAGACAAAGCAATCCATCATGTTGGAATTGCTTTCTGAACTTTTTCTCTCTCTCTCTAATCATCTCTCCAACAAAGGGATGAATACTAAATCATTTTTTATTTTTTTTTGCAGTTTCCAAATTGCAAGAGCCAAATTGGACTGTAACACAACAAAGACGTGTTTTACTGCTGGAAAGATGGTCTTGTCATAAAACGGGGCTGTCTATGCAGAGGAAAGACGCACACACTTTTGCTACATGACCACTAGGGGTGTAACAATCCATCGACCTGGATTGATATATCGATTTAATGATCAACGATCCAATATCATTGATGCAAAGGGAAAACATGAATCCATATCGTCATCTTTAGCATAGGCTTGTATTTTGAAAGTCTGTGTCACTGTCAAACAGCGGCAGGCAGATGGCAAGCCGCCAAGAGAAAGACGATGAGGATAACGTTATTTACTCAGGAATAAATCAGCGGTGTGTAAATATTTTGGATTTTGCAGAAAATATAGGTCAACAAACAGAGCACATGTCATACGTAAATGATGCCTGGGTGAACGTCTCACTCCATTAGCTTCTTGCTTTAGCAACATTAGCTGCTCTGTTTCAACAATGTTCGGCTGAAAAAACTGTGCATGCAGGCTGAAATTCAACCGTGCTGTTCTGTTGGGAGATGCAGTGACTAACAAAAATAATAACATTGCATCTAATTTGTTACGCTATGAGTAAAGGAAAAAACGTAGGCTAGGTGCTAGGCTAATTTCTGCAAAGTAAACATGCTTAAAGGGCCAGTGTGTAATATTTGGCATGGTTTATTGTCAAATCTGAATGTGAATCTGAATAATCTACCCATTAATATGTTTATATAAGTGTATAATCGCTATAAAATAAAATTCGTTTGGTTTTCGTAGCCTTATAATTATGCTTATATATATATATAGCAAGGGCCTTGCTTTAGAGAGGTCGCCATCTTGCGCCGCCATGTATGTAAGGGCCTTGCTTTAGAGAGGTCGCCATCTTGCGCCGCCATGTATGTACGACAGACCGAGCGGACAGTCCAGCCAGCCAGAGAACGCGTTTTGCGTGTATAAATAAACCAACGAAGACAGCGGAAGGAAGGAAAAAGGAGGAGGAAACAGCAGAGAGTGTTAGTAGTTCGTCGATAGAGAGTAGTGAAAAGTTTTTTAGTTCTAAAGTTTGCGAATGGACCACACTTACCACGCAACAGGAGAGAATGAACCCGAACCCGTCATCTGCGAGGAAAAGAAGACGCAACTTCACTCCTTGTGATGCACTCTCTGCGGCGCTTTTCCTCCTGATGATATATCTCCCCAACGATGGTAGCAGTAGCACCGAATCCCATTCTGTGCATTCAGCCTCTCTTCTCGCCCGCTCAGCATCAAACACATGGAGTTCCTCATCTGTATGCTCCGGCTCAAACAGGTATGGCTCTGGGTCTGTGTCCGCTACAAGAAACTCTTCAAAATCGCGTTCAAAGTCGTCCATTGCAGCTACTATAGTCCGGAGATATTGCTAGGCTAAATAAACAGCTGAGCTCTGTTTACCGGCTACGCTGTCAGTCAGTGTGCGGGCTGGAGATTGGTGGAGCAGAGAGGGGAGGGGGTCCCCGCTAGGTATTGTAAACGAGTATGTGTGTATGAAGTGTGTGTGTTACGCTAGAAGAGTCAGAGTTTGGGACGGAGTCTTTTACCCCCTGGAGTGTTACCGGAGTTTTTGGAGTGCTCAAATAAACTGGCCTTTTTCCCGAACGCTCCTCTGGTCTCCTGCTCGTGAGGGATTCATTACAATATTGTAACATGGTTTAGATTTCTAAATAAACATTCACCTCGGCGCTAGATAGACCTACTCCTGAAAAACTCGTGTCTGCGCAAGGCTTTTTGTCCCTACGAGGCCACCGTCATTTACCCTACGGGAGGGGTGAGTGAGTGAGCCCTGCAATCTAGAATTTGACCACTGATGTCACTGTTTACAACCCATTTTACACACTGGCCCTTTAAGCTAATAATGAGGGCTTAGCAAAAATCAATTGTTTTGTCCATGAACCTTGACAGTTACTACTGAGCAGAATGTCATACTCTTGTTGAAAGACGCGTTTAATGGCTGTTTGGGGAAGTTTTTGTTCAGGGTTTTAAGCCATTATTCCTGAAGTTTTATGAAACAGTTGATGGTTTAGGTTAAAATGAAAAGTCTTCTTCCAGAAAGGTCTCTCTGTCAGAAAGCCCTGAAGGTTAACTTATCTAATTTGCTTTTTTATTTGTGTTAGTGGAGTCAGTTTAATGTAAACTTATTAATTATGTGTTGTTTTTATCTTAGCCAGTTGTAAAAAAGAAAGGAGTGGCAGTATCTTCTGTAACTGACTGTGTTAAATGGGCATTTAATATCGCCTAATATCAATTGAGGAACCCCTGATCTGAAATCGTATTGTGGCAGTGACTTTGTAATATTGGAAAATATTGTATTGTTGTCCAAAGAATCGATATAATATGGCATCGTGATGAAACTGGCTTTTTACACCCCTCATGAGCACAGAAAACAGAGGAAAAGGGTTGTGGCCTTTGCTTTTTCTCAAGAGGTAGAAAACCTATGACTGCCAGTTTGCACTGCGCAGCACTGAACCTAAAAACACTCCTGCCGATTGATGACGTACTGGGAGCTTGTCTGTTTTGACACCGACACTGACACTGACATTTTGACAATATGGTGGCCAGACTTGTAACAGTGATCTCGAACTACTGTTAAACAGTGAGCTGAAATATGTTTCAGAGGGTGATAAATAGGAAACACAGTGGTTCATATTTTATCAGCACTGCTTAGTTTGAACAGGGCGCCACAGCGGCATGGTGGTTAGCACTGTTGCCTCACAGCAAGCGGACCCTGGGTTAGAATCCTGCATGTCTCCGTGTCAGCAAGGGTTTTCTGCGGGTGCCTCGGCTTCCTCCGGAGAGTGGAGAAATAGGTAGTGCAGTAACAGAATCTTGGTTTATGTTGGATCTGCATTGCTTAGTTTTGCTGTTTGACCTGAGTTTGGTCTGAGTTTAGAGATGGGGGTCGCTTTCTCTGCGCTTCTATACTGTTGTCCGTGTCTGTGGTGGTGCGCATACAAAAATAGCACAATATGTAGTTGGAGCAACAGCCCCAGAGCCAGTGAGAATCTGCCAGATGATGCGAATCACGTCATCTGGCAAATTTGAGCTGGGAGATGAGCAGGGAGATCTGGCTGCTGCTAAGTTGGAGGGAAATCCACCACAGTTCATTTACACACACTACACACATTTGAGTCAAAGCTGGTTGAAAACTGGCAAAGTATCCAGTGATGGAATTATTTAGCAACCATTGATTTTGCTGGCTGTAGTGACAGCTGAAACTAATCAAAATGATTTCCAGGAGTTGACCAAATAACAAAATTAAAATTTGGTCTGTTGTGGGTAAATATACTCTCTACCTAGAATTCTAATTTACAATCAGTAAATGATGGTTTTATCAAGAGGTGTTTAAAAACACCCACAAAGTGGTGACTCTTTCTTTACATTAACAGCCTTACATTAGATGATGCATGATGTCGTTCGTAGGCGGGTAGCAGCTAGCTCGTCAGTGGTCATCAGTGTGCTTATTACCAACAGCTGGTCGATATTGATGAGTTGCTGTTTATCTCTTAGTTGAACTTAAACGCCACATTGCTTTAGATTTTTTCAGCTTGCCACCTTACCGCAGCAATAGTGATATTTTTGGGCCATTTTAGGAACAAGCTGTAAACACAGAATTAATACATGAGTGTTAAGAGTTGTTGACAAACAGTTGCCTTTTTACACATTCAACAGAAACAGAGCAACATTAAGCTTTAATTTTTACCCAGCTCATGAATGTAAGTCCAGTATTCACTCTCATTTTTAGCATTTGTTTTCCTCGCTCTTTAACTTCTAGGTGCTCCACTGTGTCAGTAGCTAGTCACTAACTTTGTCTAACCGCTGTTTGTTGGTGATGATAATTCTCTGTGGGTTTGTCATTACATTGCTTATAGTCATTCTGTCCATTTTTAATTTAAAAACGTTGATTAGTGCAGCTTGAAAAGCTGAGAATTTTAGAATGAAGCAGTGAATAGACCGAATCACCGTGACATCGCACTAACTGCAACAATCTCTTCACCGATTAGACAACTGCCAATTGATTTAAGTTGTGGAGGATACGTATGTAAATTAGCAAGCTTATTGAATTCTGTTGTCATTTTCAGCTATAACTGTAACATTTAAAGACATATGGTTAAACATGATGCTCTAACATGGTTTCTGGTGTTGCTGCTGTGCTAATTTTATGTGCTGTGTTGCTTTGCTCTCATCTTTCATAACTAAATCTAGTATATGTATATATATATATATATATATATATATCAATATTGGTGTAAGCTTATGATATGTTTGAATATTTGCTCCTCTTTACCTCACACACTTACCAATTGCCGCTGCAGTAGACCAGCAACTCAGTGTTCGGCTATGTAAAATTACTGTTTTTGACAAAGAGTCCAGTGGTTTCGAGATTACGGCTGTAATTCCCCGTAAGAAAACGCTGTCTGGCAGCAAGGTAAAGTGGGGAAAGAATTCCAAATTTAATGTACATTTAAACTGATATTGTTTTTTTTAGGTGGGACTTCATCAGGAGGGTAAAGACTTACCAATTTATCCAGTGTTTTCTCAGTGCCGTTTGATTTTATGTACATGAAGTGGGGGAAGTTCATGTAAATATTCAGTCTGTGAGAAAACATATAGAATGTTAACAGCATCAGTGTTGCCAGTTGGATAGGAAATACAGATGAAGCTTATTTGTCCATTATCATTAGTAAACTATGTAGTTGTCACTTTTTAATATCATGATTATGTGTGAAAATTATTGTGTAATGTCAGTAAACCACTGATATCTCCTTAAATGTGAGCTTTATGTGATTATTTGAAGTTAATTTTATGCTTATTCCTGATATAAACTGTTGTTTGATACTATGGAAACCACAAACACAAGCCCAATTTATAGATAGTACTTGCATTTAACAAAATATTGTTTAGAAAAAGTTGTTGTCTGCAGTTACGTGACAAACACACACTGAGGTGACAAGCTTGACCACCTGAAGCAGTCATGGGGAGGTGGAGGAAGAGGAGGAGGAGGAGGAGGAGGAGGAGATGTGGGAGAAATGCCAAGGTGACAGCTGAGGGAGGGAGAGGAGAGGTGTGAGAGAGAGTCCAGAGTGTTAAGTGGATGTGTGGATGTGTACGTGGCTCTGCGTACAGTATGTGTGTGTGTGACAGTGAGAGACAATGAGGAAAAGAGAGAGCTTCATTTTTTGTGTGCGTTTTTGAGTGCTTTTTCACATTGTGTATTGCGTGGGAAAGAATGGGGCCGCTGCACTGTGTGTTTGCGTGTGTGGATGGTGTGTTGAGTGAGAGGAGGATATAAAGGGAAGTGAAACAAGTGCACAGTCCACGCACGCACACACACACACACACACACACACACACACAGTGTGTTTCAAAGAAAAGTATAACAGAAAGGAAAAGCAAGAGAGTGAACTGCTGAGATAATAGAGAAATCATACAGTAGAGGAATGTGTATGTGTCTGTGTGGGTAAGCAAAAAAAAGTACACAGTTGCATGATGTAAAATAACTGGAAAGAGTTATTAAATGTGCAAGTGGTTGTTCCTGATTGAAGCACACACTCTGAAGGAGTTTTCTTACCTCGTGTGTGTGTGTGTGTGTGTGTGTGTGTGTGTGTGTGTGCAAACAGCATGTCAGGCTCATTCATTTAGCAAACAGTGTGACGGCATCAGTTCGGGGCTGACTCAGTGGTTTGGGAGCCCTCTGGGGTGGCTTTTAGCACCAACAGGAGCGCTTGTTTTTGTTGCCTCAGACACTATGCCTCATTCTCTCTGTGGCAGCTCGTTTTCCTCCCTGTCAAACAAAATCACCATGATTTCTCTTTGGGTAATAGTCTGAATATTGAAACACTTAACATCCATTCAGATGACAGGTTGTGCCTTATTTTAACAGGGAGTTTCTCAGGAGCGTGATAATTACCTTTAAAGACACAACAGGGGGGTAAATGACTCAGCATCAACATTTCTTGTAGCTCAGAGAGTTAATTTGGCATTAATAAAAGTTTTTACTACCCAGTCCATGTCTGTCTTCCACTGACCAGATGTGTAGCCGACAAGTCGGTCTCTTTTTGAAATTACACATGAATACAGTGTTGTTTGTAAATGCTCTAGTTCCCTGGGAATTTTAATTTTTGTTTTATTTTGTGGCATTTGAGTGATTTCCGTGAGATGGCTCTGAGCTGGCACAGTTTTTAAAGTTACCAGAAGTTATCAGGAGCACACACTTAATGACTATGACATCAGCATTTGAAGTGATGCTTTCATACACAGTTGGTGATGCTCATCAGCCTCCTCTACCATCCTTACTGTCATCCTTTATTCATGGCGCCCAGGAAAGCAGAGATAGTTTAACAGTATTATAGAGTTTTTATCAGCAACAGCAATGCAAGTATCAAATACATATATGGTCTGTAGTTAGGGTTGTTTTTCTCGGCTTTCTTGTTGTCACAGGTCTTAACTTAGCAGTAAATGAAGGCAGCTGGCTGCTGTGCAGTCTAAGATGGTGTTTGTTTTAAAATAGATTTCAATATTCCAGGAGAAAAATCATTTTTCAGGTTTTAAACAAGAAAAACACCTGTGCCCTTCCTACAATAACAACTTAAAATGTTTGCTCTGAAGTAGGCCTGTTCTTAAAAATCAGTATAATCAGAATTTTTTGAATCTTTGCTATCAGGTTGCATAATGGAAAGTGTAGGATTTATTGCATTTGGGGCTTAAACCTACCTGATTTTTGGCCACCTGTGCACAGCAGAAACGAGTTGTGAACACACCACTAACAGCATCACATTTTAAGTTGATGTGTCAAAACTGTTAAAAAGCAGTTGCTTATTTACACATCTAACATTAGCATTCATATGAAGCTGTGTTTCTGGCTCTGTTTTTGCACTTTCTGGAGGTGTAATGCTGAATCAGTGAAATTCCTCTTCAACACATTATCATATTCAGAAGTATGTATTTTTTGAGAATCTGTGATTCTTTGACATGAAGTCTCCCTTGCCTTGGAAATACACAGCATTTGTTGGGACAATGAAAAATGCAAGTCATTCATTTTTCAACACTTGGCGTTTCTTCGTGGGTCACAATACTGCCTTTCCTACCTACAACAGTGAACTCTGAAATATTGAAAAGTTTCATAATGGCCTGGTTCCGAGAGTTAAAAGGTTCATGTGATGTTCATTCTATTATTTATCATAGTCACACATCTTTTCAGATCTTCACTGTGTTCCTTGAGGGCAGACAGAGTTCTTCGACGGAGCAGGGCGGTTAGAATGGGAAAGTCTTAAAAAATTGTCATGCTTTCACTTATGTCCATAGAGATGTGTATAGATTCACCATCATCAGGCCTAGAAAAGGATGTAAAGCATACACCTTGATTTTATTCTGAAAAGAGGGTATTACGTTTTTGAGACAGGTGTTGCACTGACTGCAGTGATATGAGGCTGCAGGCAGATCTGAGGTTTCTCCTCCTCTGTCCTGTCAGGCATCTCTGCCTGGGATTCCTCTGCTCTGTCAGCCTCCTGCTGTGTGAACAAAGCCGACTCCTCACACCGGTTCAGCTCGCAGCAGGACGCACTCAGAAATTCGTCTGACGTCAAAACACTTCTGCCATCTTCTGAGTTAGTCAGCGGTGGGAAGGAAACTGGTTTTTGTAATTTGTGTTTTGATTTGGCTTTGTAGTGAGAAAAACTGAGAGAATGACTGTCAAACTGTGAGCGTTCAGTAATGCAGACAGAACAGCCTGTTTGTTAGTATTTAAGAGCTCTTCGTTCATTGTTTTTCAAGAGCCTTTCGGTTAACATCCCTGGTGTGCTTTAGCAGTTTTACCCATGAATAACATACTCAGCAGTTGGTACAGAAATATGTTGAGCTGATTTGTTGACAGTGTGAGACCAACATTACACATTTATAGGAGTTTATTTGTTATTCCACTCCACCAATGGGAAAAGCTGTTGCCGAGGCAACACTTCCTCTCTCTGGAGAGTGTGAGGAAAGGAGAAACCCATGGAATGACACCCGGCTGTATTTTGGGCTGTAATGTGTGGGCTGAGCAGCAGAAAGCAGGGAGCTTCCTGTGACAATGGGTGGGAGGTTCACAGGACATATTGGCCTCCGTAGAAAGCCTCTTTCCTGTCAGGCAATCTACTTAATAGTCTCTAGAAGAACCTGTGGGAGGGGAGACCTGGGCTATCTGGTCGCACTTGATCTCCACTTTAAACCTCAACAATCAGACATTTCTGGATAATGACCATTTTTTCTGTTGATTGTTCCTGTTGATGTCATTTGGCTTAGCCTGCAATTGTCTGCCAATTGCTTATGTTTGCCTTTTGCTCCACACTCAGTGGCTGCAAAGAGCTAATTCAATCAGACAACTCAAAAACTGGAATGTAGTATTTTTCCGTAAAAGTAAATGTAAGTGCAGAAGTTTTTGGCCTGACACCACAACAGAAGCTAGCCGAGATCAATACACCCAACTGTGGGAAACATAAAGAAATAGAGCCCCCAGGTGCATGCTGGGATGGTAGTGGGATGAGAGATGCAGCAGCAGCAGCAAAGTGATCAGCAGTAAAGACTGAGCAAGCGAGTTTGACAGCTGAAATAAACTGCTCAATTGGTGGCAGCCGAGTCAGCTGACACATCGGCTGATGCGAACGAAACACCACTTGAGTCTTATCTGATGTAATGTCAACAACACACAAGTGGTTGCCTGTTTTACATTTTCTTCAGAATCCAAGCCATTAGCAAGTGTTTCGTCAGAAGACACTCTGCTGCAGATGATTTATTATTTTGGACTCACTGCTCTAAGTGCACTTCCAAATAAACTAAAACCATCAATAAGCAGTGCATTATTTTCTAGAACTCTTCATGTGAAATATTAAATTTCATATTACATGTAATATGAAATTGTGGACACGTGGTCAAAGTAAACTGTAATTATCTTGCTATATCAACATAAGCAAATTACACTATGAGTCACAGTTTTACTTTTTTTTAATCACATAGTCTTGTGGAGAATATTAGAGTAACTCCTATAAGACGTAGAAAGATGCATGATTACAATGCTGTAAGCCCCTGGCTGAGACAACACACGTTATCCCTTCAACAAAGACGTCACATGCTGTGTGGAAACACGCTGTGTGTGGAAATGTGACGGAATTCCAATCAGACTCCTCCCGTCTCCCTTTATCTCTCCTCTAGTGTCTGTTATTCCTGTAATGTGGAGTGTTTGTCTCTGCGCTCTTGTTTGTCGGAGCTGTGAAACAGATTTAAAGGTGGTGTTTATTGTTGTGCTGCACCGCCCTGTTATCGCTGCATTCCCCTCATTCTTCTCCCCTCAGCACCCGCTGGCCAGATGGTGTCACTCCAGGAGCTAATTCAGCCCTCGCACATGTGCACAACACAAGCACTCATAATCACACAAACACGCTCGTAGCAACATGCACAATTTAAGCTTTGCTTAGCGGCACACATGCACGCTTAAACAGACTGCACTACACTTTGCTCTACTTAAAAAAAAAGCTGTGTGTGCTGTTGTCTATGTATTTGATATACATTCACTTGTGTTGCATTTATTCATTAACTAACATGTGATGTGCACACATGGGGAAGGTTATTAATCATGCATATGCAGTACATGTTTACATGCAAACACGCAGCAGGTTACACAGCCACAAGAACACTTAAAGGGTCATAAACCTGCAGTTTCATTCTATGAGCTTAAAAAATACAATCAAGTGTATGCAGAGAGCAATAGAAGAAGGGGGGAGGACTATCACCACCTGCACTCACACTACAGCAGTGTTGCCAGGTCAAGAGAAAATATCCAGGCCAACAGCCATGAGAAAACCACCCAGCAGGCTCCAAAACAATAAACCATCCAAGTACTGGAGATCCCTCGTTTCATGCTTCCCTGCTCACTTTATTTTTCCAGTTTTTGAGTGCAGCTTATAATACATCAGACATTAATATGTGATCAGATACTACTTGAAAATTACAATAACCTCATTCAGCTGAAAGTAAGCAGTAACATTTCCACCTATTTGTTTGTAAAGTAGCTTGTTTGGGGCGGTAAAGCAGAACTGGCAACCCTAATGTCACTACAGATATGACTGATACAAGATCTGAAAATGCTTTTCCCATGAGACATATTTTTAGGGCCTTATAGCAGAAGATTGCTATCAACATGGATTTTTACACAAGAAGTACAAAACAGTCTGTGTTGTGATGTTAGTGGCAATTTTGGAAACTGTGATGTACAATTATAGCTACAGCTAGAAGGAGAGCTTTCATGAGAGGTGAAAAACCACTGGGAGGGGATGCTGTACTTATTTAGACTGACTCATGCCACGTATTAACGTTCTATAAACTCTGTTTATCTCTTGTAGGTGGTAGATCAGTGGCAGGAAACAGTTTGCATACATTTTCATAAACGTCTAGTGAGGTCTTGAATGAAACCCAGCCTGTGCTAAAATTAGTGAACTGCTAACTTTGTCTTTGAGGCTTTCAGTATTTCTGTTAACATGAGCTTCTTGCACAAATTGAGAATGTTATTGAATGTCTTGAATGGCATTTAAGGTCCATTATTGACAGGAATGCTTGAAGTGAAACATAAACTCAAATGTCACTAAGCACAGGAGTGTTTGGTTTTATAAATATGAGAAAAATTATGATGACAAACCAGTCCACAGAAAATATCATGTTGCAATGTCACTGCTTTCAAGTTGACGCTTTTACCGTCAAATCGCCTTGACAGTTATTCCCACATGATTCCCATTCAGCATTATGCTTTGAAACAGAGCACAGCAACCAAGTGAACAACAACGTGTGAAGCAGAAAGAGAAGAAGGTGACAAAGTGAGGGAGGAGAAGGCAGGTTGGCTTCTGTTAGCTGGACCAGTGTAGCAGCGAGCTGACCTGCCAGGGATTAACACCCCATGTCGCCTGTTCATTCCCCTGTTCTCTCCTAACACACTGCACACAGACACACAGCCAAAAAACTAGCTTACACCCAAAAAAGATTCAGCCTTTTAACCATGAAGTCAAATGAACGGGAAAAACACACTGCAGATTAACAAAAGGTGAAAAGGATGCGGTTCATTTAATTCATGTGCGAGCAAAATGATGCAACATTGATCACTGCAGAAATGCGTGCCTTCTCTTGTTCACAGCCTGATAAGCCTCTTGGCACACAATGCACCCTCTTTTCTCTCCTCGAGGCAATAACCGTCTGATTATATGCTTTGAGGGAAACAGGGAGGCCGGCTAAATGAGTGTATGCTCTCAGTTAATCAAAGGTGTGTTTGATGTAGCAGACAGCAGTATTAGGTGGAAGGTGTGCGCGCCGCTGTCTCAGCGGAGCTTCAAATGCACGGGACTATAAAAGCTAGCAAGCGCCGCATGATTAAATCAATCCAGTCTAAATCATGACAAGTCAGAGTGATTTATCTGACATGTCAAGAGCTGCGGTAATGCGTGCAGAATCAGTCCAACAACTGAGCAATAAATCTACACAACCACACCTCAGCCGGCTTAAAAGGAGCTAAACACTACTGAGGTGGTGTGACAAATGACTCTGCTCCGCTGCTTTCATATCCTACGGAAAATGCATACTATTTGAATATTAACCTCCATCAACACCTTTCACATCAAGACTACAAGGAAATACCTCCCGTCTCCTTAACAGAACAGATGTATGAATATAACATAGTTAACAATGCTAAGGGGAGTTTGCCACTTACAACTAAGCTGCCTACACATCAGGGCTACCTGGGAGGAGACCGGAGGGTGGTTACCATGTTTCTGCAGCCAGCAGTAATCTCTGAATGAGTACCATACTGCATGAGCAGTTAATGGGTTTTGGGCTACTGAAGGAAAAATGAACTGAAACTGCTGACATCCCTACTTCTGTTAAAATGATTTTAATTGTGGTCACTATCACTATGATGTTCAAATGCGTATTTCATGGGATTTTAAAAGTAGTTTATGTATCACTGATATTTAATCAACCTGCTGCATACATTTACTTCCACTTAAAAGGCTTTCCAGTTTGCTAAATGCTAGCTTGTAGTTTTCCACCTTTGTTGCTGGCACACTGCAATGTTTGTGGGCGCACTGCCTCCATCAGTTGTTGCCCAGAGGAGTAAGTTGAAACCAACGGCAGGATGTGAATCACACTTGTGTGCTTGTTTGTGCATGATATCAACAAAACGGGCACCCCTTGTAAAAGCATTGCTACACAGGGTGCATTTAATGCACTCTGTAATATGGACATCTGAAGCATCAACACAGAATAACACATAGAATATCATCTTGTCACTCATGCATTGTCATGCTGAAATAAGTTTACAGCCATGTCACATTGTCTTAACATGCCATTAACACAGACTGCTTCCATTTGGGCCAGAATAGTCCCAGGAACTAACCTCGGGAACTAAATTAGGGACTAAAATTTACTTTTGAGTGTTCATGTTTACATTTGGATCACATTGTCCAACATTCAGAAAATTAATTTTAGCTACTCTGCAGTTTTCAGATTTGCCATTATTACATGATATATCCATCCATCCATTTTCGTAACTGCTCATCCTCTTGAGGGTCACGGGGGGCCTGGAGCCTATCCCAGCTGACATTGGGCGAGAGGTGGGTACAGGTCGTCACTTGCCAGCTAACACAGAAAGACAGACAACCATTCACACTCACATTCACATCTACGGACAATTTAAAGTCACCAATTAACTTATCCCCAACCTGCATGTCTTTGGACTGTGGGAGGAACCCATGCTGACACAGGGAGAACATGCAAACTCCGCACAGAAGGGCTCCCTCCTGGGATCAAACCAGGAAACCTCTTGCTGTGATGCGACAGTGCTAACCACCACACCACCGTGCCGCATTCTGCATTACACAGTGCATTCAGTCCCTGTTTTCATAGATGTCCAGGCTTTTGTCTGAACTTTGAATGAAACTTACAGTGCATAAGTATTATATGAAGAGTTTTGCTGCAGCGCCAGTGTTGCAGGAGACAGTTTTACACTGGTGACTGTTCAATAAGGCCCTGTAATCTCTTTGTGGCCCTGCTTAATGTCGAGGGAGGTGTACCCCGCAGAGCTCTTTGTGTCTAAATAATTACTGTCCTCAGAAAGAAGAGAGTGCAGCGGAGAAAGCGTGATGATGTGCATTAGACACCACCACCATCTCTCTTTATCTCCCTCTCTCTTCACACACTGTTTATTTTTCTGCACTCCAGGCTCCATTTGTGAGACTCCTTTTGCCTTCTGGTTTATGCATGCCTCATGAAGACCCCCTTACCCTTTGTAAGCAACTTCGGGGTTTGCTGACATTCCTCTGTGCAGAATGCATAAACCTTCCTTTGGGAGCTGAATGTGCTTCCACGGTGGATCTCAAGGCCCCGGCAGAACCACGTAAAGCCAGGCACTTTATTGTTGCGGGCAAGGAAACCTGTGTTGGATTTTATGCACTCATACCCACACACACATGCGCACACACACACACTGATGCTCCAGTCCCCATGCAGCCTGGAACAGCAACAAAGCTCTCCCGTACTGTTGCCACGGTAACGTAGTCGGGTCAAACCAGTCGAGCGGTCTCTCCTGTTCCAGGCTGAGCCCCCTCCCCCCACACACACCCCCTCCACTCACTTGCACCATCTTTGTGTGTGTTTTTCTGTCCATCATCCTTATCCTCTCCTCTCTCCCTCTTCTCTGCCGTCACTTCCCCCCGGCTCATCGTATCTTAAGCCACTTCTTCTCCACTTTTTGGTGACTGTCACATTTCTGCCCCAGGCTCAACAGGGTAAAATGAGGATGATTCACCACTCTGACCACTTGGTCTAATTGAGGTCTATAGAAACCAATGGCAGTTCTCTACATTTTTAACCAAAACATTTTGGGGAGCCATCTGGCAAATAGTAAGGAAATGTTGAAGCTGTGTTTTTGACCAGGTTATCTCAGGTTAAGAGGAAACATCATGCATTTCACATTTCCAAAAGGCCTAATCCTTACCTAATGCTGAGTACACATATGCTATTCACACCAACAGCAAAGCATTAACTTTGCAATTATTTGCATCAGTATTCATGTGTAAATGGGTTAATAATACAGAATGTGATAAAGCTGCTCCATTATGTGTAGAAATAATTTAGTAACCATTTTATAATAGAAAAAAAAAAACCCACTTCAGGCTTTTGGCATATGGAAATTATATCACAACTAAGCCGTTGCTGGCAGACACACAGTGATGGATTACCCTTCTTCTCCTGCAGCTATTATAGATCTATTGTCGGAGTCGTGGACTGTGAATAAATGGAAATGACACAGATAGACAATTGAAATCTGTTTATTACTGATAGAACACAGCAGACATGAGACGGCAATGAAAGCAGATGCAAATGTGCCAAACAAAGTCTAATTGCTCTGTGGTGCTCCAGCTTAGATATTACAATTAACAGCACCCAAAATCCTGGCGCATACAAAATAAATTGAGTGGCAAGACATATTTTTACACCTAGACTCACATCTCTTTCACTAACCCTTGGCAGTCTGTACGTTGTCCTTTATAGTGGCATTAACTGTACATGCCACCAGTCTTTTGTCTTGCAATGTAAACAGAAGGATAGCAAAGAGATATATCCTGCAGGGGTGGCTCCTCGTGTTATTTTCCAAGATAAGATTAGTTGAGCATTGTCCTGAAATGAGGTCACCAGCTTATATTTAGTCTATTTATTGCTTGCTTATGAAAACATCTGAGGACATGCAGTCATTCAGTGAACACATTGGCTATCGCAGAAGTTAGCCCACATCAAAGCTTTTTAGAGGTAATGTAATAGAAGTGCCTCAGCTCACATACACATTCAAGTTCAAACAAGGTAATACCGTAGCTGAAAAGTAAGTTCATGGGGATGAATGGAGCTTGAGTGAGTAGGCACAGTGACTTTGCTCACATGCACACTTATATTCCACTATTATTACGAACATAGCAATATTCTGAATTTAATAGGGGTTATGCGAAAGCCTACATTCTATTTGGACATTCTGAATTAGGCCTATTTTGGAATGAAGTATTTTTCAATTGAGACATGCAGGATGTGCCGGTATTATTTGGGTTTTAGGAGCATTCTTTGGACATGTATACAGCTCATTCAGATTATGCATCTCAACTAGAATTTATGGTCAGCTCTGTACGTTGTCATGGATGTGTTGCATTTCTGGTTGGAAGGACAAACACACCTACTCCCAAACTTAATAAAAGACTTTAACATCAGCAGGTTTTTGGATATGCACAAATATTCAAACGCTGACCTTTACAAGAAGGTGGTTGATGGAATGAAAGAGAAAGGCTGTGTTGACACAGTCCGCCACCAGTGGAAAACTTTGAAAAACTCCTATTTTGGCTGAAAGAAGCAAAATGGCACAAGCAGCTCTATGTGTTCCTAATTTTCAGATTTAAAGTGATAAACAATAGGTTAGAGCACATTAATCTGAGTATGCACGGCTGCATGTGAATGGGATTATCAATGGAATATTCATTTTCATTCTGTAGCCATGTAAACAGCTTTGTAGGAATACTGTCGTTTTCAGAATAAGGACAAAACTGGAATATTTTGTGCATGTAAATGTTTGGCACACAGGGGCGGGTGTTGATTACCATGAGCTCTCAGTAATTTGAGGAGTTTGCATTGAAGTCTCAAAAGTATGTCTGTGTAACTCTAGAGGCTCCACCACAGCCTGCCACAGCACACGAGTCATAAATGTGAGTTCTGAACAGCTGACTTTTACAACTTTTACTCCCAGGCCATTTTTATGATACAACAAACTATTGTGTTTTATTGGATAAGGGGGAGGAAGAGAGAGTGGCGAAATGAGTGAAAGGTCACATTGTTGTACTTGCTTGAGTGGCTGTCGTACTTGGCCAGCTGAGATACTGGGATGGCCCAGAGATGCCCTTTCAGAAAGCATTTTCTTGCCATATTTGTGAAGTGAAAAATATATGAGCAGGCTGATTAA
Source organism: Epinephelus moara (assembly GCF_006386435.1). NCBI lineage: Eukaryota > Metazoa > Chordata > Actinopteri > Perciformes > Serranidae > Epinephelus > Epinephelus moara. The sequence continues at coordinate 10,103,822 of NC_065513.1, forward strand.
CAAGCAATTACAGTCTGTGCATTCCTTTCATTGAGAGGGTGAGGGACTGCAGTAGCTTATTGGTGACCTTACCCAATTTGTGATTAGAGGTTTGGCACAAGTTTATTCTACATCAAACAGGTGGATAGATCTATGTCATCTGCATAACAAGACCTTAGCTTCGATTGCTTATATCCATCTCATAGGGCTGGGTGTCTTTTACAAGAAATTATGATACCAGTACCAATACCAGTACCCTAAAAGTGATGCGATACCAATAGATTATTTAATTCCATACTTTCTTTTTTTTCCCCTTCAATTCATTCAACACCCATCCTGTCAGTGGAGTGGTGTGTAGTAAAGCCCTGCTTTCGAACATTTCAGTGACATCTGGGCACACTGAACTGCAGACTTGGACATACTGCTGCAGGAGTGTGAGCTCTTTGCCAGGGACAGGGAGTCTTTCCACACACAAACAGTGACAGGGCTAACCATTAGCATCACACAGCTGACATCACCTAATAGTTTTTAACAGGTTTAGTGACCAATTTGAGCTGTTTTGATATTGGTGCCAGTTTGCTGGGTTGGGTTTAATGGCTCCATATTGGATGATAGCCATTGCTGCTTTGTCAGCTCATTCTGACCAAGCAGACGTTAAACATATCGTTTGCCAGAAGGAGGGACCAGAGACGGCAGCAACAGAAAGTTTTCTTATCCAACAAAGAGTTGGGACGGTCAGAGAACAGATTCCTAATGCTAAAAGGATCAAATGCAGATATTGTTTGATTGGGGACGTGTAGTACTACTTGGATCTGGGTTTTTTCGGTCAATACCTTAAATGTATAGAGTACCAAAACCCAGCCCTACCAACTTATCATTAGAAATAAAAATGGAGTAAGCATTAGTTAGTAACAGGAAAACGATAGTTTAAGCTACAATTGTGCTGCATTTGGTTGAAAGGGTAAAGTCAAATAATTTAAATGTCATAATAAATGTATGGCAGATGAAAATTAAGAAATTCATTAAATTGAGAAAAACTAATTCCAATTTTGAATTAATACAAAAGTTATCTCAGAGAATGCTAATCTCCTATGATTGCTGTATGCAAAGGCTTTAGCCTGCACACTATCTTCCAAACAAAGATGATGCCAGTCCCCTTGTCAGATATTAAATGCAATTAAAGATGAATATCTCAAACTGTCAAATAATCAGTGCAGTCCTTGTATATCACCCTTTTCCACCTGAATGAATGAAGCAGATGATAACCACAGGGACTTCCAGCAGAATGCTAATGAAACTCTTTCTGCAAGTTGATACCTAATTGATCACTCCACTCGCTGCCAGTTGGTCACAAAGGCATGTTTCTATTATTAACTAAGGAGACGCTGACTTGATGTGTATTGATGGACCTTCATACCAAAGCTTAAAATAGTCTGCCTAAAAGAAGGAAAACACCTGGTCTCAGCATCCTTTCTTGTCAGACTGTAGCAGCTTTGTCCTCGTAACAGCTCTTTAAAGATGCCTCTCAAGGTAATGAATTTAATGACAAGTGGCCTGTTAATACCGTCTGGTCCCTCGTGAGAAATGAACGCATAGTGTTGTGTGTTGAGGAGAGCTGCTTTGAGCTGCTGTGTGAATGCAGTGTGATGACATTAAATCCTTCTGTCACAGTGGTGTTGGCCCTTGAGCTCAGTCACACTGTTAAAAAATACAGCAGTGGAACCCTTCTGCTCTTGATAGTTTCTCTGAACTAAGGATAGACTGTTATATTATTGTTGTCATGGGCAGCATTGCCACAATTCTGAGCTTCATACAATGGCCATAAATGGTCTGGAATACTGTTATTTAGGACATTTTTAGTCTCAGATTTGACAGAGGTCTGCTATGTTAAGTGTTCTTTAGCGCAGCGTGGAAGTAACAGTTTTTCCTTTCACAATGAAAAAAAAATCAATCTTCTTGCAGTCAGTGAGTGACGTACCCAGTCCTAAAAACTGATATGGTACTTTTTTTTCCTCTAAACTAGAGAGAAAGAAATCTCATAACTAGTAACACTTCAAGTGTTTTCAAACAGCTTCTCCCAGGAGGCTGGGAATTGTACCAGCAAGTAAGAAAAGAAACAATTCGGCTACAAACATGTTTAGTGTAGCACAAAATAATGAATGCAAAGACTCTTGGACTAGAACATCATAACGATGCGTGGGTGGTTTTAGGATTCTTGCCTTTTCAGATACATTTTGCCTGGATCTTTTTTTGTCATGCAAACCTTCCTCTTTTTTAGAGTCAGTTTTTTGTAGCGCCTGACACATGAACACCTTTTGTCACGGAAGGTGTCATTCATTAGCAGTTATGGGGCTAATGTGCTAGCCATCTGCTAACCTCCCACCCTTGGAGCCAATAATTTGATTATTCATATGGAGCGCTGAGCTGACTGCAGTTGGGCCAGGCGCTGCTGGCTGTGAACAGATGTTGAAATGTGAACTAGCAGCCCTCGGCCTTGAACTCCATGCAGCTTCAAGCAGCGGCGTGTCGTCCTCTGCCGTTCAGACACGCAGTGATCTCCACCGACAGGCTTTACCAAGCAGCAGCACCGCTCGGGCCTGATGAGATCTGGAAATAACAGGCAGCAGACAGAGGCCCAGGAGGAGGATACAATTCAGTCACCAGACACACAAGCAGGCAGTCAGGCTGGCAGCAGTGTTTTCCACAAGCTGGCAGAGATGTGCATTTTGTGTGTCTCTTCACCATATCATGTTTGCAGTAACTTTGCCCACGCTGCCAGTGCACCTAGAGCTGAAGATGGTGGCTGCCAGTCATATTGTAAACACTGACGAGATAGAAATCACAAATGTTAGCCATAATTCTTAATATGAAAAGTCACAAACTGAGTCAGTCTGACTGACATCCAGCAATGATATACAGTACATGGCCTGCAGTTCCCCTGCCAAGGTCATGACATGATTTTTAAGTGGTGAAGTGGAGCTCTGGGAACTCATACATGCAGATTGTGTGTCATGTGGTTGGCTGTGCACTGAAGTTCAACTTTAACTAGATTCAGCATCTTAAAGAGGACCTATTCAGCTTCATACTTGTATTTAAGGAACAATTTGCATGCTTTAATGGCCAAAAACCTCTTTTCTTTTCCTCATACTGTCCATGCTGGAACATCTGTAATCACCTTCTGTCTGAGAATGCTCTGTTTAGTGCCTGTCTCTGATTGGTCTTCCATATCTCGGCGTCTCTGCGCTTTGTCATTGTAGCTGGGGATTGAAGGTAGTAGAGGATTGCAGCACTTTTTCACATGAAAAATCACCAATAAATCTTAACAGTAGTTGATATGTTCCAGCAGAAATATGATTGAAAATCGTAGAGCAATGACCAACACCAGAAACCAAGATTACATGTCTCTACATATATTTACCTCACTATTTGAAACTGTTGTATGTTAAATATGAACATCCTTCATTGTAATACTGTAAGTGAGCCACAAAATATGTAAAAGAATAATAGGTCCCCTTTAATACAGTGGCTGACACCAGTATTTATTATGTGTAGTGGCCCTAAAACTCCATAGCTGACAAAATGTTTTGCTGAAAAAAACACCATCACTGCCTACAAATAAAGAGTGTAATTTGAACAGTGAATGGATAACTGCAAACTTGTAGGTGAGGGTTTAAAAAATACAATGTATTGCCAGAATAGCACTGTGAAATGGAAAAATGGATTGCATTTATGTAGTGCCTTTCTTCGTTCATCCATCCATCCATTAGAGTTGAGTTACATTAAACAACACACTTTGGCTGATATTCGGCGTCATTGTTGGTTCGCTTTTTCAAGCACTTTTGTATTATTTAGTGCCAAGTTGAATATATTACTGCTTGTAGTTTTTGAATCATATTTATAAATGCGATGGAGTCTGGAACTGCATTTACACGTCGGAAACTGGTAACTCCAAAATGACATGAACATCACCTACGGCAACATGGTGTGTCATAGCATAAATGCTCTCTTGGTACTGAATATTTATTTTTTGTGCACTACACCGACAAGAAAGGTCAGACTTGAACCGTCACAGCTGCTGAAATGGAGCAAACACCAGACACTAGTCTTAGTAGGACATACACAGCATGATGCCATTTTTGTCAGTCTAAAAAAACCAGGTCATGAGGTAACTGGGGGAGGGGGCAAAAAAAAAAAAAACATTGAGTAAGATACCAGGCAGTTACAAATGATGTTTGAATTCCAGTAAACAAACACCAATTCCATACAGGCCGTAACCGAAGCGTGAAAGGAATGATTAGTTAAAGGGGGGAATTGCTTGGTCATAGTGTAAGTGTAGAGCGACTGTATTTTCTCCAGTGTGTGTAAAAGCAGCACTTCATATCATAAGCTCATTGTATCTGAGCCATAAAGTGATTATGGGCTCCAGTAAGGCATTGTTCTGCTGTTGACAGGATTAAAGATGACTTAAGAGAGAGAGAGAGAGAGAGAGAGAGAGAGAGAGAGAGAGAGAGTGAGCGTCGCCGCTCTTTGCTCGAGTGTTTGCTTGCTTTGTATAAGCCAGCAGTGAAAGGGGCTGCGCGCTTGACTGTTTGCCAGCTGCGGCGCACCCTCCCTGCATTCTTTTACACATTTATCTCCCGCCACTCTGTCTATCCATCTAGATATCTGTCTGCTTTGTTCTTGTTGGAAGGTGGCGTGCAGTGTTGTTTTTCATAGACTTGTCATCACCTGCTGCGTGATTGTTTCAAGGTTTTTAAAGGGAAATCCTTGAGACACTAGAAGCAGTTAATCTCTCTTGTCAGTGTGGCATTGATAAGTATTTGTGTCACTAGGTGTGAGTGCAGGATTCCAGTGGACAGTAAAATCTGGCTGGGTTGTGTGCAACAGGTTATATGGCATCCTTTAACACTGCCAGGGTGAATCATCGATATTATTGACTTTTAATAACAAGTCACACATCAACAGTGTTTGATTTATGTACGCATCGACCACTCTACTGTTCATATCCTTGGATGTATCGAATAACCATGCATATCTTTCACAAGTTCTCATCTTTCGCGTCTGGATCTCTAATGTGCTTTTGTGTTCTCCCCGCAGAAGAAGGCCGGAGTTGTGAAGACACAGGAGAAGAAGGAGCGGTGGAAGGAGAAAAAGGTGGTGAAGCGGCAGAAGAAGGAAGACGAGGAGGTGGAGGAGGAAGAGGAGAATGTCCAGCCGGTGGTGGATCCCCTGGAGAATGGCTTCCTTCATCACGCCCAGCGGGAACAGGAGAGAATGACTGAGAGGCTGCTGAAGAAGACTTACTCCAAGAAGAACAAAATGGTCAGTGTGTGTTTTTTTTTTTTTTATTTAAAGTCAGGTATTCTCACTGAACAGTAGTTCAACCTAAGTTGCAAAGGATAGACTGTTGGTTTGTGGGTTATTTTGTTGACAAATGAAAGCGATGTCGTCTGTGCTGGCTTTTGATGTGAAGGTAGAGGAGCCAATCAGCTACTTAGGCAGCATCTGATTCCATTTATTTGTTGAGTCTGGTCAGTGCTGTTATTTCCAAGACCCTTCTGTAAGGCTACATCCACTTTAATATGCTTCCATTTTAAAACACAAACCTTTTGTTACATTACGCCTAGCATCCACCCTACTCTGGCATTTCCAAACCCCTAAAACAAAGACCTTTGACAATGCTGTTGACTTTGTTTAAGTTCCAAGACTTTGGGAATTGAGATTTAGTCTGTACAGACGGAAGTGGAGATTTTGAAAGTGATGACACAGACACCAACGTTTGCTTCCTGATTGGGTCTTATCAATCAACGGATGTCAAGCCAAAGCTTTATAGCTAGGTCTACATACCTTCTGTGATGCCATCCTTCATGTGTAGGCTCCCCGTTTCCATTGCTATGGATTCCTACAGAGATGGAAAATGCTACCGGTACTCCTCGAATATGTTGCCGCATTAACTTTGCAACAACTGCCAATATATGCTTTCTTCCACCTTGACCGTCATAGTCATGTTACTTTTTTTGTAACAGTACCACTTCGTCATCCGTCTAAGCAAAGTCATCTCTGGTCTTACTTCTTGCTCTTGCTGTTCTTCTTCCGTAGTATTTTCTGTAACTAAGCAACCAACTGCAGAGCAGACAAACTGCCTGTGGTTTACATGGGCACATGCATGCCCAGTGTATGCAAATGATCATGTGATATGCGTTTTCAGGCGTGTCGGTATGGATGGAGATCAATTCTGAAACGTTAAATGTAAAGAGATCAGTTTCATTTTACCACGCAGTTATAAAATGAAAATGTGTGACTGTATGGATGTAGCCTCAGAGGCAGGACAGTCTTACTTTCCATCCTTCTGACAGCTGGTCCACATTGAATTTAAAGCACTTCAAGATCTACTGGGAATTATTTAGAAAGAGGTAGAAAGTGTGAACAGAGCCTTACACCTGTGTCAGACGTGACTTTACTTACTCTGGTGTCAGCAGGGACTTTGTACCACTGTTCTGAGGTTGCCAAGAGATAAGTTCACTTCACACGAGACACTTGAGTCCCCTCTATCAGCGCACCATCAAACCACTTCTCAGTGTGCAGCGCAGGAGAAAATCATTTTCTTCAAATAGACTTCGAGAGTGTGCTAAAGGCTGGAGTTTGAGTTCATTCAGAGCTGTCAAAAATTGACTTTTTATTGTCGCAGTCATTTTGGAAATGGTATACGTAATTGTGTTTTTCAACTTTTACTTGGTTTTCATAGTTTTTAAAGTAGATGCTTTTGACATTGCTCATGTTGTCCTTTAGGGAAGTCCAGGTTATTGTCACAAAAGCACTGTAGGCTTGCACAGCATCTTTATTTGCTTAAGGTTTTGTCAGTAGTAGCCTTTTGTATTTAGTAATCATGTTACTAACTTTGTGGTTGATGGTGAGGTTGGGCACCGACTTTGTCTTCCTGCTGTCTAAAATGAATATGTAGCAACGTGTTAATGTTTCCAGCTTACTGTTGATGGCTCTTATCTTTTGCAATTTGGGCTCTGCAAACATGCTCTTGTGTTTTTTTATTTTTTTATTTATTTTTTCATTCTCAGCAAGAAACTTTTCCATACTATGTTTTTAAAGTGAAAGCTCAGCAGCTAGATGCACAAAACTTTGTGTGGAACAACTTAAACTGTATACACACTAAGGCAGAAATATGCATATACAGTGTTTCATCAGATTTATAAAGCCGTGCATACACCCGATTCTGTTTTGTAAATGTTGATCATTGTGGTGCTGGGCACACATGCATAAGCCTCACTTCCACACCCACAATTCACCAAAAATGGATGTAATCCTTAAATATCCGTCTGCATATCAGTACTTTTGCCCCTCCACCATTCATTAGACCTGTCAATAAGAATTATGGTAAAGGAAGTGCTATTTCACCAACTGTGTTGTATCAGCGAGGTCCTCCAACAGTGCCAGAGCAGCTGTCATTACACACCGCTGTGGCAAGTTGTAGCATCTGTAACACTGATTCATAAAATTTCTGCAAACTATCATTGCTGTAAAATCTTAATAATTATTATTATTAAATGCCACAAGGATGATTAATTTATTCATAGTGCTCATGTTGAAACTGACTTCACAAAGTGCTTTACAGGATAAATCACTAACAGGGAGATGAATGTAAATAAAAATGATATAAATGATCAGTTTCACTTATAAATTATTTAGAATTAACTTTATAAATGCGCCTTCGATTGTCATTTTACAGAACACAAATAACAGAATCAGTGAAATTGGCAAAAACAATGTTACCAGCCTCTCAACTTACATTCAGTCTCCTCCTCATCATATCAGCTGCAGCTATCTCATTTAAAACCATGTGTATGCCTGGTCTGAAGAATGTGTGAGGACTGCACACTCTCACTGCACATTGTCCTTCATAAATACCAGTTCATGTGTGAGACAAGGCGTACACCTGGTTGTTGTGCGTACACATCGTTTCTGCATCTGGCCCCTGTTCGATGCTGCTGACTGCCACTATAGACTACCAGTCACGACCTGTAATCATGCAATCACTTGTTGATACTAGGTTGATGGCTAGCAGTCTGAAAACTATTGGCACAACAAACTATTGACACTGCAGTACAACAGGCCAGCTAATAAAGAGGAGGTGCCACACAACAGTAGCCCGTGACAGTAGCAGTAGCCTCCACAGGATAGTTGATACCTGGACTCTGCTGTAAGTGCACTATGGAAGTTTTTATGCCTGGTTGGGGTTGTAGTGTTTCTTTGCATTTCACTTATTGAAACAAATAAGGGAAACAGACAATTAAGAACTGTCGGATAGTCAGATAGCCTTTGGACCTCAGTTAAGTGCAACATATGTGACTTGGGTACACTGATGAGCCCTGATGCTACCGAAAGTGGTTTCATAAACAAATCGTTGGTATGCTGCCTTCAGGTAGATTTACCCTGCTATCCCATTCTTGTTTTCCTTCATGACTGCAGAAGTGGTTCTCTGTTTGTTTATGCAGATAGAGGACTGCCAATATTCCCGGCTTCAAGCACACTGCTGAGCCCACAGACTCCGAGTCTGTCCCAGTGAGATAGCCCATCTATGTGTTAACAGTTTGTTTAAATGGGCGGATGTTTTTATGCTCCTGTCCGAGGCCAAGCTCCACCATAGTGCCGTTGAGGATAAGAGGGGAAATGTAGTCAGGAAGCCAAACTAAATAATGAGGCTATGTAGCCCGGAGGCCTCCTCCACAGACAAAAATATCTCTCTTAGATAAGATTTCCAAAGGAAGTTAACATGGCTGAAAATGAGTTTGGCTGTGATATTTAGTTTGCTAAGAGACAGTGAAAAATTATGCATTTAGCTGATGCTCTTATCCTGAGTTTAAGTGCAAGAGGCTGCACTTACTGAACCAGATCTACACTCCCATTCAGATAATAACTCCATAATATCAGCAAACTGTTGCTGTCATGTCAAAATACTGCAACTTCAGCTGTGCTCAATTTCATGTTTTTTAGTAACTTCATCTTAAGTTTTACTACACATGCTCCCAAGGAGATTAAGATAGTAGAGAGATTTTGAAATCAAGTCAAAACCCACAGGAAAACTAAAGCTAAAAACTTTTTTTAATGTTTCTTTCCATCAGCAGTGAGATAGCACTGTGTCCCTGGTATGTATAATAGGGGGTAAAGAATCAGTAGAAAAAAAACCTTTTGGAATTTAAAACTCTTGATCTTGTGTCTTTTGCTTTTCACGTAGCTACAACTTACATCTAATTTGTCATGTTTGTGTGCTTCCTTGGAGCAATTTGAAATGCTGCCTACCTCCAGATTGTAGTGTATTTTGAGGAAACCATATAATAACAAAATGTTTATTTTGTCACTGATGTGCATGTATTTTTAAAAATACCAGGAGGAAGTAATGAGGTCACAAAAGCCTCTCAACCCAGAAATGAATGTGCATAAGAACTCCACAAAACTACAGTTATGTGGTATTTGTCAGCAGAGGCTTCTGTGTCAGTGAACCATAGTAATGAATGTCTCTGCAGCACCTTGCAGCACTTTAGAGGGAGAATTTGTCTTTGGCGTACTGGACTGGATAAGACACTTGACCTCATGCAAAGTCCCCTAAAGAAACACCTCAGTCCTGTGATCCATAGATAACTGGAGACATCTCCCTTCCCAGCTGGACTGATCTATAAAGTACTGCTGGTTACCTTTGCTCTTACTAAACTTCTAAACTTTCCAATCTCTTCCTTTATTCTTGTTTCAGTTACTTACTTTAATCTTAGTATTTGGCTGAAGCAATGTTTTTGCTGCTGTCACTGTCTGAAGACAAGTAGCTAAAATATCTTGAAACCTGCACAGGCTTTAGTTCTCTGCATGCTGAGAGCTAAAGCCTGCCTATAATGGATAACTCCTTATTCCTAGCTACATCATTACTGTTTTTGAGAACCAACAATTATGCTGTGTTCACATGCCGTGGGAAACAGCAACACCCAATTCCACTCATAGTCACAGTGCAGATGAGACTCCTCATATGACTGTATCACATAACTAATTATAGATAACATTATGAAATATGAAACAGTTGATCCACATCTTTAAATAAGCACTCCAAAAGCTGGTTGAATCCTCTCTGCTTTAGTTATAAGTACAAGTGGTTTTTGATCAGGGCTGTCTCTTAAGTCAGTACCTGTCCATGCCCACTCACACTGCTTTTTATCCCACGCCCACTTGCTTCCATATAATTTATAAAACATTGCCAGATAGGAGTGGCAAGCAAAGACACATTCCAACATGACCAAATCAACATCTGCTGAGGGTCTCCCAGAGCCTATAGGCCAACCTGCCCCATGAAAACCTTTTGTGGAAGCGTAAGGACAGTTTAATTGCTTTCACTCTCAGTTATCCTTACAAATACAGGCACATTTCCTCAGGTTATTGTGTTATGGAATGGCGGTGTTGATGGATTCACTGTTGGCGAGTTCAGCCTCTCTGGGTCGAGTGCAGGCCAAGGAATTGTTACCCTGTTTTCCAGAGCGGCTTACAATGATCACAGCAGCAGTTAAAGTTTCACTTCAAAGCTTCATTTTATGTTGGTGACTCTGAAGTGAGTATGTAAGAGCAAATGCTTGGAGTATAAGAGCAAAGAGCTTCAGAGAGAGCAATGAATAGAGATATATCTATTCTTACTTTACTCTCAACCCTTGTGATGGTGTCATGCTCTCTTAGTGTCTCTGGTAGATGGAATCCCATGCATATAAAAAAAACATTTGCTTCCAGATGGACGGAGCTTCGATGAGGAGCCCTGTGTGGATTTGATCTGCCACAGAAAATGTCCTTGGCAACAGTGCCAACAGACTCTGTCACAGTCATGTGGCTGTTTAGCATTCAGTTATCTTTGCTGGCAAGTTAAGTCAATAATACCATGTACACATTTGTATCTTGCTCTATCAAAATCAGTTTGATGTCGCAACAGTTAATTTCTAGATAAACATGGATTGATGTCAACATTTCTAATTTTGGTCATTTTTGGGGTTGTGTTTGAGTTTAAATAAACAAAGTCTTGGCTTTCAGATTATGAAACTCTTTGCCAATTTCAGATATTAGATACTGTTCTGAAGCTTGTAAAGGCATGATGACAAGCTAGCAGTGAACACTTGTCAACCGCACTCTGGTCCTATTCAGTGCCACTCTTCTTCCCTCTATGTCTCCCTGAATTTATGAATAAAAGGCTTGTAGTACCAAGACAGACAGTGACAGTGACAGTTTTCATCTGATTTCCAGTTTTATAGAAAGTCTTGGCTTTCAGAATATTAAAAGTTCTTAAAACTTACTTACTTTAGTCTATTACGGTTCAACAGATCATTCAAATAGTCCAAGTTGTGAATATTGTTGGAAGGTCTATGCTAACTGTGTGCTAACTTTACTTATCAATGGAAGGCCGCAGTTCTTCCAGCATAAGCTACATTTTCTTCTCTTCCTGTACCGTGTTGCTGAGAATGCTTGTTTTCCTCACCTTGCTGGCTACAAAATAAAAGTGTCCCCGGGGTTTTTCTGTGTGTCTTTCACCCAGGACAAGCCTCTGGAGTACAGCATGCGCTCCTACAGTATTTTGGACGGCCACTGGGCTCCGTCATGTATCTTTACAGCCACCGTACTGCAAAGTTTAAAAGCCGTATTCTCAAAATAATGGCTCAGTGACAGTTATTATGTAATGTGACTTCTTTTGCTTAGTATTTGGAGAACAAAACTAATACTGATGTCATTAGAGAGCTAAAAAAAATCCTCTTTCTAACAGTGTATAAAACTCAAAATGTGTTTCAAGGTCAGTGTGACTAAAATGAGCCAGTCACATTTACTCTTACTTACAGATCCTTTTAGCTGGCAAACACTAAGGAGATGGATGTGTGCACATACATAAAGACTTTTGTTGTGGCTGTGGGGAAAAGAGCAGCACAGAGCAGCCATCTGGGCTATAGCAGGCGTTTACATATTATGGCAGATTATATTGATGTAGTACACTGATAGGTATGTGTACTTTTATGATGCTCTCCACCACAACGATCAGCTCGGGTGCACTTTGAGCATTTTCTACTTTGTCCTTCAGGCTGCCCTCCTATCTAAGTGTCCAGCTTAGTTTTGCCCATCCATATTTCTTTCTGTTTTGCTGTCTCTCCAGACAGAGGAGGTGTCCCGAGTGTATGTCACACACTATGATCCACAAGCGTGGTGATGTGTTGGTCTCCTCGAGGCACCCTGGGGTGCCAGAAGCTAGCTGGAGGACAGGAACTGCAGTGTCAGAGTAGAATTTGTCACAGGGGGGCAGTGGGTGAGCAGCACTTGATCTAATTAGAAGACTCGCCAGGACCTTGGGAATGGTCGAGCATAGAGTGTTGGTGTGTTTATGCGTGTGTGTGTGTGGGTGTGTGTATATGTGTGTGAGACAATGTGTATGTGCACTGAAGTCTAAGGGTTGTCTTCTTGTTCTCCTCTCAGTCAGACTCTTGTCAGGAGCCATTTCTCCCACAGTCACACATGTTGTTGTTTGTTTTTATAGACCAGTGCTGATATTGTTTGAACTGGATCCAACAGGTTTTACCATTCATTTGCATTTGCCAAAAATGAAAAAAAAAAAAATCCCAGTTGCAGTTGATTTAGATTTTTGGCAATGTGGATCAAGAAACTCACCACTTAAATTCAGACTTATTGAAGTACATTTAAATGGTTAATAAGCCCATAAAGGTTCAGTAATCTGCTTACCTCCCTGGCTGCTGAAACTCGTCTGAAGTTTATAGCACCACCACCAATTAAGTAAATTAGCCCCTTATATTTAGACCCATCTGGGGCAAATCCTTATTAAAACAAGAAAATTAGATGATTATCACACTTTCGTCATTTACACATTGTAGGGAATAATTATATCCATAAACCAATACATGAGTCTGACCTGCGCTGCTGTTTTTATCTGTCACTCCCTGCTGTAGGACACCAGAGAAGCAGCTTGCAGCATACCCAGCAAGCACCAGCATGGCTTTGACCTTCAATATGCTTCAAATGGGGGTCATGAATAACACATAACGCTGACTCGCTCAAGCAACACACTGATAGCTACACATACACATCACATCAGCATCCCTGTCCATTAGTGCTGTGGCTCACCCTGTGCTGCACCCACCCCCCACTGACAATGTCATAAAGGAAAACATATCCAGACACTTCACTCTATTATTCCAGCCCCCACCTCAGGGAAGCCCCTTACTATCAGGCCAGCGTGTGGACATGAAGCCAGCATCCTGCATGCCCCTGTCATAGCCGCTTCAGGATTACCTCCGCGTCTTCATATCTAGGTGTGTTTATAAGCAGTAAGCCAGCCGGAGACAGATCAGATTAGCTGGGGCATTAACAGTGCACTGGAGCATAGTTCAGGGGCAGCCTGAGAGCCGCGATAGACGCGGGAGCACTGCTGCCCATCGGCAGTGGGGCAGCGGTAACGGGGCGAGTGATCAGGATGACTGATAACGGTAGGGTGGTTGTTATCTGGGGAGCAGCGACCCTGAGCGGTAGCAGCTCGGCTCAGGAGACAATATCTGTCCTGGCTAACCCTGCTTCCAGCCCATTTAAACTGGAGATCAAGGTGAATGCTCTTCCCCTGAGTCATTCCGGGCAAGTGGCTGAGCTACAATTTAGTATTGCTGACTTATTTTAAATCCAAAATGTGCAATTTCTTGTTGTCCGACAGAAACAGTGGATGTCAGATTTTGCTGGATATATAGAAACAACTTGAAGGAATACTTCACTCCTTAAATGACCATTTGTACATTGATTACTCACCCTGGGTTACGTTAGATTTGTGAAAAAAACAACTTGTTTTTCTTGCATGCCTCCAGTGAACGAAGAATCCAAGAACTGAGAGAATTCTTGATGAATTGAAGTAAGGGGTCCATGTTCAACAACAGCAAAACTATATTAAACAAAGACAGAGATGAGTGGAGGAGCGTGACTTGTAATATAGATATCTGATTACTAACTCTCACACAACTTGTCCAGTATAATCCAAGTCTCACTTATCCAGTCATATGCTCAGTACCAAACAGACAGCCCTTTTCAACAGGGAACTGAACAAAAATGTATCTATGCTCTCTTCAAAGCCAGGCTCTACTGACAAAGACAGTAACTGTACCTTGCTGAACACCAGATCTGCTGGATCAATTAGTTAGTTAGTGTTAGTGAAAAAGTTAGTCTAGATTCAGCAAATTAGTGCAATAAACACCAACAAACTAGCCATCCAGGCAGCAGTAGACCAGACGAAAAAAGCTGCCCTTTACCATTGGCATGATACGCAGCCAGTGGCCGTTATAGTTTAGTGATGCATTTAAGAGGGAAATGCGGCGGAAGAGGAATGAAAGTTAAGGCAGCAAAAGTCCGAGTGGGGTGGTTGGGAGTAGTGGTGGATGGGTCCAACAAACAGGGACTTTCACCCTGGAGAACAGTGTTCGCGTCCCGTATGGTTATAAAGCCAAATCTTGGTCTTTTTCCTGAACCTTACCATTAGCTTTTCTTGGCTAAACCTAACCAAGTGGGAGTGTTGGCTAAATATAACCATGCGCGATAGTTGTTGGGGGGAAAAAAAATCTCAGTTCATGATGTTGTACCTACTACTTGTGTTTTTTGATACAGACTGTGTGTTAATGTTAAAATTCCTGTGTGTTTTGAAAGAAGACAATGCATGTAACTGGCAGAACGTGACACGGTGTCCCAGAACCAACCAACGCACCCAGGGTAACTACCACATCGTATCTGGACATGGAAAGTCCATGACCAAACTGAGAGAGAATGTGTTGGGCTTTGAAGAAAGCACAGAAATGTACCACGATAATGTAATTAATTTAAACATAAACGGTAATTCTTACTGTGTAAAAATTAACCGAGATTTACCGTAATATTGGTAATCGTTACATCCCTAGCCACACACGCGCTGTCTTCCCCCCCCCCCACACCTTGCAATTGCATCGTCATTTAAAAAAGACATCGTGAAACAACCCTTCTATCGCCGATGGCCGATCCGATCGCCCATCGGCACAACCCTATTAATCATGGACCCTTATGACTTCAATTCATCAAGAATTTTGTCAGTTTTTGGATTCTTTGTTCACCATGCAGGCATGCGAGAAAAACAGTTTTCTTCAGGAATCCAACATAACACAGGGTGATTGATATACAAATGATCATTTGGGGGGATGAAGTATTCATTTAGATTGTTTTATTTACTGCAGCTGAAATGTATTTTGCACATGACTCTTTTCCCTCACCTCATAACGAATATTTGCTTTACCACTTGCCACTTATTCTCCTGAGGCTCACACCTTTTGCTCACTTCACGATTATCTGCTTATAACACTGTGGTTGATTGAGGAACTGAAACACTATCTACTGTTGCACTTGTAATGAGATCGGCTCTAAAATGTGACATCCTTGATGTAATTATGGGGTTGGAAAGCTTGTAAGTGGTAACGTGATAGAAAAGGCCTTTACTCCTGTTACTCAGGTTAACACTGCAATTTAACAAAGAGCATTATTAGATGAGTGGATAATGAGGTACGCTGCAGAGGTGTCTGCGGGCACAGCACATGCAAGAGCGTGCGCATGTGTGTGCAGAGTAGAAAGACAGAGATGAGTGGAGGAGCGTGACTTGTAATAGACCTTGACAGATCAATTAGTCAGCTGCTTGTAACATGAACATGTATGCATGATCACACGGAGGATAATTGTCTTTACCACACCAAAGACAAGTTAGCAGATGAACACACGCATGCCTGTGCAAGAGAGAGAAAAATGACAGTTTGAAGAGTTTCATTACAAAAATTAGATAGCTGATTTTTTAGAAAATAAGACACACGCACACAATCGGATAAACCGATTGCTGACATTAGAAATTCCCTGGAGATGTTAGTTGCCTTGCCAACGAAATCCAGAAATTAGAAGGAATCTGAGCATCTGCCTTCTCAGCAAAGATGATTTTTTTAATTTTAAAATGTGCTTTCTAAAATTGAAAGTCTGAGTTTCCAGCATTTGACAGCAGACATGATATTGTGCAGCCCATATATTACGCACTAAAGAACACACAGAACAGCAACTAGACTGCGTAAGCGTTGACTACAGCTAGTGGAGGTTTCATTCCAATATTATGTTCTATATATTTTTATAGAAACAGTAAGTTGCTCAAATTGTTCATCAGTCTTTACTAATTTTAGAATTGTACTGTTTTAATTGAGGAAAAGATTACAGAGTTCCACATTCAGTTATACTGCATATCTCCATTAAACCACTTTAGTGCCTTGCTGCAGGACACCACAGTAGCAATTATTGATGAAAGGAAGATTATTATTTGCCTACAAAAGTACCTCCCAGTGGTACCAGGGTTTTAAACTAGTAATGTTACCCAGACTATGTTCACAAAATCCTCCTTTTACTACTGTGGGAATCCTAATTTAAAGGCATCTTATTTTGCTTAAAATATACAGTAAAACTACAAATTAGATGTTCAAAATGAGTAAGTTATGACTTCATTAACTTCACTTGCTAACCAAGTAATTACAAGAACATCTGATGAGTCTCCAGCACAGCATATACCATAGTTGCATTGAAATGACATAAATAAGAAACTCACATTTTCCCAGTAGAGAATAATGAAGCCGGCTAATTAGAGCTGAGATCAAACAGAGAATGTTTCGTGCAGATGTAATATATCACCACAATAAATGTTGGAATGATAACACGGCTCTATTAATTGATTTTTGGCTTCTTAACAAGGTTTGGGTTTTTTTGGGGTTTTTTTACATGAAATGAGTTGGAAAACTGCGCGCACAAATTGTTACACTCTTTCTTGTAATGTAATGTAGTTGATGAAGAATTTCTATTGAAAAACTGAATGAAGGGATTTTTTGAAAACTACAAATCCAAGTGTTGTTATCTTTGAGTCGCTGATATTGATAATGGTAACTGAGAGTCAGGTAGAGGTGAAGACTTCCCATAGATTATAGATAAAGCATTGAAAAATGGAATTCTGCAGATGAAACTATGTAGGTAATACTGGCACATATCAGATTTTTATGGTAAAAAAAACAAAGTCAGTAGACTTTTATTCTCACTTCTCTCGGAAGATTTTCCTCTCTGAATAAGTGTCTGGGAGCGCGTACCTTTCCCTCTGTGTGTTTTCAAGTTTCCTAAATGCCGTCTATTTTTGCTCAGCAGACGGCCTGACCACAGTGGATTTAGTGTGAGGAGCCAAACTCGTCCCCATGGGTTTCCACTGGGGCTGGTGGTGTTGACTTTGCCCGGGATGCCGGGGGAAGGCTGGGAAAATTTAAGGGAACAGTCCCACCGGTGTTGAAAAAGAGGTGGGGGGAGGGGTGTGGAAGGATTTCATGACGGCTGCTCCAGTCCCAGGGGACAGTTTGGAGTTGAAGGGGGTCCCAATCTCAACTGGCCCCAGATGGTGAGATTTGGAGAGTTGGTTAACTCAGAGTGGCAGATATTCCTGTTAAGTTATGACTGGTCTGTCAAAATGGATGTCAGCTCCATAGATGGACAGATTGATACACTAAGAGACCCCTATATAATCCAAAGGCAGGATGTAAATGTAGCTGTAATATATGTGACCCACAGGAGCCATCTCAAGAAAGAAAATTCAAAGGGAACACCAGTAAAATGAGTGTGTCATTCAGTTAAAGTGAAACCTCCAGGAATATTCAGGCATCTAAGGATTTTCCTCAAGATCCATCACCTCTCCTCTCCCCACGGCTGCAGCCGCAGCTTCCCAACCCCTTAGACAAGTACAGAGAGAGAGGTAGAAAGACAGAGAGAGACGGAAATAGAACTGGAAATAAAGCAAAGCGAATGACAAAGTCAGACAACCTCTGCGCCCGCTGTGCTTAGCCAGGTGAATATTGCATGGGACAGTGCACAGTGATTAATGTCAGGCCATGTAAGGTGCTTGCCCGGGGTTGCTGTACTGTAGGTCCATACACACACACATACACACGTCCCTTCACTTTTAACAAGCCATAGTCATTGAGATACAGCAGGGCTACTTCAGAGCAACCACTCTGGGGACGATTAGGCCTGGGAACATTAAATTAGCGGGGATCTAAAGTCATGCTCTGTTGGAGCTTGAGCTAGTGCATGCTGGGATTGGACTAGGTAACAGAAGCAGGGAGAAACTCCTCCTGGATATACTGTTTGCTATCTGATATTGCTGTATGCGGTAAGAGCCTAATTTAAGAGCAATTTTTAATTTTGCAGTTACATGAAGGTGCAGTTTTTTTTTCAGTGCAGTCATTAGGTTTTGGACTCAGGAGGCAAGTGTTAGCCATTATAAATTTGTCAGGACAATATTTCTCTGCGCTTTGCTAGCTGGCTAGTTATGATTACTTTCTTTTTTATGTAATTTATTAAAGTGGGACCTCCCAGGCTGCATCATATTCCAGCTTCGCATCTACCAGAGAAGCTGTAGCTATAGCAACAAATGTATTGCCCCTGGTAGATGTTTAACTAGAACAGACAGCAGGGAGAGACACTTTATTACACCTTGTGCTTTATGATTTACAGTATCATTGTGGTTTATATTACAGTAATGTTTAGGGAGCAGTTCAGAAATGTGTGCTCCAGGAAATCTCCGGTGTCTGGGGTCATATTCCTCCTACAAAAGCTTGCTACAAAGTAGAGTATCATGAGCTGTGAGTCATGTGAGGTCGGATTTATTGTGAAATGCTTTAATCAAACAGCTTAGTCTTAAACAGATGTAAACGAGACAGAGGATCAGGATGTGGGCATGCGCTGTTGGGACACCTGCATCAGAACTGCTTTTAACAAGTAAGTCCTCTCTAAATCAACGTCTTACTCAGGGTGGCACAGGAAGCTCATTGTCGCTTCTGAACCGCACAGTTCAAGGAAATAGAGAACAAAGTGTTAGACATGAGGTTGCACAGCACAGACTCTCAGGCTGCGCTGCCTTTAATGTTGTCTCAGACCAACGTGTAGAAGTCAGTTGAAATAAATGCAAATAAACCGTAGTTGTTCTGTCTGCAATAAAGTGCAGTAACATTTTTATTTCTCATTTGACATTTTAATATGCTACATCTGAGTGTGTTTGTTAGTAGTTCTTGGTCTCCAGTGCTGTGCTGTTTTTGAAAGATTGCTCGTCATTTACGCACCGTGGTTATCTAACAAACCATGACTTTCCCTTGTATATTTCTTTGATAAATGTTTTATATGTAGTGTTAAGCCTGCAGGAACAGTGCCTGGCTTTGAAGCTAATTTCAAAAGGTGGCCACAGGTGGATTTACAACATCTGGATCCATCACCTGATGCCATTGGGCCTAAAAAGATTTTTCTCATTGTGATAGAGGCACCTGTAAATCAGTGGATAGATGTTTTTGAGTGTCACAACCCCCACAAAATGACTTGGATTTGATCCATTTGGTCTGATAACATTTTGAAAGTCTGGAAGAGCCACAAGATTAAATAATTTTATCCCCATTCAAGTTGGCAGAGGGTTCAAGGGCTAGTTAGCCATCCGTAGGCACTTAGCCACACTCTATTTGTGGAAGATTTCATATCACAGAAGTTGAGCTTTTTTGGCTTTATGTACCACTGAGCAATTTTCATAGGAATGTACAGGGGTCCGCCTCCAAGACTGTATCCAGTTGTCTTAACACATCCATAGGTGGCACTCTTTTTCTTACTTACTCAGGCATTTGGAGCACTTCCTGTGTACTTCAGAGATCTTTCCTGGAAACACCGAAGAGGCAGCAGGTGTCTGCAAATTTGAAAGCTCTCGTGAAGTGTGTTGAATCATTGTTGCAATGGGACATTTAGTAAAATGGAAATAATTCAGGAACAATCTGCCAAAGTTTTTTTTATCCAAGTAGTAAATAGCAATGGTGAGTCACAAACTGTATCTGCTTGAGTATGATGTGTTATTAGTGTCTCTGTGGTATCGCTGATTGTCAAAAAATATAAGTAGAATAAATATGTGGGATCACACTGAATTCTTTAAAAGTATAGCCTCATTACAAAATAAGAGTATCGGCTTTTAAAATCACATATTAGTTAAGCTGGACTGTAACTCAGCGCTGTCAGCGGTCAGGTTTCCTGGATACCTCTGTGTCCGGAGGCTGGCAGCCGTCTGGTGCGCGGTGCTGTGTTACATGGGAAGCTTTAAGGATGCAGGGATCTGGTGTTTGTTAGGTAGAATGGAAGTGGGTGGCAGTCCTGAGCCTTTACTGAAAAGAGAAGCCTCCTGTAGTTGTGAGAGGTCTTTTGTTTGGAGGCCTGTGTGTTTTGACAGGCCTGAGAGGGGGTGAGACAATAGGGAGGCCAGGCTGTATCCTGACGCGTTCCTGCAATATGCTGCTGTACGCTCCACTTGGTATTGTTCTCCACCGTCATTTACAAATGCCTCATTCTCTCCTTGTCACACTTGTATCAATTTGTTTTAGTTAATTAGCGCTTCAATTAGCACCTATTTAATTAGATTCCATTTAATTGTTGCTTGGCTTGACAAATGTGTTGTCGCATGTGTCTTCCAATGTGCAGTGCGTCTCGATTACATGCTGTGTGTTGTCGTGTGTGTGCATGCTTAGATACACACATGTACTTGTGTGTATCTAAGCATGTAGCCTTAGATAATGCTGTATGTGTCTGTATAAGCGTGGCTGTGATGTAGTCCTTGCCTACTTGGCAGCGTCTGAACGTTTAAGTGTCTAAGTGTCATCTTTGCCACTTTAGCCCATCAGGGTCACTACATTAATGGGATCTGCCGAGGCCCCTGCCCCTGTTTTCATAGCCCTGTGCCTGGGGAGGGGTTGGCGACTAGCAAAGCTGGACATTAACTCAGACGGCTTAAATGGGATTAGTGGTGTCACTGAGACAGATGTGATCTTTGCAGCCACAGCTTTCTTTTTCGTTCACACTGTGTTCAATTTTGCCATGATACAACACTGACCCCTGCTGCATTAGAGAGTTATTGCAGCCACACTCGTGAGGAGGTGGTGGATGATGCTGTGTTAACCCTTTGGCAGATTACATCGCATCGTCCATTGGGGGTCACTGTTCCCATTTGAAAAAGATGGTGGGAGGCCTCTCCTCTCCTCTTCTGCCATTTTGACTGCCTAATGTAAAGTCTGCCAGGGTTTGCAATATTGAGCCCAGGCGGTGGATCTTCTGCAGGTTCCATCAACATGTTTCCTGCAGCGTCTTGTAATGGATGCTTAATGTGGCTTCAAAATATTGCCATGAAAACAACATCGTCAGAGATAATAAAATGCCGCTGGAACACCGAGGCTCATGTGTGGGTTGTATATGCCAGCGCCGTCGCTCATATTAGCTCATTAAAACAGCGAGTAGTGCTGCTATACAAGGTCAAACGTATCCATATCAGTCAGAAATCTCCTTGCGTCAAGCACGTCCTATAATTAGCATATCGCCAATGTATGGAGAGACGCTTAAACAGGGTGTATTTAAAATGTACAGACTTGGAGTGACGCTCTGTGTGTTTTAATGGGTTGTGATTTAGGGGATATTGTTCAGACTTATATGCCTTCGAGCGGAGAGCATGTGTTTGGTTCCTTTTTTCCTCTTTTAAAGGCCATTCACACAGTAGCAATTGAACCAAGGGCTATAATTGTGTTTTCATGTACTATAGATCCTGTCATTAGGCCCCTGGGTCTGCAGGCAGTTATATGATGACAGCTGACAAGGGGGCGCGGCTCCTTTGAGGAAGAAGGGGGGGGAGAGGGGGACCACACGCACAAAAGCCACAATTACTTCCTGGACGGTCCCCAGAGCTCAGTGGTTGGAGTGTGTATGTAAAATGATGTGGGAGAGGCCATTTGCAAAACAAAGAGAGGGGAGGTGTGGGGGAGAGGGGGGGTAAGAATGATTGCTTTTGCACAATAGAGCATGTACACCCTGAGGCGGAGGGGTTGAAGTGGCAGACTGGGGGTTGACACGCCCCCTAGCAGTCGCTGAGGAGCTGAATCCAGATGGGGGTGTGGTTTTTGTGGTTGACCCCGTAGAGGGAAGAGGGTCAGGGTTTGCCCCTGGGGCCCTGAGGGGAGGAGATGGCCCGAGGGGTGGATCTCTCGGTACACATATGGGTGTGAAGTGCCCAGTATGTTCAGTCTGAAGTCACAGGTTCACTTAGCAGGGGAGCACAAGTTGTACTAAGCAACTTATTTGTAAGGATCAGCATTTAGTGTCTCTGTGATATTAAGAAAACCCAGTTTGTTTAAGATATCTAGACTTGTGTTATACTGTGTAATCTCTGTAGGTACTCATTTTGTGCAGGTGTCGATATTTCAAAGGCTCGATTGTTCATTTTGAAATGAAACTTCTGTTCTGTAGACCTACTTTCAGAGCCACATGACTTAGAATAAGACTGAAAAGAGTCTTTCAAAATAATTTTTAAGTATTATCTCTTAATTAGATAGCGCACGGTGGGAAACATCAGGGAGTAATTGGAAGGCGTGACATGCGATTGAAGTCAGAGGCCAGACTCGAGCTGTGACACTGAGCCGCAGACATAACAACATCACCAATTAGCAGTGCGTCGTTGCAATACTGATTGGATAATATCTGAGCGGTGCAGCGAGCTGTGAGCACGTACCGTGGGGTCACAAGGCTGAATTAGCCTGGTCGCTCTCAGTTTAATTAATGAGCCGGTAATGGTAGTGTAATTGCTCTTCAAAGTGGAGTCCCCTCTGACACTGATGTAGAGCAGGACTGTACACATCAGTCTCGCTTCCAATGCCCAGGTCGATTCCCACAGGTGTCGTCTTCGCCAGCAACCCCTGAAAACCGCCAAACCCCTGACCTCCGCCACTGCCGCAGCCACAGAGGGATACATACGACTCGTACTGGCGTGCATGAAATATTCAGCAGCAATTTCCCCCCACGTTTGAAATAATACCTTGAAATGTTAATGCGCTCCCACTGCTTGTTTTAAGTGGAAAGCATCCCAAGGTGCCTGTGTTTGGACTGCACCGGTGCAGGGGGCTCTGTACTTAAACTGCTGTTGGTGTGAAACTAATACGCCTCACTGGAGAATTATCCCAGCCAGGCACTTGGGTCAAGAGGAGAACGCTATTCTTAGTGCCAGTCCCCCTGCCCCCCCAACACTCGTAGACTCACATCTTCATATGACCTGCACACACAGGATGCACATACACGCCATGCATTTAGATACACACATACATATAGTTGCGGATGCACACACAGATACATACTTTAAATATCTATCTCACACACAGAAACACAGACACTGCATACACACACATGTCAACTCTGACATTGATTTTCATTAGGTTCACAATGGCTGGCATGTTGACAGTTTCACCAGCGTCCTTGGTTCTAAATGTGTCTATTATCGGAGGATTACACAAGCCCAGGGTTTATACAGTGACAGGCCATGATCTGATATCTGCTGCCATTAGCCTTGCCTCACCCACTGGGTGCCTCTTCAACCTGATCCTGCCAGAGACATTGCGATGTTATCAGGTCCGGTGATGCCTCCATCACCTGATACACCCCGTGGATTAGTAAGGGACTTGCCACCGGCTGTTCTGTGGCGAGGAAGCATCACAGTGTGTCTGCAGCAGCTGACGCGGATCAGCGAAAATATTAATGCTGCAAGCTAAAAAAGTTCAGTTAGTGAGGTTTGCGTATCAGGCAAATCAAGATTGTTTTTTTTATTTGTCGGCTGGAAACACACACACACACATATCCTTGTTCAGATTTTCTTTCTGCTCACAGTCAGATGCAGTGAGCCTTGCAGAAGAACACACACTTGGCTGCACAGTTCCTCCATGTGCCTGTGCCCTTCAGACCTGACAGCAAGGCATTAAATATTAGTGGCGTTTTACGGCGGGTTTGTAACATGGTTATTCCAGTCAGTGGGCTTGCCTTCCCAGTGTCTGTGCCCACTGTGGGGCTGTGGTTTGACAGCGCTGGGGCAAAAAGCTATCTTGAGGGAGGCCAACTTGCCTGCTAGCCTTGGGCAGTGAATACATGCACACACATACACAACGTGGAAATGTAAGCATGAGTGAGCACATTAAATTTCATA
This sequence comes from Epinephelus moara, assembly GCF_006386435.1. Classification (NCBI taxonomy): domain Eukaryota; kingdom Metazoa; phylum Chordata; class Actinopteri; order Perciformes; family Serranidae; genus Epinephelus; species Epinephelus moara. The sequence goes on from NC_065513.1 coordinate 10,127,919, forward strand.
CGTTGACATAGTGCAAAAATGTGCCTATACATGTGCACATGCCTGTATATATACATACAGATGACACATGAGACATGAGCTTACAGCTACTGTATGTATTAACCCACATTCTGCAAACATGCAGATGCATATGTCATGCGACAGTTGGATGCAGTCCAACACAATAGCTTTGCAGCAAATACTACATCTTAGACAGTTCAGCTTGGGTCACTTTGAGGCTGTAGTACAGAAACAGTGAGTCAGTGTAATACAACACAATTTGTCTATTTTGCTTGGGGAACAGGGTGTTTATGTTTCCTGCTGAAGGTACAGTATTTAGCTTATGATTTGAAACAGTGAGAACTTTTCATGTAGCAGGTGGTGTAAAGAGAAATGTAAGCTGTAAATGTGTATATGTGTCGTCACTGTCTCAAAGAGGAACATAAGGCATGTCTTCAAAGATTTTTTTTTTATCAAACCAGATATAATTGACAAAATTGGAGAACTGATGAGGAAGACAGTGCTACAGTGATAAGACAAGTTAATTTAAGGTAGACGTAACACCAATAGATTGCAAAACAATTAAACTCAATTTATAAGATTTATTCTCCAAAGAAAATCAGATTTTTTTGCTTGTCTTTACAATACTTTGTCAATTATGCATCATGTTGTCTGACTTCCTGCTTGCGTGGAGCTTTTACTTGTATCCATCATGCACTGAGAGCAGCTTATTTCATAGAATAGACAGGACTATTTTCATCATTTAGGCACTGGTGACATGTTGCAGTCTTTATAGCTCAGTTATTCTGTGGTCATTTAATTAGCAGCCTGGAGACGAGGCAAGCTCCCAGGCCAGTCCAGGTCCTGGCATGTACGTCCAGAGGGCTTTGAAAGCCAAGTGCTGCCACCTTTAGTCTATATCGCAAGTTTTTCAATTATCACCAACAGTGGAGCAAGCAGAGGCACTATGGGCTGGGGCAGCTGGGGTATTAGTTAGCTATTCAGCGAGGATCGCTTGCATGTCTTGCCACATGACAACCTCGCTGACACGTCTGGCCTTTGGGTGGCGCAGAGGGGTTTGTCGCAGCAAATGACAGTGACCTCCCCAGTGCCCCGCTTCCCCACCACCTCCTGGCGGAATTGATTAGGCATAATTGGAGGGAGTCAGAAGCTGAGGCAAGTGGCGCTAAATAAATTTGGGTAGTGTTAATTGCAGATTCCACTGTGTCTGTGTGTGGCAGTGTGAGGGGTAGAGAAACACTTAGCCTCCGGCTGACAATGGAGGATTAATTGGACTCCTCCAATGAACATAATTAGACTGATTGTTGGGAGAGATAAAGCAAAGGTTTTATGAGTGCAGCAGCACTGTCAGTGCTAAGAATATCATCCCTCTTCCTCCTCCTCCTTTCCAATTCCCCCTCTGTGGCGTAGTCCCCTGTACAAAGTTAATGCTCCTTATTCCTCTTTTAGCTGTAAGGGAGCTGAAATCCCTGCTCGCAGGGTAGGAGTGGATCACAGGTTCATGCTTACTGAGCCTTACAGTGATAACATCTCTTCAGGGGAACAGTCCAATCTTCTGTTTCAGCTACAGTGCAGCCCCTGTATCTGTGGTCTTTGATTACATCAGTTATTGAGCGTTTATTGGTCATAAATACCAAGAGCAGGAGAGTCTTCTGCCTGATGGGGGAGCTGCTATACATCTAGATGATGAGAGGGATTTTTGTCAGCCGTCCAGAACATACGAATCCAATTGTAGCTAGGGTTCATTCCTGCTCCAAGTGGAAATGATTTGGGAGCCCCAGAGCATTACTCAGGCTTGGCCAGGACCGTCGGCAGCAACAACAGCAGTGACTTGTGGTACTCTAGTATCACTCAGGGCCCCATCACCAACCCAAGAAACTCTCTAAGCTGGAGCTGGACTACACAGAGCTTTAACAGAGCCCTCTTGGATGGTGCCCAGGTCTCAAACAGAGAGGAGGCCTCCATAGACTGCTTCAAAGGAGAGGGCGGAGAGAGAAGAACAATACGCTTGACAAGATTCATCAGCAGAGGTTAACCACAAACGGCTGCATGCTAGCTGCTACTATAAATATGACATGAGAAGATAAGATGAAGAACAGCAAATGGAGGAATCAAAGAACATGTCAGAGTCTTTCAGAGTCTAAGCCTCACACTCGGCGGGATCACAGTTTGACAAGGCAAGAGTTGGATTTCTTGGGAAAAAAAATAAGTGATGAAAGATGGTCTTGAAAGTGAAAGACAGTCTTAAATTCTTTTGAAGGTTTGATTAATTGGCCTGTATTCAAAACGTGTGTTCACTGTTTGAAGTGAAGTATGTACAGAGAAGACCCCAGTCAACAAAAAATGTGAGGTATGATTATTTCTATATCATGTGTCTCAAAAGGGCTAAGTTGCCTCAGGTTCTTTGAGTTTGTATTTTACATATATTGATTTCAGCCACTGCCATACTTGATGCATTGAATTAGATTGCATATTTTTATTTCCTTCCTGCCTTTGCTTCCAAACTATCTGTCTCACAGAGTTAAACATTCACTAAATCATCAGTGATTAATCCATTTATCCTTGAGTCTAATACATTCTAGCACTGCTTAAGCTCGATGTTAAATCTGATAAATAGATAAATATTTTCAGCAATATCCATCATTTGTCCTCTGTTCGATTAAACCGTGCTCCTATCCTCCCTTTTCCACCCAACAGCAATGGCAGCACGGTGAAAACTGACCTTACTTGTTAAAAAAAATCCTCTGAAATCTTCAAAGAACTGGAAACATCTGCACAAATGTTGTTTCCATGGACACCTGTCATGTTTCTGTCTAGCTCTGAATGGGAAAACAATGTCGGGTTTCTGACCTGAACCAAAGACTAAAAAAGTCAGCAAGCTTTCCTGACTGACAAGCAGGCAGCCTGGGGGGTTGGCTGAGCCGAGCAGGGCTGCTGAGGGCCGAGGGTTGAAGACCTTGACTCCTGCACCCGTGGTGTGATGGAGAGACTTGGCCTTCCAGCGAAAAAGAGACGGAGGCCTCTGCTCAAAGCCGAGGTACCTCAGGGAGACATTTTGATGCATGATGGGCGGAATAAAATAAAATGGGATCAACCCTAGCAGCAGCAGCAGCAGTTATTGGTGAAGGGGAGGTGGTTGCTGTAGCCCTCTGGCAACGCTCAACCTAAGGCTAGCTTTGCCTTCTATCTTCTATGTTTTACTATATGGAACTCCCACTGGTGCCCTGAGAGAAAACGGCCTGTTTTAAGATGTTCTGAAGAAATACTAGCACATCGACATATCCGTTTTAACTCAGCTAGGCATAAAATGGGGAAGTGGCTCCCCTTTGAGGAGAACTCGCTGACCTTGGCAGGAAGTCTGAAAGAATACAGCCGGATACTTGGCTTTAGTGTTTTCCTTTTGTGGCTTATTTTTAACATGCATGTTGGGTTTTTCGGTCATTGGTTTTCACTTCACATCTCATAAAGTTATTATTACTGTATGTTCAAAGACAGGTCAGTTGATCAGCATGCTTATGCCATTAACTCCTACTCTTGCCTCATCCAGCGTTTCTGTTCTCTGCCTCATGTTAATCCATTCTGCTGTTGGTAGCTACTTGTGAACTCCAGGCTCTGTAATAAATTGTGTTTGGATTGCACAGTGACAAACTGTTTTCTTCATAGATACTTTATGAACTTGCTGGCTAATAGAGGGAACCACTGTGGTGCATCAGTTCCAACTGGGCCCTGTATCCTCCATGATAGATGCCTGCTCCCTCAGTGGCTCTTTCCACCAGAGCACACTACAGAGAGGTGGGGGAAAAAGGGAAAAGCAGCGGTCCAACACCAGCTCCACCGGAGAAGGCCATCTCATCGTTTCGTCTCACAAGTTGTTTTACCTTGGCCGCTGGGTGGCTCCCACCTGGCCCCAGTGGGGTTGTGACTGCTGAGGGTTGGCCGAGAAGTCATGGCCACAGATTAACTCTGCTATTTATGGCCCGAGCCCGTCTAACTGCAGCCTCAGAGATGGGAAATATTGCTCACTTAGCAGGATTACTGGGTGCCGTAATGCCCCAAAGGCCTGCTTTATGGCAGGCCATAAATGTTCCCAGGGAGAGGCAGCGAGAGTCGGATTGATTAGAGCTCCGGAGGAAAGTCGATCCGTTACCCACGCCCCACTGGGGAACGCTGTGATGGATGCTTCCGGGAGGTGGAGAGAGGCACTGAAAGGGAGGGGAGGGCACTTTGCTCTGCACCACGCCAGTCCTAGACATCCCCATAGTGACACAAGATGGAGGGCCCCTATTGCTTGCAGGGCCGCAGGAGGTTGTCAGGCAGTCACAGAGCTATAGCCCCGCTACACAGCAGCCCTTCGCCATCCCACTGGCAGACAAATGGAGAGGCGACCTTGCCACATGCTGCCATTTACCAAAGTCCCCCTTGACACCTTGCGTCCCCCAGACATCAGTCATTTCAAAAGATAGACCCCACCTACACCCCACACCTCCTCTAGGGCAATCATTTGCTACAGTATAAGGTCTGATATAGAAGCTACAGCAGGTCCTTTTTACTTTCATTGGATGTCACGACTCTCCCGGTTCAGGAATATGTTGTTGGTCAATTCTAACACTGTGGAAATGTTTCATTATTGAGATTTGTGATGAAACAGAAGAAAACGTTCTAGCATCTACTTTAAATAAAAATGATGGGTATTGCTATTGTTTCCCGGTTCCACCTATACTGTGAGTGCATGATGCTTTTTTGTAGGATGGAGGTCAGTGAGAGGGAAATCTCTGATCCTGACAGTGTTGGTGGTGAATATGTCTGTTTAGATTCATCTCAGTTATAAATGGACCTGTTATCTTACATTTCGCTATTCATCCATGTTACATCTTCACAACTAGAAGCCATTTGTGCTCATTGAGAACCAGCACTTCTCCTTGCTGAATGAGGACATGTTTGAGCACCATCATCCCTTCAGGTGCCATCCCTCCTCCAGGTTTAGAATGACATTGAAACTGAAGTGATACAGTGATCACATTGGAAGCATCATAAAAGTGATAATGTAATCCTCAACCACTTTTCAGTTGAGGTTGATGTGCATGATATCGGTAACACCCCTTTAAAACCAGATGTCTTTGCTGAGTAAATGGTGTGGATTATGGTCCCTGATGGTGCGATTTTTTTGTTTTGTTCGTCGTTTTCCTTTTTTTTTTTTCTTCACCTAACATGACAGCTCTGTGTGGAGGTTGTTAAGCCTTACTAATATAGTTTGCAGGCCTGTAGCTTCTTAATGTGTTTTGCATCTTAGACTATTCTCCATGAAACAGAGAATATGTTTGTTGATCAGTCATTTTTTTAATTTGTTAAAACTATAAAGCCTCAGGAGTGGTTTGCTCATAACTAGTGAATTACTTTCCCTCTCTGTTTATTTGCTCATTTGTAAAGATCAAGATTAAGATTTCAGCGTTATCTATAAATTAAATATAGTGTTTAGCATCTAACAGCTCAGTTAACACAGCATCCGTAAGAACTCAGTGCCAGAGGCAATAAATACTACAAAAATAACAGCATGAAAGCTAAGTGGTAGGACATAATGTACCAGCTCTCTCTCCCCAGGTAGTACTGATTTCTTTCAACATGGCGCTATGCTCGCTACACCTCTCACCTCATCCTTCTGGCTCCCTGCTGTTCTTCAGTCTCCCTGACATGCCTACACAGTTGGACTGCAGCTGCCCTTATACAGGCCTTTCACGAGCTTAGATATTTTCCAGATGCCTGACTTTGAATATTGGCTGCATGTGTCTGTGTGTGTGTGCTTTTGATGTATGGGATTTGCAAGTAGTTTGCAAATGTGCATAATGTGCACATTTGCACATGCATGTATTGTATGTACCCACACAAAAATATGCAAATTAATATGCATATGTGTGTGGATGCTTGTGTTCAAAAGTGCAAATGTGCCACAGCATCAGAAGCCATTTCTCATTTTATTAGGAGTGGTGGTGCATGGCACGATGAAAGGGGTCATCAAAATGGCCTAAGTGCTGATGTAGCTGTGCTCTAAGGATTTATGTGTGCCCCTATCTGCTGCTACTAAAGCAAAAGTGTGTTGCGTTATTTAGGAGCCTGGAAGCTCTGGGGAGCTTGCCTTTCCTTCTGATGCAAAGTCCCCATGACTTACATCTGCTATTGGATTACCACCAGAACCACATCAGCAGGTGTTTTTGCTTTGTTTCACGCTGTGCCTGTATGCAGGCTTTTGGCCATGCAAAAATGGTTGAGTCCTCCCCTGCCCTGTGCTGGCCTTAAACTTACATTTACTCACTTTTATGACTTACACAAGCTAAATTGTAGTTATTTTAAGTGCTATTAATTTCACATTGTGTGGTCGTCCTTTGTGTCTGTAACTGACAATCCAAGCTTGTGTTTTTGCCACTGTGCAGGGTGCAGAGTCACTTTTCTTGTTAAACGTGTTAAATCACAAGAGAGAGGGGGAAAAAATGCCTGTCACCCAGATAAAGCTGATTACAATGCGTATCAGATACATGCAGATAATTATGGTCGTAATACAAATGGAACAGCAGTCAAGATAACACAAAGCCTTTCCACCATCAAAAAGCATAGCAGTTGATGAAGAGATAGCATGTGATAGAACAAATGCCCAGGAACTGTTTTTGGTAAAACAAAGCACGCATGTCATGAATTTACAAAGCCACATACCAGAAATAGCTGGTCAGTAAACACGGAAATCCCCTGAGTGGCTGCTGCCATATCTGAAAGGATCTAGACTATAAGTAGAATCATAACCAGTTATGTGGGTTTTTATGTTAAGATTGTTTTTAGGACACTAGTGAATGTTTATTTATGCATTGTGAAAGGTTTATTCTACCTTGTTGTTTGTTTTTCTGTTAACTGTTGACTTACCAGTAGTAGTACTGTAAAAGAAAGCACTCGGGTGCCAGCTGTAAGCCTGCAGAAGCCTCTATAAGCTTGGAAAAGCCTCTTTTTCCTCAGCTTACAGGTATGATGTATCCTTCTTCACACTCTGAACCGCTGTTATACTGCTGTTAGTGTTATCTTATGGGGTTGACATAGACTGGCCCCACGCTGTCACTCATCACATGCCACACTAGAAAGTGAACCCAGGCCAGATGAGAGCAAAGCACGCTAGGCATGGATTTACAGGAAGGAGACACCGCATAAAAACTTGTCCCAGATATGAATAGATTGTTAAATTGAGAACTCAAAGCTCAATGACCATGATGACATTAAACTGACGTTTGTGTGATGTCCTGCACCGACTTTGAAAGTGCTGTTGACACCTGTAGTCATCCTCCACAGCTACTGATATTATGTTGTGAACTCTGGACAAACAGATGCAGTCAAAATGATTTTTCAGAGCCATTAGATATTAGATAAAACAGCTCTGGACATTATTGTGGTGCTTGTTTGGGTTGGCATGGTACTTGGGCACCTCCTTCATGATGCCATCTGCTTTATCTCATGTAGGGACACGAGTGCAGACCAAATCAGATAAGGTCAAAGTCAATCAGACCAAACCCTGTGGGATCATACCAGAGCAGACAAGATCAAACTAGACTAGGACAGAGTGTGCTTTATTTATAGAGCCCATTGTTTTTACGGCGTCAGTTGGTCATGCTGGTCATGCTGGTCACACCAGTAGATGCCTGTCAGATAGATCAAGATATAGGTAAACATCCATTTTGTTTGGAACCTGTTTGGTAGGCCTACAAGAGGGATCCAGTGTTTCAAACAAACAAAGCCTGCAAAGTGTTGGTAACCCAATGTTAAGATGATTTTACAATGCAAATGTCTATTTTTCAACCTGAGCGCTAGTAGTGTAAAGCACTAGTTTTATCATGATATAATAGTAGACCAGTTCTTTGGACAGCAATACAGTATTTGCTGAGATCACAGAGTCCGCCACAATACAATTTAGATCCGCTTCAGTTCCCATTTACCACAGTCGGTTACATGAGAAGTTTCTACCCCTTTCTTTTTTGCTTTTGGCCATGAAAGAAAAAAACTCACATAGGTAATTATAAATAATTGTAACCAGATAAGTGTAGAAAAGCTTACTTTAAACTTTTCTCCAAAATCCAAAATATTTCCCCCCTGCTGATATATTCCCAAGAGGGAAGTAAATATCATCATTGTCTTTTTCTTGGCTTCTTGTCATTATCTGCCTGGTGCTGTTTAAAGAAAACACAGGTAAAGGCGTGTCTTGATGATATGGATCAACCTTTTCCTTTTGCATCGATAACATTGGATTGTTCATCGTGAATCAATCCATTGACCCAGACTGATGGATTAATACCCCTGCTGAGCACATGTAATTGTAATATCACTGACTGTGATAAACTCACTCATCGTACCTCTGGTTGTCTGTTTGGTGGACTAGTTTACTAACAGCTTTTCTCAAAAACTCAAACATTTCACAAGATTATATAATACAAATATGTTTTAAACATAAAATCAACTGGAGTATCAAGTACTGTCTGTGTAGTCAGAGCCCCATATATACTGGACAGTGACTGCGCTCTTTGTGAAGTCACTTGTCAGAAACCAAAGAGGGAGATCTCCTGACATTTTGCCTCACACTGCAGTGTTAATGCCGCTAAGCAGGCCTCGATGCGCCATCGATCTGACCCAGACGACCAGGCGTTCACATCCCTGTAAAAACACACAGGGGATGGAGATGTAGAGCAATGCGCCATGTCATGTTTGCTTTGTTAGCTCCCTAAGGCCTGGCCTCCCAGCTCCATTTATCAGGAGTGTTTGCACAAGGGGGTAATTTGTAATATTCGCTCAGGGCTTTGGAGTTAGAGCAGTAGGACAAAGGGTAGGAAGGAGATCAGCAGTTTGTTTTCTTTGGTCCAAACTGTAGTGGAAGTTTTATTTCGCAGCATTATTCCATTTGCTTTGTTTGGGTTCAGCCTGTCCAGTTATAAGAAAACAAAGGCTTATGAATCAAAGTCACATGGACCCACAGCTGCTTCATTGGACACAGGAAGCCACAATGTACATTTACTGAAGTTAGGTAGTTAAAGGAATACTCTATTTGAAGTCTATCTTTTGACTGTCAAATATTTATTGCCTGCAGTTTTTGAGAGGTGGCTCAAAAAAATCTGTAGCTAACTTGCTTATTTGCAGAGGACAGCAGCTGTAGCCAGCTTTGTTGCACCAAAGTTATTCCATTGGCATGCTAGCCTAAATAACATGTCAAAGCATCAATAGAAACGTCTCAGTTCGCTCCAGCAAGATATTAACAATATTCTTCTTAAACACTGTTAAATATAATACTCACATGTCACATTGCTGTCACTGTCATAGCTCCAACATTTTGCCAGAAGTTGCTTATTTATTAATTCTTTTGTAACTCAGCAATTCTTTGGGTTAGTTGTTTTTATTGGTGTCCATAAAGAAGCAATACAGGATCATAATGTGCACCACTGAAAGCTATTCAGTTTAGGTCAGGATTTACTGTACAGCTCTCCATTCTGCCAGTTAGAAACCTTTGAGATGTTGTGACTGGACCTTAATGAGACTGGCCTTGCTTTTCCATTTAGCACTTTACGTTGTCGGACCTGACCAGATGGTCAGAGCGAATCCAGACTTTTGTCCTTAAAGAAAGAACATTTCTTTTAAAAGGTTATGGCAAGATTAATGCAGAAATTCATGGCCTGCAAGAAACTCTACAATGTCACTTTTCTTTGGAGTCTAATTCACTCTAATATGAGCTGTATTCTGTGGCTTATTCGAGACACTACATACACTCCATGCCATGTCGTAAGTACAGTGTGGTCTGATGTTGTTTTGGTTCACTACCCACCTTCAGCCCTGATGCTCTCCAGCAAAAGATGATGTGAAGATGTCTTATTAGGCTCATTACAGTTTAACTTCCGGCAGTTATGCAAAACCTAGATCAATAACTGTTCTCTGTTTTAAATTCAGTATTTCTTATTGTGACTAAATGGAAAATGTGCCTTGAATAGATGGATTCAATAGTTGTTCAGTTGATACAATTGTGGTATTTTTCTTATAGATACAGCACAAGTCTGTTGTGGTTCATTGGATAATGGGATATTTTGTTTTGGAAATACCCCACTGTGTCATCATTTAGGTCAGGTCATTACATATGCCTTCAATACAAAGCCTTTGTTGTTAAAAGCTGCAGCACCTCAGGTAAACATCCATTTGCAGTAATCATACACATGTATCCTCAGTGAAAACTTAGGCATTGTTTTTGCTCAACAGAACACAACTGCGTCCATAACTGTGCCCATATGGCGTCCCGGAAAACAGTCTTGTGCCTTTTGATTGCCATAAGATGTCACAATCAAAGTAACTTCACTCAACAGTGAAATGCAAGGCAGACATGGTCTCTGGCCTTGCAGCTGTTGCAATAATAAAAGGATGGAGGAAGAATGAAACAGAGTCGAGGATAAAAAGCCTTTCCATCCCTGGAAGGTCAAGTAGACTGGCAATTTTACTATATCTTCTATCTTTGTGACAATGGTTCTAGCAGAAATTGACTGAACAGCAGTGTGATAGAAATCACAGAGAGGTAATGGTGGAGGTAGGGGGAGAGTGGGGTCTTTTGGGAGTCGTTTTCCTCACACTACTGCTGGCCTATAGATTTATGTGATTTGGCCGCACTGTCTTTCTCCCTTTGATGAAATTCAATATGTAGACGTATGGTTAAGTGGTTCTGAACTTTGAGATGATCGCTGGGTGTCTCCAAAAGTGGATAAGTATCTAGAAACAACTAAACAGTCATGAGCATGCATGCATCTCTGTCATACCTGGGGCGATGTACCAATACAGTTACAGTTTTTGTGAAGTATTTACATCATCACAATTTCTTGGAGTGCTGTGATGCATCTTTAATGTATAAACCATCAGTACCAGACTTAAAAAAAACCCACATTCATAGTCTTCCGTGAAGTGAGTGCCGGCGTAAGCCTGTGACTTGGCCGTATTTCAGCACAGTGTAAGCAACAATCCAGGGTTGGGGATATCTGACCCAGGTTTTGCTTGATTGTTGACAGAGTAAAGCCCAGGTAAATGTCAGAATCAGACTTCCTCGCTCCCTCGTTCCACCCATTCCTTTCACCACTGCATTGGTATTGATTTAAGACCAGATGTGGTCTCTGTAGATAGAGGCCTGGCCGGCTGGCAGGTGGGGTTAGCTGTGATTTGAATAAAAGATAATCCCAGTTCAACAGCACCAGTGGAGCCCAGGGGCAGATCAATCACACTCCTTCATCTGAGACACAATAGGCCAAACATATTGCAGCAGCCAAATTGACACAATCACTTGTATATTATGTCTACATAATAAAAAATATTTCTAGAGGCATTTGTTTTGGCCCATAAACATTCCCATTAACATTCCAGGAACTCCTTTGTTCTACCTCTGTTACTAATCTTCTTGCCTTGTGTAAGTCAAGCCAGACAGTGGGACTGGTTGTGATGCTAAAACCTTCATTATGCAGCTACTAACATGTGTTTAACTTTTAGTAATCATGCTTTAAACTCAAAGAGGTTTGTATATTCATTTAATCTTACTGGTGTATAAAGTTGTGTCATCAGCATAGCTGTGGAAGTTAATACTGAGAAAAGTTACCTTTCACTGTGACTCATTTAAGTCTTGTTTTGTGTAAACATAGAATGTAGATGGTGAAGAGCAGGTGAAGAGTAAAAATCAAAATACTGCAAGGTCACATCGTTGATTTGATAACTATACAACCTTAAGCTACAGTTAAGTTAATACATTTAAAGCTAGTGCACAATAACAACAGTGGCATTGAGTGGGGAAATCGTCAACTTAAGGTTATATAATGGTACCCTCCTACTGGGCAGGTGAAATTGCAAAGTTACAACAAACACAACGATAGCCTACACTGGCAAACTGTTAGAAATTAGTTGTTGTTCATTAGAACGTTATCTAACCCCACATGTTTGCTTGCCAATGTGGTATAGAGGATATTTATATATAATTGCCCACTTACTTGTGTGTGATATTTTATGTGTATGCACTTTATTTTGCATGTTTACTGACACCCCATTCAATTTCAAGCATTTATATTGTGAGTATAAAAGGCACAAAATCCCCTGTGGGTATAATGTACCACAAATAATGTGTTACTGAGGCAAAACAGCCAGTATAACTAGCTCCTCATCATCCCCCAAGTTATCCTACCTTGCGCTATGACAGCTACTCTTCAATGGAGGACTTTACACCAAGCTAAGTGTAATATTTAAGTTGTAACTTAAGCCTACATTGAAACAATTTCATCGGATATAACCCTTAAAATGTTAGTAGTGCATAAACTCTGAACTCTGGGTTAGAAATTACTTTCAAACTTAACTTTGAAGGACTCTCCAAATTAGCTTTTGCAAGTTGCAAAGTTGGTGCTCTGATCCTTAATATGCACACTGTAATTTTGTTTTCATGGTGAATTCATCCTGCCTCCTGCCACCTCCCAACTTTTGCGTTTTGACTGTTTGAGAGCTCCATTAACAATAGCAGAGCAAGAGGAGCAGGACCTTTGCACCCTCCTTCAGGAGTTCTGCTCATGCTGGCTGTTTGGGTTGAGTTCGTACCATCTAGTGGACAGATCCTCCTCCACCATCCTCCAGGCCTCCCTCCAGCTCCTGGGCCAGGCAGAGACTTTGAAGACTAGCTGTTGAGATTCAGCAGACGGACGCCTCCTCTTGGGAGCTGACATCATTAGAGCGGAGAGCAGATCTCGGCTCCTCTTCAGCTTCAGTGAGGGAAAGACATAGTTAAAGAAAGAGAGAGGGATAGAGAGAGGAAGAATGGAGGGCGGGTTTGAGCAATGCGAGGTCAAGATCGTGGCACAATTACCCTGGCAGCACCATGCCCTGGGAGGCCAAAGCCCCTGACTTCTCACCCTGCCAAGGTCGCCCAGGCCGCTCCTCAAGACAATTAGCCTCCCAATATGCTCCTGTCATTTCCACATTCACCACTCACCTCCCTCTCCCATCCCGCACTCCTACTCCTCCTTCCCTGCTAGGTAGTTCGTATGCTGTGAGCCTGTGGCAGTCATTTCCACACTGTAGATATTGTGTTTTCCACAGCTGCAACACCACATGTGTGTGTTTGTAAGTATACTTTACTGTTATAGTGTGTTACTGCCATCAAGTGGTGCTTGTACATACTCTCACCAACGCACACACACAAGCCCAAACAAATCCCGTATACATGAAGAAGACAGAAGTGACACATTGGGTTTTCGTGGGTGCTGGAAGTGTCATTCTGCATACTGTTACGTATGAGTGTTCGCTGCTGTAAGGGGGGCACGTACACAGAAAAACACAACAGGGAGACAGCGAGTTGTGAATGTGGGTCATCTTTAGTTTTCCTCATGTCCTCAACATAAGATGTGAAGTTCACCGCTGCATTTGAAGGTAGCCTTTGCTGTGTTGAAGAAAAAGTTGGTAGCAGTTAACGGAACTGGTTGCCTTAGATGTCGGTACCCAAAATGAAAATGGATACAGTATCTTTCCATGTTGAGGTTGCTGTTAAGACAAAATCTGCAGGACTGAAAGCTTAAAAATAAATCATCCAAATCTGTTAACACGAGACAGATGTATAAAAACAGAGAAAATTCTTTAAATCTTCCACTCCAGCAGTTGCCAAATATTCTCTTTGGGTTTTTCTGTCTGGGGAAAATAACAAACCCAAACATTGTAAAGAGTCTATACAGTCACTTGATTAGAAATGTTCATTTGCATTTTGGTAATAACATCAGTAATTAGCCAATAAGGGATTTAATTCTAATAGCAGGATTTCATTCAGGTGGGAAAACAGGTAGTGGCATCACTCAATCTTACAACTGGCCTACTCATCAAAGATTAAACCACCATTTAATTAAGTCATGTCAACTTCCTACCCTTTTAAGTGCCACAGCTTTACAGTTAGACTTGGTTTATCCCCTGGACTATTCCATGCGTTCCCAGTCATGGGGAGATACAGGAGGCAGCTTCATCTGAGGGGCCTTGCCAATTAGAATGCGCAGTGAATCCGCCTGTAAGCTTTTTAAATCACTATTATCCCTATTAACACAATGGACATGATCCTCTTCTACCAACTGCATCCTCATTTTATGTAGTGTACATCGCGACAAGCAGCGCCTGTCAGATCATCTAATGTTGTGAATATCCTCGCACGCACACACACGCGCTGCACACACATAATCGTGCACAGGCACTGGCAGACAGCGAGGCTCAAATCCCCACACATGACAGCATTTTGCGGGATCATATAGATGCAAATGCAGCCATGTAATTGCGCGAGCAGTAGATCTGCGCTCTCTAGGCTGGATGCTGTCATGTCAGCGGCTGATTCCATCTGCTTTTCATCGTTCCTTTTTTTTTTCCCTCTCCAAGACCTGATTTCCATACCAACCCTAAGCTTTCGAATTCCCTCATCTTATCTACTCTCCTCCTTCTTTCTCTACATCCTTTTCCTTCTCTTCCGCCTTTGCCTCGATCTCCACCAACCTATCTCGTCTGGTCCAAGCTGGAGTGATGGAAATGACAGCAAAGAGACAGATGTCATAGCCAAGCACCCAAAATGACAGGGAGGAGGCCTCCTGCGTAGTTTCTCCTCTCTCCTCCCATCTCCTCCCTTGTTCTACAGGTTCCAGCTATCTTTGCCTCATTTCTTCCATTTCTGACATGTGCAAACTCCTTTAAGTGTGCACGTTGCAGTCTTGTGAGGGAGAATGCATCAATCCTTCCACCCCCACCTTCCGTCTCCTCCATACTTTCCTTCCCCTGTATTTTCCCTCTCTGTCTTCTCACTGCCTCTCCTGACCTCCCATTATTCTCAGCAGCCTTCATATTTTTTACATGTCAGGTGTGCGAGCTGAATGCTTTCTGCATCTGGGCTTATAGGGATTTGAAACATTCCTTATGCAGGCCTGCATATGGAGATAGATAAAAGCCAGTGTGACGGCAGTGTGATGCGCTACCAATCTACCAATTTGCTGCAAGTCAAAAGAGCAATGATCCTTTGCTCGGGAAAAAGAACTTGGCTAGAAGGGATTGTGATGAAGAGCACTGTGCCAAGACTTTTTTTTTTTTTTTTTTTTGGTGCTTATTACTATGATTGGGGTGATTGTTACATTACGCTTGCATATGTAAAACACCTGATTTTCCTTTTGTGTGTGGTGGTCCCATCCACTTTTTCATATTGCATTCTACAATTGAGAAATGTATTGAAAGTCAACAAATTTCACTTCATAATATGTCACTTTAATGCACACTGTGTCTACAACATAACAATGGACATTATGGCAAAATCCATTGTGGGAAATGTTAAAGAACATTGGTAACACACTTAGGCTACAGTATATTCACACACATTTCTTCAACTTGTGTTGTGGACTAACAGCATGGTGGGAAAAAAAAATTAGATATGATGGTTTCAGGTGGTTGTTGCAAGCATACCTCTTTACGTGTGATGATTTGCTCCCTTGTGTTTTTATTAACTTCATTTTGTAAATGTAAGAAAAATATGCTTAGAAAACAACATGCATCATGAAAATGCTACATAATTGTGAAAATGAGAGAAACTGAATCCTCTAATATTTAAGTGTTTTCAACAAGTTTAACAGCCTGCAGACGACAAGTGTGTAAATATAATAGGTGGTTGCAGTGAAGATACTCAGTTCTGTGTACTACCAGGTGGAATCATTGTGCCGACAACACTATGCTGCAAAATGACGTGTTTTTTTTTTTGTTTAGAGAAAGTTCAACTCTAGGCAACAACACCTAATTTATAACAGATGTTTTTAAAGCAGATATTTTAACTTTTTATAGCACGAAATGCACAGGTGCAACTAATAACATTAACAATGGATCTGCTCCATTAAGTGTCCCAGTAAGCCTTTTTTGTGAGCCAGCACGCTCAAAACCACAGCCCAGGAACTAAAACATAAACATGGAATGCAGTCATCATTATTGTTTTCAGTTGCACCTGTGCTTTTTCTGGCACATGTCAAAATGTTAGGGGAGAAAATGGCCTATTGCCTGTGATAGAAAAAACACGGCTGCCTTATTATGTTTGGTGGATGATCAAACTTTGTAAGTCCAAACCACATTAGAGGGAGGAGATAATGGCATCATTCATTTATTGGTGAATTCCTTCTTAAGCTCTGTGGCAATTGATGAGCACCAGGCTTTGGGAGTTCCTGAAGATAACAGAGATCAGATTTTTCACCTCACTACCACCTTTATCAGTGTCAGAGTCCATCACCATATAAAAGAGAGGCCAAAGACAAAAAGACAACTTGTTCATAGCAAATACGTAGTTGTTCACATGCCAGCATGTCAGTGCTAGTTAGCATGCTAACACCACTATTAGGGCAGGTTGATTGGGGCAACAAATCATAATCACGATTACCGTAAAACAAAACTAAACAAAAAAAGCCTAGTCCCAAGTAAATACCCAGTCCCTTGGATGTATAAAACCAGATTGTTGACTACCCACTTGAGCTAACATTAGTTGCCTGTTTAGATGGAACACACAAATATAAATATTTAAACTTTTGCTGATATGGAGATGCTACATATCGTTAGCACTGTTCATTTCATTTTACTAAAACCAACCGTGAGCACCAGAGAAGACCAAAACCAAAACAAGTGGTGACTGCTGTCATAAAGTCAGAATATGTTTCCATCCCTCGATTAGTCGGTAAGTTATTTAACTTTCTTAAGTCCATAAGGGTCCACCAATCAAAAGAATCAAAAATGTTCTTAAATAGATAAAGTGGTGTTGTGCTGGAATGCTGGGTGCCGTAAAACAAATGTCATAACATAGCACACAATTGATATGTCATTTGAAGCCTAATTTTTATAGAAGTAATATTCATAGTTGCTCGAATAAATAATTTGATTGTATCTCCCCTCTTTGCTTAGCAACAGTTTTGTGTAAAAGGAATTAATGGACACCTGTCCCAAATATATGCCTGTTGAGTTCAGTGATTGAAGCAAATTATAGCCTGGGCTACTAATTGCTAAAGTTTTACGGTATTTTGTTATGAGATCATGAATATATAACACGATTTTTCATTGACTTTTGAAACATCATGTATAATTGAACTTTAACAGTGAATTTTCTTTAACTTTTTAATTTTATCTCAGACTTGCAGAAATCTGAAAGATACAATCAATCATTTGGTTCAAACACAAAAAACTGATTTTAACCCTATGGGCCCGAACAACGCATAGTGCGTCCAAATTCACACCCGTTCTTCTTTGTGGATTTTCTCCGCGACCGTGTGTCATAGCGAGAAGCCACGCATATCACGCGAAACAGCGGAATTGTAGCTTTCCGACAAGGCCAAGCACTTGACGGTAGTCCAATGTTTTCACTGCGAAAAAAAATGATAAAGTTACACTAAAATTAACAGAGCTTTCATACAGCTCTGCACACACATTACTCTTGGATGGATTACTCGCAAACACAGGCTCACACAGAAATGCCACACATATCACATGAAAGCGCAGGACCAGAGCTTTCCAATGATAACACACACACCATTGTGCTGTCATCCCATCACGCTATAAATCCAGATCAATTGTCTACAAAATAAAAACCTGACGAATTTCTTTACAGTCCATTATACAGATCTTGTTATCAGTCACTTCATATAGTGAGGAATATCGTATCTTACCACGTCTTAGGCTTGCGTGTGTTTCTNAACTGAAACTGAAAAACAAATATTATCTTGGAGGACATCATTGCTCTTGGTTGACTATTTTTCTATTATCTTAGATGTAAATATTGCATGTTTCTTTCAGATAAAACACATTTCTGACTTGTGAATGAGTCAATGGAATGTCTTCCAATAATGAAGAAATACTGGCAATTATGTCCACCTGGCACAAACCACATGTTTTGGACAACTGTGAAGTGACAGAATGTCCCACCATCATGGTTCTTATATTGCCAGATTCCAGAGAGTCTCCCCTCTTCATATATGGCAGAATATGTCAACTTCCAACTTGCTATGGTGAGATACATGTAAAAATGTAAGAATTTAGTAACACAGATTTGTTTTTTTCATTGATATAAAAATTAATATAAAATACAGGCACATAGAAGGACATGGAAATCTGGTTAGCCCAGATTGTCCTGAAAAAAACAAGATATAGCATGTGTATGTAGCCTTTATAATGACTGTGATATGAGCTTAAAAGTAAAGGCAGTAAAAATACCCCAAAAAGGCCTAGGGCCCATAGGGTTAAGAAATGGAAAAAATAGAATAAATGAGAGAATGAAACAAATATAATATATAATATAAATGTAAACATGGCACAAGAGAGAAGGGAGAGACCCTGCGGTGTTGGCAGAAGAGCAGTGGACTGCAATTAATCTGAGCAGCTTGCATTGGAGTGAACTGTAATATAATATATTTGAATATATTTCTCGCCTTTTTTCCTGCCTTTTAGAAATAAAGCCAATAAGAGGTTCTGCAGAGTCGCCAAGTTACCAACACCGAGCATGCCACTGTAAAGGAGAATTTAGCCTCATTACATTTAGCAATGAGAGCATCAAGTAATGTGTCACAATGATCATTTATATGATAACATACAATACGATACACTTATTTCTTGTTTTCATAATCACTGAAAACCAAAATCACAACTGAAATAAAATTTCATAATCGCTCAGCTCTAACTAGCATGTTAACACCCAACAGCCAAGAGCTGTTACAGATATAGCTAGCTGTGCATGGGGATGTATAACATGTCCATTTACATAAAGATACACACATCACAGTACATACACAGATATTTGTAAGCATTTGAGTATATATGTTTGTATATGTGTTCAAGTATTGCAGCACATAGAGCATGCACATTCATTGTTATATTGTGGCACATACACACAGAGATAAATGCATACTGTATGAGTACACCAGTACACACACTTCAACTCCCCTACCTCTCCCTCCTCTCCTTCATCCAACACATAACACTTCCTCCAAAATTCACTGGCAGTGTGTGCTGTGCAGGCATGAGATAACGTCCCAGAAGTTTTTCAAGGGCAGGACGGGTGCTCAGACATCAGAGGGAAGCCGCGTCGAGCCGAAGCTGATTCATTACATGTGTTGCATCTGCTTCCTATTAAAAAGCCCAGAGCACTCTGGCTGTCTCTCCCGGTCTCTCTTATTCACTCTCTGACTGCAAACTACCTCCTGACTCCTCGCCTAGACCTCATCTCTCTAAAAAAAACTCCCACTTTCTGTCTCTGTTTTCTAAACTCTCCCCATCCTCTGATGACTTGCCTCAGCTCCTCACTAAATCTTACAGATTAGCTCCAGCATGCAGTGCTACAGTACGAAGTTCAGTCAATATGAGACTCTCCGAGGCTGATATAAGTATTTTAGGATCAAGCTGTCCATACATGCAGGATTGTAGCTATATAGAATAATATTTAATATTATCATTCTGTGCCAGAAAAGTCCAATATTTACTCCAGTGTATAACTAAGAATTCTTTTCTTGCCAACATGCAGAACAACATTCAGATCGGGCACCGTTAGAATGTGGAAGTGGTAATTTTTCACTTTGTTTTATAGTAAGCTAAAAGTAAACTTTTGCCTCATTTCCACTGCATGGTTCGACTTGACTCAGCTCAACTCACTTTTAGTACTAGGTCCTCTTTTCTATTTCGTTTTCCACTGTGTCCCCTCAGTGTAGGCAGGATTCTCTGCAGATCACCATAATGATACCGTGTGACATCTTCTTCAACACAACAATCATTTAACTGTTCCATTGCCAACCAAACAGATGAACTGTTTTGCACTTTGTCAGGTACAGTGTTCACCATAGTTTTGTAGGCTATTAACAGTAGGCTGGCTATTTGGAATGTCGGGGTTGTGTAGGATGTCCCGTCCTCTGCAAGTGACAATTCTTATGACTCTCTGACCAATCAGTAGTCTGCATTGTTTGAACTCCATCTATTGACTTAGTAAACGCCAAAATTTGAATTAAAATTCCCTGATTCGCACAAACTAAAATACACTTGCTTTAGCCGGGTTTTGGTTGATTCGAAAAAATGTTGATTCGCAAAACAGGGGATGGAAACAGTTATGTTCGAATTAAGTCTGATGTAGCGCACCTCTCTCCATGGTGATATCCACACTCCGGGTCGGGAAGGTGGTAATGCATTTACAAGCTGGTTGCCAACCGCCAGAAAATGTAGAAGAAGAAGAATGCAAGACTTGTTTTGTTTCCTGTTCTGCGGAAAACTCGCGCAAGTTCGTAGTTTTCACCAAAGTCCCTACATTTAATGGAAACACACAGGATTCGTATTTCTGTTAATGCACATTTCCGAATGATTCGAATCACTTTTGGATGGAAACATAGCTTGTGACTGCTGCCTTTGACTGGTCAGATGACTAGAAAGGCGCTATACAAGTGCAGGTCCATTTTACCATTTACCATATTATTATGGCGTATTTATTATCAATACAGAACATCTGATGCTTGTCTTGTTTTGGGGTTTTTTCACCATTTCATCATGACTACAAATGCAACTGTAGACAGTATCTCACTATCACTGTCCTCATTCATATTTTAAGAAACTACAAATTAAATTATAATTATATTATATAAGCCTGAAAAACTGGAAATCAGAACAGAGGTACAGAGAGTTGTTGCATAGAGATGATACACCGTTTCATCTAGTTGCATTGGTGTGAACTGGCTTTTTTAAAATGTTGCAGAACGATGCATTTCAAGTAGTTGCCTGTTTCAACTCATCGCAAATCTTTGGTCTGAACTGGGCTTATTTATTATTTATCTGCTAAGCAAAAGGAATTTGCTCAAGACATACAGTATATGTCTAAGATCATTTCTAAACACATTTGCCATTACAAAGTTTGTCCAAAGTTTGTCTATCATGTTTATTTTTTCCCAACTCTAAATAGAATTAATAAAAAATAAATACATGAAAATTTAAGGGATCCTCATAAAAAAAGGTTAACGTTAAAACAAACAAATATCAGCCATAATATTGATATCCGATTTGTTTGATTATTTTTTTAATTTCTAAAGACAGATATCGCTAAAAAATATTCAGTTTAATGGGGGGAGTTGAAACTGACAATAAATAAATAAATAAATTAAGAAACTGGTAATAGGTTGAATCTCTGTTGTAATGTTAGTACCAACTGCTGCTGCCACTGTGATAATTGAAAGCTCAAGTGCAATCACATTAAAGGCTTTAACGAACAGTGTAGGATCACCTACCCAAAGAAACTGCGTAATTGTCCATCTTTTTAGACATCAGGAGTCAGCGCAGTTTCTAGTCCTCTATATTGTTTTAACCTATATCAGGACCTTTGAGGTATAAACAAGAGAGTTGTCATTCAAGAAATAGGTTTTTCAAAGAATCAGCCATGACTCACCAACTTGCTTTGCCATTCAAATATTTTTCTGTATCTCAAAGTGATCAAGGAAATCACAACAATTTGAAAGGCTTCTTTTCTGCAAAAAGAGACATATTACTCTTTACGAAAGCTAACCTAACTACCCAAGGAAAAAGATACTTTCCACAGAATCTCAAGTTTCAGTTGGTCATTGATTGGTCGCATGTTGGTCAGTACTAAAGCAATAGCATAGTGATTAGGACACACTGCACGATTTTACTCAGACATTCCATTAGAGAGCCATTTCCTTACCTGATTGAAGAACACAGTCTAAAGCTAGACCGATTGGAAGTTTCAGACAGTTCTTCATCTAGAATTTTTTTAATCACTTGCTCATTTCCTTTACCCCACAATCTCATCTTCAGTGTTTTAATTATGTCGTGGTGAATGATAGCTAGTTTTAAGGTGTGTGTGTGTGTGTGTGTGTGTGTGTGTGTGTGTATGTGTGTGTTTGGTGGACTTGTTAAAAGGGGCCTTTTTGCAGCTCGTACGCCAGCTTTAGCTGATAATGATTTCAGATTACATTAGAGGAAATTAAACATTTCTTAAAGTACGTGTGAGGGTGACAAAGTTATCAAGTGTAGTCACAGGAGAGAGTGTGAATGTTGCACTTCCAAAAATGTAATTCCTTCGACTGCTAATAAGATCATTTTCAAGTGTTAAAAAATAATTCATGGTGTTACAGCAGTTGAGCAAAACTGGAGTCTTTAGTACATGGATCAGCGGTACACAGTGATCAATGATGAAAGTAACTGGTGGTGAAACTAGGGTTGGGCTGATACCAATGGCTGGAAACCAGTATTGTATTGGTAGAACTCTGTAGAGCTCCTGATAATAGCCACAATTATTTTGTAATGACCCTAATAACCTGACCTACATCTGGATTTGCTTATTATTTACAGAAAGCAGTCTTCTCTTTGATATTTAGCCAACTTGTGAGTTTAAGTTGGGAAAA
The DNA here is from genome assembly GCF_006386435.1 of Epinephelus moara. NCBI lineage: Eukaryota > Metazoa > Chordata > Actinopteri > Perciformes > Serranidae > Epinephelus > Epinephelus moara. The sequence continues at coordinate 10,150,352 of NC_065513.1, forward strand.
TATCTGTGTGTAGTCAGACATTCTGTCATTTCGAAATCTGTCTGGACCGCTGATCTGTCCCACCAACAGACTCTTATCAGCTGATAAGAGTGTTTACGCCAGCCTTATCTCTGTCCATTTAAGGGTTATGGAGTTGAGAGTCATAACTGATAAATCCTTTCCATGCCAAACTGTTGCAGAATCTGTGACTGATGCAGCACACACACACAGTTATTATGGTCGCAGTGTTGAGCAGTGCTTAACGCCTTGACCTGCATGTAGGAGGCAAATTTTATCTCAAACTTGCAGAAATCTGAAAGATACAATCAATCATTTCGTTAAAAATGCTCCACTGTCATTAAAGGGCCAGTGTGTAATATGTGGCATGGTTTATTGTCAAATCTGAATCTGAATCTGAATATTCTACCCATTAATATGTTTATATAAGTGTATAATCGCTATAAAATAAAATTTGTTTGGTTTTTGTAGCCTTATAATTATGCTTTTATATATATATAGCAAGGGCCTTGCTTTAGAGAGGTCGCCATCTTGCGCCGCCATGTATGTACGACAGACCGAGCGGACAATCTAGCTAGCCAGAGAACGCGTTTCGCATGTATAAATGAACCAACGAAGACAGCGGGAGGAAGGAAGAAGGAGGAGGAAACAGCAGAGTGTGTTAGTAGTTCGTCGATAGAGAGTAGTGAAAGTTTTTTTTAGTAATAAAGTTTGCGAATGGACCACACTTACCACGCAACAGGAGAGAATGAACCCAAACCGTCATCTGCGA
>NC_065513.1:10151264-10166956 GCF_006386435.1 Epinephelus moara
CTCTGGTCTCCTGCTCGTGAGGGATTCATTACAATATCGTAACATGGTTTAGATTTCTAAATAAATATTCACCTCGTCGCTAGATAGACCTACTCCAGAAAAACTCGTGCTCAAGGCTTTTTGTCCCTACGAGGCCCAGAGGGGTGAGCGAGTAAGCCCTGCAATCTAGAATTTGACCACTGATGTCACTGTTTTCAACCCATTTTACACACTGGCCCTTTAAAGGCAGCATTCAGTTTTAATACTTAAGTTCCATGTTTTGGTTTTTTTTTGTTGTTGTTGTTTTGTTTTTTTTTCATACTTTATTGCAGTTGTGGAAGTTAACATACATTTACATTTGATTACATATGACGTTGTTCATACTTAAAGCATTTCTACAATGTTAATATGTTTTACAGTGGAAAAATAGCAGTAATAGTGGAAGTAGAGAAAATTAAAATGAAGAATTAAAAAAAATACAAAACAATAAAATAAAAAGATAAATGACTGAGAAAAAAATTTAGGCTTATATGATGCTGCCCATACAGTTACACAAATAAAGTATTTCAGTTCCATCTTGATGACTTGTTCTCCTTTAAAAGACTCTGTTGTAATTCATTTGGTGGAAGTATTTTTGATTGATTGAGCCATTACGGAAATTACTTCTAACCTGATTAAATATAAGCTAACATTATAAGCTAACATTACCACTATTAGCATGGCAGTGATGATTGGGAGCACCGCACAGCAGTCACTCATTTGTACCTTAACCAGTCAACTAATAGCATTAAATTATTTTTATTCTGTAGCAGCATTTATCATTAGTGTTATAGTTCACATCAGTGGCACTTCTCTGTTTGAAAGATATGCATATGGAATGCTAATGAGGTTCTGAAGTTGTGTGTAAACAACATTAATTATGAAAGAATGAAGTTTGGGGTGCATGCAAAAAGCTATCATGCATAATCAATCAGTCAATTCAAATTAACATGTATGCAACACATTCTTTTTTCTTTTTTTTTTAACCTTCTTTATTGTTAACACTGCATTAGCTATTTAGGGGTTAAGAACATACACATGTATTTTGTCTTTTTTTTCAATGCCTCCCCATTACCTTGAAAATACTCCTGGTGATTGAAAGGTCTGCTGAGATAATTACAGCATTGAGAGGTACAGCAGCGCACACTTGAAAAGGAATGAATAAATCATTCTCTCTCTTAATCTCCAAAAGGTTTTGCTGACCACTTAGTGCAATTGTGGCATTTCCAGTGGCATGTACCACAACCTAAAGTTGTTTCACTGTGACTTTGTATGCGCCCTCTTTTTTGAAAGCCAAAGTGAACTTTGACTAGCAAATAATCATTGAGTTTAAAAAAAAAAAAAAAAAAATTAAAGTACAACCTCCAAAGTGAGCGCCATTTGAATTTTTCTTGTTAGCATGCATAAATCTTTTGCAAAATGCACTCACTGCTTTCAACGCTAATAGTGTACACAGAAATCAAAGCTGTGCATTTCTTGCAGAGCAACAAGAGAGGAGGAAGATCTGCATAATGTTGGCTCCGGCAATGAAGAGCAAAACGCAGATCACCAGCATCGCTGCCTTGCTTTCCTTCCAATAACATCATTAGCATTTTGACATCATCGGCCTAATTGTTGTTGGTAGCTCTGAGAAGCGCTTGCCTTGGAGTGGGAGTCGGGGGGAAGAGGAGGGGTCTGGGGTGTTTCTGCTGTAAGGCCTTGTGCTTATCAGTGCAGGGCAGATACTGTTCCTATGGTCCTGGCTGACAGGTGAGGTGTGTGTGTGTCTGTTGGTCGCAGTTGTCAGTGAACCCCCGGGACAGGTGCTGAGGGATGGGTTCGTATTTTGGAGCAGGTGCACTTCCCCTCCCCCTCTTCCTCCTCTTTTGCCTTGTTCCCTCACTCCCCCAGGAGGCATATGGTGAGAGTGATTGGAGAGACCTCGGGCCCACGGGGAGTGCTCCTCTCCCCAGTTCATCTGTTCCAGACGGGGCCCTGCGGGACACTCAGGCTCTCCAGAGGTCCCCGTTGGCTGGGAATCAGGCCGAGTAAGCGGCTTCGCTTTCAGGTTGACTGCTTTGTTACAGTGTTGGGCGGTCGCGGTGGCCACCCCAGTTAGCTTTACACTGTGTAGCATTGTGCACTGCAATTTTGTGTGCAGGACACATGCCGAATGGCTAATAGGTCACGCCCTCTAATTTGTTTGCTCCGTACCCCATTTGTACGCAAGTGTTGCTTTTAATCTGCCAACTCTTGTCGTGTCCTGGTGTCATTGCTTTGAATAGAAACGCCATCTTGCTGCGATTTCACAGGCTCATATTTGTGAACCAGCTTACAAATGTGATGTAGTTCTGAGTGCACTAGGAGAGAGAGTTATGGGGGCATTTTAGGCCTTGTATAATATGTGTACCTCTTTTATGTGGTCATTTATTATAAGGCGAGCTCTATGAATAATGTATGATTAAAAGGCTTAATGGATACACTGGGACTCGTCAAAATAAAAGCAAAAATCCATTTGCTCTCCCTGTAGTAAATCCACTAGCTTGTCCTTGGGCTAATTTCCAACTTGGGACTTGGTGGGGGAGTGAGTGCACGTCTTGATAGCGATTTCAAGGGAGGGAGGTGTTGGTTGTGCTGTAAAGTGAGAGAGAGAGAAAAGGGAGGAGGAGGAGGAGGAGAGAAAAGTGAAATGAGACATGGATGAGGAACAAAGCCAGGAACACCTCTTCCTCTTGATGCCTCCCTCCTTCATCTCACTCTATCCCAGACCCTCTCTTTCTCTCCTTCCCTCTTTCTCGTCTCTGTCTCTCACCATCTTATAGCTCCTTCCCCCTGCCTCCGAGCAGCTGCCACTTCTGAGCCTGAAGAAAATGAAGGCAGATGAATCAATTTGGCCTGTGGCCCTAAAGTGCACTTGTCTGCACCCCAGCCTGGGCGGGGGGGATAATGAGCCGATAGATTGAGCCGGTGCCGGAGCCCGGCACAGAGCGCTGAGGTGCCTTCGCCCGCCGCACCACCGGGCCCCACTCACATACACACACACACACACACACATACATACACATACTGCTGATGCCTCCCAGAGCAGCGGTAGCAGCCTGTCGCTGGGTTAATGGGGGTGAGGGTCCTTTGCGCAGGACACTTTTCAGAACAAATTAGAGGAAGGATCTGTATCCGTCCTCTTCAGTCCTACCTTCCCTGTATTGCCCCTCGTCTCCTCCCCGCCCTGAGAGCGGATTTGAGCGTGGAAGTGTGGAGGAGAAGAGCATCAAGGCAGCCAGAAAGGAAGAGGCGGGCGGGGGGCAAGGTCCAAGATCCTAGGGTAATGAGGATTGACACTGGGACAAGGCTGAGGCACAGCCTCCCTGAGCGCTGTTGACAGGTGACGGCAGGCTAGGGAGAGATGAGGCAGAGTAAGAGGAGCTGGAGCAAGGAGAGGAAAAGCGAGGTCAGGACTAACAGTTTCTCTTATTAAAGGAGGAAAAACGTGGGAGACCGTGCAGCCATCCGATGCCCTCCCTCTGAAACCCCCTGCAAGGTGAAGGAGGTAGGATCAAAGGAGCAGGACAACAAAGCATCACCCGCCAGCCTCTAGCCAGTACCCTGCTGACAGGCTGCAGATTGATCGACACTGCAAGGAGAGTGAGGAAGAGGGAAAATAAAAGGGAAAGTTAGCCAAGCCTAGCATGAACTGATGTGAACCTCTACTGTCTCCATCGATGCCTCGACTAGCCCTTCCTCAGCAGCCGGGCTTTGTGACTTCACCCAGGGTTAGAGTAGTATAAATGAGCAGACCCAAGTCGGCACTACTCAACTTGGGGGGAAATTAAGATGCTGGAGGGCCCTTTGAAGATAATTAAAGAGCACAGAGCGGCAGCCTCCAGAGAGGGACTGCAGACATGTTCAATACCGAGACTAATGGAGCTAATTTCCAGTACATTATTCATGTAAAACACAGGCCCTTACTTAGCTATGTTTCTCTACGTCTCAGCTATCTGTCGTCTTAAGTCAAACTACCCCCCACCCAACCACGCACAGATTAACCACATTCACTTGCTGCTTCAACCTGATTAACCTTGTCCCAATACTGCATGGGTCAAACCTTCAATGTAAACAAACTTAATCCACACACAAAAAAACTACTTAAAACAGCCAGGTGGCCAAGAACTGCTCCCTCAAGGCTGCCTGGAAAATTACTTCAAGCATAGTGAAGAGGCATTATGACCTTGAACTGTGTCACCATTTGCAACCAGTTACATCTCAGCAGAGACCATTAGCCCCACCCTCAAGCTCACTAACTTGTCCTTTAACATTAATGAGTACACAAAAAGGAAAAAACAACACATGAAAGCTGTACAGTTGGGAGCTTAGGGCCAATTAAACACCTCCCCAGACAGGAAATTAGTCCCTGCCTTAATCACAGGCAGTCAGGGTTGCCAATCTTTTGTCAGAGTTGGTGAATTCCTGCCTAGATCAATTGCTCTCCTGTCCCGTCGAACAGCGGCTCGGGGAACGGTCCTCGCACGCTTCATCATTAACCTAGGCGGCTAATTAGACGCTGTGCTCTGATCAATAGCCAAGTTGATTGCTGACTGGGTAATGTAGCCGCAGGCCCTGGAGGAGACGGAAACACTTTGGGCGCCTTCAGGAATTTGTCAGCAACACTGATGCTGGGTAAACAAAGTAATCAACGGCTGCACTTGACGGCGACGTGACGGCGACTGTACCTTGACGCTCTGTTTCTGCCTCCATGCCTGCCTGCCTGCCTGCCAAGGAGGATTGCTCTCTTTGTGCTCTCCTTGAGAGAAGGAAATCAAAAAGGCCACCATCTATTTTGAGATTCAAGGAGTGATTAGGCTGACAGCTAGTCGAGCGAGAGCGAGAGAGGCAGAGGGAGAGGGGAGTAGAGGTGGAAGTCAAACCTGATTAGGCCCACCTGCCAGGTTTCTCTTCCTTCCATCTCTACACCCTGATTGCTTGGCGGCAGCTCCCTCCTCCTCTTTGCCACAGTCACCCCACCTCACCCCACCCCCGTCCTGTCACTGTTGACCTCAGTGCACTGCTAATGCCCCTTGGCCAATCAGCATGCTTGCCCTGGCGGCGGCAGGGTAATTAAAAGGGAATTGTGTCTACTTGGCATGTGAGCTGGTGGGCACGAGGGTAGACAAACACTCTCTCTCTGCCGCCTTGCCTCCCTCCCTCTCTCCCAGCCAGGTGGTAGCGTACAGGACCTGTCAGATTAGCTGATGACCCTTTTAATTCTAGCCCAGCCGGGGGCCATAATTGATATTTACCGGGAAAGGTTAATTGTAGCAGTGATCTGCTTAAATTACAGTGGAGATCAGGAGAACGGGGCCAGCCACCGTGCGCGCCACCAGGGGAGCTGCTACATGCAAACTGCTAGTCAAATGGATTACACCCCGCGGCCATCGCCACTGTACTCCAAGGTGGGGAAGCAGCACGGGACACTGTGATTGGCTGGTGCTGCACCAGCACATAGTCCTCCTTGCTGAGCTCGCCAACCTCCCATCTGGCTGGGAATTTGAATGCATGCCAACTGTGGGTCTTGATGGCCTGCAATAAAACAACCCATCCAGGTTTGCATTAGGGTTACCATCATGTGGGTGGCTGAATGCAGACACTGCCATTTGTACATTTAAGCTGCTGATAATATTTTGTGCCAGTATTAGATTTTTATTTATTTATTTATTTTCATGACCAGAAAATTAAAGCATAATCCTTTTATTTGAAATGTTGTATTGGCAGCTGTGGAAGTATGTTTATTGTTTAGCTTCTTTCTTGTCACTGACCAGAAGGAACTTTTTTTTACTGGTGAAGTTAGCTTGTGAATGTGGCATCGCTTCGATTGTGGAATGGATGGGGATTAAGACAGTATTCAGTGGTGGACCCTGACATCATACTGACGCTACCTGTTCAGGAACATTCTATTTTTACACTGTATGTGGTGTTTGTGTCATATGAGGGCACTAATTATCATATGTGTAAAACATGGTCTTTAGGGCTGTACCAGACTCTGTAAGTCAGATTTGGCTGTTCAGTACGAATGTTTAACTGTTTGTTCCTTTACTGTCATATAAAGTTTGAGACTTTGAATGGGGTTTGGGGTTTAGACATTCAGGGTGACAGCGACATTCACATAATATATTAAACAAGCCAAGTTAGCCCTCTGAGTTAATGTTGGCTAATTACGCTAACAATTCATCAAAAATGTGGAACAGCGTTTTTTGCTGACTCTAGATATCAAATTAAAGCCAGAGACTGTGTAGTAATAAGTTGCTGTGAGCTGTAAAGTCACCACCTTTAAGCAGAGGGAAGAAGATTACCCTATCTTGGGGCCTGACCAGTCAAGCGGGATTTATACATCTGTGTCAAATCGACGCCGAACCGTCGGCATAGACACAAAGCCTATGCCGTAGCCTGACACTTCCCCAGAAATTGTAACTACACATCCCAGCGCGGTAGACCTCCTGTCCATTTTTGTAAGCTGAAAACCATTTCCCTCAGTGGAAACAAAGCTCTTATTTACGTGTATTCAACAGAAAAAATAGATAAACTGTGAACAAAATAAAGCCTCAACAAAATAGTGTATGAGTAGAGGAAATCTCTGCTAGCCGCTAGGCTAATTTATACAGTGTAAAATGCCATGGGCTTGTGCTAAAAACATTAGCATGTTGTATTTGTGAGGAAAATGTGTCCAGCAAAAGACAAGTGTTTTGTCTGTGAATCTTGCAAGTCACTGGAAGCCAGATTTTGTATTTGTGTTTGACATTGTCACTATTAAGCCATGTTTAATGTGTGTTTTGGATGTGTTTTGAATCAACTAAACTTCACAACACTTCACAGAAACCCCACCAAAACTATTGTTTTCAAGGTGTACTGTACCTGCAGAGTGACACAGACACACCACGTATAAATGTGGTACAAATGTGTATAAATGTGTAAACGGTGTATAAATGTAGTATAAATGTGTAAACGGTGTAGGCTCTGTGTAGAGTTGAAGCACAATTTAGGGGACCGAAAGGCACAGTGATTGGCACACCCTTTTTTAAAAAAAAAAAATAATAATGATTTTTTTTTTTTTTTGAGAAAACACTGCTAGCCTTGAAGGGGTCTCTGACTGATAATTTGAATCTCAGACTTTCCAGGGCAGCCTTAGTGATGTTAGAGTATAACAATAACATTGATTGAAAGAAAAAACTGTGGTTAACAGCTCGGTATGGCTACCAACAGCTGGTCAAGGTTTGGGGTTGCAGGTGTTAATGCTACAGCCAGTTCTGCTTTGCATTTATCCAAAGCACAAACCGACACTGAGCTGTGACTTTGTGTTTGACAGAATAGAAGGACCATGGCCCATTGAAAGTCAGTTGAAGCCATTGTTGTTATGTTGTATTGTTACGCATAAATACCTGACTTGTGGAGTTGGTAGATCCCAGTGAGTGACAGAAATACTGACGTCATCTGGAACTTTGTTTTGTGTCCCTCTGGTTTAAACAGTACTATTGTTTTGTGGTGTCTGAACTTCTGATATAAAATGGATAGTTCCAGTCCTCAGTGGCTGCATCAAGCTTGAAGCTTGTACAATTGAACACAAATTTGTTTATGTGTGAGAGCAGATTTCAAGATCAATGCTCAATCTAAGACATACCACATCAACTGCTGCTGGTTTTAACAAGAAACCAAATGAATTACCTATTTTTAAAACGCTGTGTTGGTGGATGGATTAAGATTTAATGATTCGGCTATTATGATGGCATACAACTATTTAATTATAGATAATTAATATTAGGAGCTTTTCTACTAATTAAAGATACATCAGTAGAAAAATAACTGTACTGGTGTTTTAGCATTTGTATGTAGCCTACATTTCTGTTGTCCTTTTCTTAATACCATTGTGTGGGGTTTTATTTCCTGGGGGTTTCATGCAGCTATAGACAAAATCCAAATAAGCCTATGGTGTTTACATTGATGTAAAGCCCATGTCATTTGTATTTAAGAGGCAAAAGACGCTGGCATGGTCTTTTAGTATATAACAGTTTGAATCTTTCTCCTTGCCATTTTATGAAAGTAATAAGCCACTCTGCAGTGATTTACTGTTACATCAGAGCAGCTTTTAGGATTATACTTTATGCCTCTCAAATGTCTGAAAAGTAACTGCCTCTCAGGGTATACTACGTAGTTGGGAGCATAGTGGTTTGGTTCATGAGGTAAGGACATGATTTGAAAATGTCCCCTGTTTTGTGTCCCCTGCAGATCAAACCTTTAGCGCTTCGTCCGGTCAAAGTCAGTGAGGACGAGACGGTGCAGGAGCTCAGCCGACCGCACAGGAGCAACTCCAAGGAGCAGCTCAGTGAGGTGAGTCCTCAGATAAGACCTTTCCCCTTTTCACATACCTCCTACGGCGGGCAAGGCTATCAACTTTCACAGGCCAAGGCAGGGGACCCCTGAGGTGGGATATAGAGAGCGGGCGGGCGACAGCAACATTGAGGCTGAGATCAGAGAGCAGCTGGTGCAGTAGCTCCTGCTGTTTCCAGCTATCACCTCATAAATCCCTTGTGTGTTGGGAAAAAGACTGGTTGGCTGGCAGCACAGAGACAGGAAATGATTAGGCCGGTCACACAGCATCACCTTGTTGGCCTGGCATTATTTAAAGCATGCCGCGGTTAAATGTAGACATGACCTAACGCAGTTCAGCCAGGTGTGGGCTGACCTCGCCAACCCCAGAGTGGAATGAGTTAAAGAAACTGTTCCAATTATTGCTGCGCCGGCATCCATATGCCAGCCCATTTAGAGGATGAGTAGGTGGTAAAGGAAAATGGAGGCCAGGCATTGGTTCAGCATAAGGGATGAAATAATGCAATTTAGATACAGGGGAAGTAATGAGAATTTATGCAAAATCCCAAGCGGCTCATTTTAAATGAATGTAGAAATATGCTTCCTAACTAATGCCTGTCAAGCAGACCTCCCAAACCTAACGAAATTCAATCAGACTGTTCATTTAGCTGACGAAAGCAGAAGGAGAGAGGGAGAGAAAGAGGAGGAAGGAAAATATGCAGCTCCCTTTTCCAGCAGGGGTAAAGTGATGGAAGGAAAAAGATTTTAATGAACTTATTAAATACATTGTTTTAAGCTATTCAGCATTCCAATTGAAAATCCAGCTTGATGAAAAAAAAAAGTCTAATTTCTCCCATCTTCATCCTCTTTTCTCTAAGCCTTGCTGCTCTGTTTCTCTCGTGCACTGTCCCCCCTCTTCCCCTCATACCATTTCTCTTGAATTTGTGTAAAAGGCTGTCTTTTAATGAAAAAGTCAGGGGGAAGAGGCGGGCTTGTCAGATAAAAGACCGAAGCCGGTTGACAGCTCTGACAGGGATATACGACAAGCACAGAGAAGAGGGGGGGGCATGGATGAGGAGGGTGGTAGAGTGAGGGTGGAAGTGGTGGTGGTTGTGGTGATGGAGGTGGGAGGGGGGGCACTGTTGAAAATTGCACGCTGTAATCGCCGACGGTGTTAGATGTGGCATGTCTCTCTAATCTGCTGCCAAATAAATGGTGCACAGACGCTGATCGTTGTAGCCACGGCATCCATATCTCTCCATCTCTCTCCCCCCCTCTGCCTGTCTTTACCTTCGTCTTCCTCTTTCTGTCTGTGTGTCTGTCCCCTCTCTCTGCTGGCTGTTGTGTTCCACTCAGTCAAGGCCTGGACAAGATACACGCAGCGAGGTTCCTCACCAACACTCTGTCGCTGTCTCCTCTATATTTCTTATTTTTCAGCTTCATGAAGTCTACGCCACCGCACTGAGAGCACTGCTAATTTTCGTAAAACACGCTCCACCACATCAAAGTGGCTCCCCAGCTTTAAGAGCTCTTAACTAATGATGCCGCGTCTGCAACGAGTAAAATGGATTTCTCTTGTCTTACCGCCAAAGGAAATAGAGACAAATGCGACATGTGGACGCGCCCGCCTGCCCGCCTGTAAAAACAGTCATGCATCAATTTAGGAGCAGGGGGTAAAAAAAAAATTGCAGGGGATGCTGTTTGTTCATTGCCATGGTTGGGTCTTTATCTGTTTATTTTGACTAGGTAATTGTGCCTGCGGTGCAGTGGGGCCCCGGCACTAAGCCACACAGGGATTAGGGAAATATGAGGTGGTGAAGGGGGGTGGGGGGTGGGGGGTTGCACTGCATCTGTGTCCTGCGGAGAAGAGGGCGGCAGTTGTGTGGTGTTGTCAGGGCCTCCCACACCCTCCTGTATCCACCCACACCCACCCACATGTACCCAAACCCACCCAGCCACCTGATCTGCCACAGAGGGCATACATGTTTGCATCCCTTTCCTCATCATGCTTCATCGAGCTCTGATTGGCCCGCCTCTTGGCCTCCCCGCAACGACAAAAACCAATAGTCTGGGATGGGAGAAGATGGACTGGACCCTCCCCTCTTGTCGCCATGTTTTTCTTTTTTCTTTCCTTTTTTTTTTTGTATGGAGAGTGGAGGAGGGGGCATGGAAATGGGGAGAGGATTAGGGGGCGGATTTAGCAACATTTCTCTTCTCCAGGGCTGTTTAGTTAACCCTTAAATGCCGCCAGCATCCGCCCCATCCCTCTCGCCACCAACCACCATAACCACCACACATGCACACACACACACACACAGGCACACGCATTGGCACACACACACACACACACACACACACACTCGTTCTGCTCCCTCCCCCACACTCCCTCTCTGGGGCGGGTTCTTAAATCCTTTTGAAGTCCTAAGCGCTGCAGAAATCCATTGAGAGCCATGTATAATGGCTTTTAAGAGAGAGTGTTTAGCTGGATGCCGACCCTATGGCTTATGAACCGCTGGCGTTTTAATGGATCCCCCCCTTTCCCTCCCCTCTTTTCCTCCCTTCACCGGCACTAAATCCAATGGATTGTCCCTCATTATCATTTAAATAAGCCTCTCTTTCTGCTCAGAATGCTCCAAGTTGAATGAACTCTACATAGTAAGGCTAATTCCAAATGGCCTTGGCCTCCCACCACCTATGCACATATGCACTCACACACACAAAACACATGCATATACACATATATCTAAGTGCACTCACAACATGCACACACACGCAGACAACAGACCACATTGTCACTGGAACACACTTTTGGCCCTATAGATTTTGCCTTCTGTGCACTTCTTCCTCCCCTCTCTTCTGGCCTCCTCTCTGGTCGCAGTAGTAAAGGCAGCAGAGAGGTTGAGCAGAGCGGGAATAGCCTTTTGATTCCCGCAGAGCCTGCTTTCCGGTTCGCGGTGGGACTCCTCCCTAATCGTCACCGCAGGAGCCGTCCTGCGAATCAGAGGGGCACACAGGCGTTGATGAGGGCTGAGGCCTAGAGCAGGTGTGGGAGAATGGATGAGGGGTATTGAGAGGGTGCAAAACAAGAGAGGCAGCGGCAGTGAAGGTGTGGGGGAGGTTGTTTGGATTGAAGGTGGACCTATGGATGAAATTGGTCTAGCAGAAAAGTCTCCTCCAGAGACCAGGGGGGGAGAAATTGCCAATCTAGACAGAGGAATAAAAGAAGTGAAAAGTGGAAGTGGAGGGAGGGATTTGGAGATTGGTATTCGTGCTGGGCTCTGACAGACAGAGCCAGAGAACAGAACAAAACCTAGCTTTTTCTGTCTCCATCCTGCTCTTGTTCAGCATTTAGGGGACTGCATTAGAAAGCACAGGAGGAGTTTGATAGACCAAAGCACCTCGCTAAATGCGTGAAGAGATATTTATCCTGAGTAACAGGGGCTAATACCAATGTAACATAATGAAGAATGTTAGTTTGGTCCTAATTGGTGGCAGACACCATTTTATAATAAAGGAAAAATATTTAAAACAGTGTCTTTTATAATAAATCTTAAATGATAAACATGACATAATGCCTTTTTGCCTGTGAAGAGTAGAAAGCATTTTAGAAATGATCTCTTGCCTGTTGTTGCCTTATTCTTATTCAGTACTGTTTGTTTTGAGAGCAGAACAAACACTTGGAAATTATAAGATCGGGTAAGAAGAGAAGCAAACGTCTTCGGCTCGCAGGGTACCTGAGCTGTTACTCGCTCTCAAAACAATATATTCTATATCAAGGTGTGTTTTATCACTTTATCTACTGGTGCGGGTTATGGATTCACTCCCATGTGTCCATCAATGTCAGATGGCACTCTTGAAGGCACAGGAGCAAGTGAATCCAAACAAATATACGGTGACAGTTCATCTTGACCTGCATTTCAACACATTACCTGCTTTATAAGACCACCAGAAGTGTAAAAAGTGTTGTCTACAAAAGGTCTACAGGCAAAATTAGAACATGTCATTAGCCATACAGTTGCCTCATAAGGTACCCTATATATACCAGAGTCTTAATCATGTTTTAAGTAAAGCATGTACACGTACGTCACACTGTGTTAAAATGCAGTCACACAGCCATAGAAGACTATTCTGCACCATTTTAATTATGACTTTACTAAATAATTAAGGTTTTCCACAGTGTATTTCCATGACAACTCAAATTAAGTCTCTCAGCAGGATCTGAGTGATTGTTTTTAGAGCGGGTGCCGCTCAGCTACCCCCATGGTGGAGGCCAGAATGTGTGGGAGTGATGTGTGCGGGCGTGGTGTACATGGCGGGGCGGGTAAAAGGTTAACGTGAATATTGATATTAAAGCAGCGCTGCTTCATCATGTCTGTGTCAGCGAGTGAAACGCTCCTTAAAGGTCATCCCTGTTCTCCTCTCTCTCCCTACAGAGTTCCACTCACTCGCTGTCAGGCCGCGGCTACTCGGTAAGTGGCATTTTCATGCTTCATAGCTTTACGGCAGAATTACAATCTCCAACGACCCGCTTTATGGCCCCGGCGCTCGACATTTTAATTATGTTAAATAGAGTAATGGAGAAATCATGATATTAGGAACATTAATTCTGGCTGACTGACTGATTAAATTGCGGGAAGGTGTCCTGCGCTACCTTGGCGAAAAGAGCCTCGTTTTATTGGCATCGATCAGCGCCGTTCACCGGTGCTGCAATTTGGCTGTCAGAGTTTTATGTCTTCCTCCAGTGACTGTCAATGGAGAATCCTTTTGCTCACATATGACAATATGCCTAAAAGCCTCTTAAAGGCCCCCGCATCTATGCAATAAATACAATCTCTCACCACCACAGAGATGCTTGTACATTTACACCTTCAGGAGGATCTATAGCAGTTAAGCATGTCTCATGATTTGTTGGAAACAACTGACTGTACAAGTGAGATGGTTTCTGTCATAGACCATGTGTTGTTCAAGGTAAATGTGCCCGAGAGGAATATTTAGTAATGCCTTGGGAAACGTCAGCCCAATCCTTTCAAACATACAATAGCTCACAAATTGTCAGAGCAGGACTATTTTTATCCCTTGAAAGCATCTGTTGCCTTGCCCCAGTGCTTTTTTCGAGCCGTAAATTTGTGCTCTTCCCCTCCCATTGTTTCAATGATGTGTCTAGTCTCTGGGTAATAGAGACAGCAGTCGTCCTTTATGTCCTTTGCTTAAAGGGGAACTAATAAGAGGAACATTCTTTAAAGTGTGCTACTTTTAGCTGATGAGTGGCATATGGCAGTTCGTATTGCAGCTTGGAAGCAATCATCCCGACAAACAAAACAACTATAAATGGTTTGTCATCGTTAATCTGCCTCAAAGGACTGCAGTTAAAGCGCTGAACAAAGCTTAACTTCAAAAGACCTTGATCTCTGTACGATCTTTTTTTCTCTTTTTTTTTTTTTTTTTGATTTTGTTTTAATAGAACATGTCACATTCCTATTCCCCAGCGGCCGCATACTCACAGATGGATGAAAACAAACAAGACCTTCCAAAAAAGCTTGTGGAGCCCTTTGGCTCGAGCTGTCAGTTTGAGTCGGCAGGGAACGAGGCCTTCTCTTCATCTGAAAGGAGGAGGGGAGGAGTTGAAGGGAGAGGGCAGAAATGGAGGTGGAGGGGGCTCAGTGATGTTGGTGGTGGTGGTGTGGGGTCATTGGCATTGTGCAAGCAAAGAAAAGTCCAGTAACGAGGGCAGGAAGTTTTACGTTGTCTGGCTCCACTCTCTGGCTATCCGATGGTGCTATCTGCAGCGTACGTAGCCTCTAGGCACCTCCTGGGTGCTGAGCTCTGACTCTCAATCTGCTCTGCTGCCGGGCCCGCTTGATTTCTGGGGTCTCCTTATCTGTAAGTGCTTCAGGCTTTACAGTATGATGGTTTCGAAGGGTGGGGAGGGGGGCATGGGGTGTGGGGTCGGGGGGCTCCAGGGGACTGCCAGGCAGAGGCTGAGTGGGTATGGGAGGAGGAGGAAGAGGAGAAGACCAGAGGCTGCATAGAGCATTATAGCTGGAGGAAGAGGAAGAGAGAAGCTATGTATGTGGGTGGAAGTCTGTTTGTGAGTTTGGGGGGGGGTACGTGTGGGAGGGTCAACAAGGCAGGCACACAGGCGTAGGCAGCGCCACCGGCCACCAATAGCATGGACAGGGCTATCTTCTGGTTGGCCCCTGGCACTGATCGCCATCTACTGTCTCTGCCTCTCCACAAACAATCAAAAAATCATGCTGGTGGATGTGGGCTGGTTATCTGTCACAAGGCACTAAGAGGTAAAAAAGGCAATCTCTCCTGACAGTTTGTTTTCTATTTCTATGGGAGATAACGCCTCTTCTTGTTTATGCTTCCATATGTCTCCCTTCTTATGTTGCCTGCCAGGCTTGAATGGCCTCATTTGAATGGTTCACACAAGAATGTATAGGAGTTTCTGGGCTTTAGTGCCAGACTCATGAAAAAGGGAAAGTGGAGTCACCAGAATGCTTTGGTCACGGAAAATGAATGTATATTGTGTTAAAATGACTTGGCAGTTACATACAGAATGTATTGTCTGCTGGTGTCATTTTTTGCACAAAAAAGCTACATGTACAGTACATAATCTGCACACATTCCGCAGAAACATGTCTCCTTGACAGTCTTGACAGTACTCATTTTCTTCACTCCTTATTTTGTTGACAGACAAAACTAAAAGAAGAGCTAATGAATCTTGCATCAAGAAGTGAGAGTCAAAAAGTTGGTAATTGAATCCCAATTTCCAAGTACCGAAAGTGCTTCCAATTTGTATCTACTGGAATACAAAGACTGTGGTGAAAGTTATGTGAGTTTCTGCAGGCTGGTGCAAATATTTGTTGAAATTGAGCTGCTCATGGCTAATTTCAATACGTGATTGCAGAAAAATATGGAATTTTTTGTTTCTTTGTTTTTTTTCAATTGCAGTTTGTCTGACAGGCATCTTCAAGTGTGCTTGAAGAATAGTGGGTGTGGTTTTTAATCTTGCAAAGTTGAACACAGCTGCGTTAAAACTGACAGTAAGAGTTATAACATTGAAAGTCTTAAAGGACCAGTGTGTAAAATGGGTTGAAAACCGTTGAAAACTGTGACATCAGTGGTCAAATTCTCGCTCACCCCTCCTGTCGGGTAAATGACGGTGGCCTCATAGGGACTTGCGCAGACACGAGTTTTTCAGGAGTAGGTCTATCTAGCGACGAGGTGAATATTTATTTAGAAATCTAAACCATGTTACGATATTGTAATGAATCACTCACAAGCAGGAGACCAGAGTAGCGTTCGGGAAAAAGGCCAGTTTATTTGAGCACTCCAAA
>NC_065513.1:10167228-10197551 GCF_006386435.1 Epinephelus moara
TGGGGAGATATATCATCAGGAGGAAAAGCGCCGCAGAGAGTGCATCACAAGGACTGAAGTTGCGTCTTTTTTTCCTCGCAGATGACGGTTCGGGTTCATTCTCTCCTGTTGCGTGGTAAGTGTGGTCCATTCACAAACTTTAGAACTAAAAAAACTGTTCACTACTCTCTATCGACGAACTACTAACACTCTCTGCTGTTTCCTCCTCCTTTTTCCTTCCTTCCGCTGTCTTCGTTGGTTTATTTATACACACGAAACGCGTTCTCTGGCTGGGTGGATTGTCCGCTCGGGCTGCTAGCAAGGCCCTTGCTATACATATATATATACTGTATATATATATATAAAAGCATAATTATAAGGCTACGAAAACCAAATGAATTTTATTTTATAGCGATTATACACTTATATAAACATATTAATGGGTAGAATATTCAGATTCAGATTCAGATTTGACAATAAACCATGCCAAATATTACACACTGGCCCTTTAACATTCTCCATATATAACACATACAGTAATACCAATTTAGTGAAAGTGTTTGGTGGCTCTCTATTGACTGATATAAAGGCAAAAGGCCAAAGAATCGATAAACAAGCGCAAATTCACAATAGCCGCAACCATTTTGGTGCATGCATCCCCCTGTAACCACGCCCCCTTGTAGCCAATGGGCATGAACACACACCTTCACACACAGGCAATCTTTGAGGAATGACAAAAAGTGTATAAAGTCACCCATTAGACAACTGGTGTCATGTACAGTTCCATAATAAATATATAATGAACCACATCTCACCGGAGGTGGCTAGCAGTGACTTGCTGATATCTGATTGAGTAAACTTTACTGGCATTACACAAACATTGACAGGCACTTGCCTTGGTGAGCTTATATTCCAGGACAAACATGACAACAAATATAAAAAGTAGGCTGAAAACAAAATATATCCTAAAATGTTATAGCTTTGTCTAGGGTAATGACAAACTCCCTTAAATTAATTATTCATTTAAACCTGATGTGTTTATCTGGGTGATGACATTGTAAGATGTGAAAATCAATCCCCTCACACCTCCACCCACTCTTCATCCTCCATTCAGGGGTGAGGGCTAATCTCTGGGCCGTTGAGTCCAGCAGCGATATGTAGCAGCAGGACTGAGACTCGCTATCTCGCTCTCTGTGGAAGACTGGATATGGAATTGTTTATCAGGCCGACTCTCTCCTGTCTGCTTTGTGCAGGCTTCATTATAGCCTTGGCTATGTTGGGAGACAATATCTGTGCCTTGTTTCCTGCGCTGCTACCTGCTTGTTGTTCCACTGGAGATTGGCCGGGGCTCTGGCGATTTATCATCCTCTCTCAGGGGCTCCTTGATAAAGAACTCAACATCCCCCTCTGCGCCTGGGAGATATGGGCTGCAAGCGACAGGGAAAATGTCAAAGAATCACACTGCAACTATCTGCCCATCCTGTCGCTACCCCTGGGCTGGATATACTGTATAGAGGAGGAGATGTTTTAGCTAAGCGAAAAAGACAACACACCTCCCTTTCCTTTCAGATGAAGTGATTGAGCTCCAGTCTCCCACCCTCCCCATCTTTTAAAACCACCCAAGGCCAAGCTACAGCTCATGTTTTCACGCACGATAAAAGCATGGAGCTTTGTCTGTGACAGTATAATCTGACTAGTCTGTTTTGGGAGGGTTTATCTCTGCGATGTCAGGGAGTAAAACCTTAGCCGGAGCGTTTGGGTTGAGCGAGAGTGCTCGGAGCTCTCAGACACACCCATTCTTCATTTCCCCTGCTCGGGTTGTCATAATCATATTTAACGCTAAATGAGTCTACACTCTAAACAGAGCAGTCTCAGAGTCATTTGTGCATTCTTAAACAGCCTTGTTTTAATTGATTTGGCATTCACGACCTCCGCATTGTGGCAAATACACTTCCCTGTCTGAGTGACGAGGCTTTTTACAAGATCTTTATCGAATACAAGGATTATGTCACTTAATTATAATAGAAGCCATTAAAAGCGTCACGCTTTATTAAACACAACGACACAGATTCACTGGATTAAATGCTAAACACGGCGACTGAAAGGAAATTGAGTGTAAATTATATTGTATACTTAGAATGATTTTTGTAGCAAGGGTTTTTTTCGGTCACTACACCATTGTTGGCAAACAGAGCTTTAACAGAAAGGCATGGCTGCTTCCTCCACAGTATACGAAATCTCTTAACTGCCTCTTTGTGAGTATCTCTCTCTGCCTCTCTCTGCCTCTCTCGCTCTGCTTACTTTTCAGTGGGGTGTGCAGGTGTCTCCATACCACCAGCTCTGCACATGGTGAAAATTAGTGAAGGAAACCAAGAGCCCAGCAGGAGTGGGCTGGGGCCCTGACATTGTCCTGGCCTTGGGGTGGGGCGCTGCCTGTCAGGGGCCTCTCTATGAGGGCTGTCCGCCTTGAAAAACCTATTTGTTTATCCCCGTGTGCGGTCCGGCTTCAGATCCTGGGCCCTGCTGCTCACTGCGCACCAGGGACCTGGGCTGTTGCCGCTAGCAACAGATAAAAATTGCTGTTAACCACAGCAGGGCCCACAACACATCAATCAACGGTTCTGCAGATAAAGGCTGCAGGCTTCTGGGGCCCCGGCTGAATGGCACGGTTGAAAATCCTTTTCCAGTGGCTGAGCACACAGCTCTGGTGGTAGAGGCCTGCTATCATTCAGAGTGGAGGACAGAAACTTCATTTTCAGCTATGCAGCTCAGGTTTTGTTCTAATGGAGATGCATTAGAACGGCACCAACACAAAGGGGACTCTGGGAGAGGTCATTTGAATAAAAAGGCGACACTGTGAATTAGTGTTGACCGGGCCTCAGAAAAACCAGCCCCAGCATAGTTCACTTGTTCTAAATGAACTCTTAATTGCTTTTGCCACTTGGCTTTGCTCTTAAGGCTGCTTAAAAGCCGGGACGTTCAGCCTCACCGCATCCCACATACTCTGTTCGTTAGGACTGAATTGAGATCAACGATTGGAAATGGCTAGAAGCTATACCCAAAAGGCCCAAATTGACATTAGTACAAAATATTTTTTCACCAGAGGTGACTTCAATGGTTCATTCTAACCTTTTTCAATCTAGATCTACCTCACTTAAAGCAAATGTATGGTGATGACTTTGGTCCCTGGTAATGAAAAAGAATAATACTGATCTTTTCTCATATTAAATCCAGTTAATGTATTCCCAGACGAAGCTCTATGCTATCACCCATGTTGGAGTTAGTCCAAATGAAACACAGGCTCTCATGGGTAAAAGCATTAGTTTTATCCCCCTAAGCCCAGCCTTGATTATCATCACTCTTAGTTTGTCCTGGATGCACTGTCCCCTAACTCACATTTGCCCCACTTTAAACAAATAGCCCTATAATGTAACAATCAAACAATGCTCTGAGGATTTGTTTACTGCAGGCTTTCTCCCCATTAAGTTTCACGGACACTGTAGACAAATAAAGTGGTAATTCCACTTTATCATATGTTACATATACCACAATCAAGCAGCAATTACATGCTCCTTCCATTTGTAAGAGCTCCCAATGCCGACGTGGATGTTTTAATGAGGGCTGTAATGAACGCTCAGGGTGTTTGGCAAGTCTCCGAGATGTTGCCGGGGCTTTTATGGCTCCCCATTATAACGTACAATTTGCATCAGCAAATTACAATGCTCCATATCATTATCCTGCACCAAGGCCCGATCATAAATTAGAGCTCCAATTACAAACATCTATCTGGGAACAGGGAATGAATATGATGGCAGCCCACCAGAAACAGGCAGGAGGGAGAGAAAGCCTCCCGTGGATTGTGGGATGAGACTTCCATAGAGGTGTGATATTCTCATAAACCGCCCTTATGGGGAATTCATGCTTCCAAAAGAAATAGACCGTTTTGGGGGAAAGAACGTCTGCTGGTTCTGTTTTGGCAGTTCCATATGTCATATTTCACGGCGCGCTGCACATTGAACTTTTTGGTATTTTAATCGCCTTCCTTCTGCTAAACACAACACCCACTGATTTCGTGGCTGACTGTTTCACACTCCTCATTCAAAGCTGCTGTATGTAAGCCTGTCCATTCAGCTGTGCAGAGGACGGGCCTCGTCTATTGTGTCTCAATTCAGACCCAGCTATGTCTCTGTCTCTTCCAATCTCCCTCTGTCTGACTCTCTCTCCCTCTCTCATTCAACTTGATTATACACTGGAGGGAACATAATAAATCATAGAGATTTATCATGCTGCAGCTTATTAATTCAGCGCCACAAGTGTAATATTAGTCTGTGTCATTTAAAGAAGCAGGCATTGCAGCATTGCCAGTGTCCCCTAAGGAATCCAGAGGAAGCCATTTTAGTTTGGGCAAAACCTAATGAAAAAAAGAGACCAAGACTTTTCATTTCCCAACACACGTCTTGGTTGTTCTTCAGTCTTTCTTCTTCATAACACACCTCTCTTACTTTTACTGATATGGAGATTCAGTGCCCACCTCTCTCCTGAGTGCTAACAGTTGTTGTAGGGGGAAACAAACAGCAGCGTACCTGTGATGGCTGTGTTGCCTGTAATCCGCGACCTGTGACCAAATCTCAAATGGAGAGGTAGAACAAAAGGCGTATGCCAACAGAACGCTTCAGGCGCCAAGCAGAAACCACCTCTACTGATGAGACAAAAGGCCTGCGGGTCTCCCGCAAACCCACAAGAGCTCCCCGACGCCGCACAAACAAAGCCTGAAATTAAGAAGAGCCAGAGGCAGGCCCATTTCTACAGCAAAGCTAAAGTGTTCCTTTTTCATGGCCTCAGTGGATTTCCAGTATTGGATTCTAATAGGGCAGAGATATGAAACAACACTTTGCCATTTTCAGTCACAGATTTGGAGAAAGCAGGTGTCTCATTCGTTTTTTCCTCTTCTCTTTTCCGGCTCTCAACATTCACACCTCCCACCACACTTTCTGGGCTAATTTTAAAGGTACTAAAACCTCTTCTTGTAGCCTTTGTCAGATGATGTTTAATTCATATTTTGTTTTGCATTTTAACCTTGCATATCCGTAGGATCAAACGCATCCATCTGTGCTTTTTGGCTGCAAAGCCCGAGCATAGAGGATGACTGCAAGCCCTTGTTTGAGTTTGAGAGGTCATGAGATGAAGAGACTTCCTTCCATATTCACAAACACCCCCTGGCAATTATTCCTGCTATCTTTAATGTTTCTATGAATCTATTAGGGTTAAAGCTCCCCACCCACCTCTCTCACTCTACCCGCATGAGTACCTTTTTCCAAAACCTGTACAAAAAAGTTATACTAAGTAGGTCATGTTCTGCCACTCGTCTTCTAATCACTCAACGAAAAGAACACGATTTCCCTCCATCGGAGCCCCTGAGCCTTGCTCCTGGGATTTCAGTGAGCAACATACACTCATTTGATTTTCTGGCATGTGTTTTCTCCTTTCCCTTTCTCTCTACACTTTACACTCTTTTTACTTTCCTTACCTTGTATCTGACAGTACACAAGCAACACCTACCCTGCCTCCAACTTCACCACACACACATATGCACCACAACCCCTCCTCCTCCTCCCTCCCATGCCTCTCTCTCGCTGTCTCTCCGTCTCTCTCAGTGGAGAAGGTGTCTGACAGTAACAGCAGGTAAGGTATAAGATTACAGGAGAAGCAGGGGCAATTATACCTCCAGCTGATGCTGGTGTGTTTATGAGGAGAGTAACTGTTAATGACAGTGTTGTGGTTTCTCCAGAGGCCAGAGCACAGCTTAGGGAAACCTGCTGTTTTTGTCAGCCTAGCTTCCTGCGATGTTGTTGTAGACGAGTTTTTTTCTGTCCGATTTTTGTTGTCTCTTTCGCTTGCTCACGCCTCCTTGACACTGAAAGATGTCAGTTTGGGCTGCCGTGCCTCTTTGTTGCCCTGCCTATGCTGTGGTTTTGCCTTCATGGGCAACGTAGGCACCAAGCTAGTACAGGTTTCCTGTAATGTGCTCAGCTAGCATTTGGGTGCTGAGTGGGTTGCAAAGGAAAAAAAGGTTTCTAAAGGTCATAGCAGCTTGGCTTGTAAAGCATATTGGTAAACACCTGTACACACAAACACAGGGATGCACACACACAGGCGGGTGCTTGCAACTGCAGGTCTCTCACCAGGGTTTTGGCTGCTTTACCACTTCCCCCCTACGTGCCCTCACACACGGCAGGCAGATCGCAGCGATTGGAGAGGAGTTTGTGTTTAGATAAAGGAGCTTAATCATAATTGCATGGGGTTTCCAGTGTCTAGCAGTGGCGCTCTCTTAGTGGCTGTTCCTGGCTCGCAGCAAGAGGGTTCAGCAGAGAATCAGTGACAGTGTATCACAATATATTTTTTGCTACTGCAAATTCCATTTACCGCAAAGTAAATTACAGCAAGTGTTATGACATAAAGATGCACATGTTTGTGTTAATCCAGTATGCCTTTAAATGTGCTGTGCAGACTTACCCCACAGTTGTTATTTGCCATGTTTGACCATATGTAAATCCTTATGCACTTCTGCCTGTGCCAGATGGTGCTAAGACACTATTTGTCTTTTGTTTCCTTTGAGGCTGCACCTGTTGGGGTTGAATCTACCTGTTTGACTATCTGTAACCTCTGACATATGTTTGACAAAGTCAGACCTGTACTCTATTGATGAATATATCATTTGCATTCTCTGTAGCATTGCAGGAATCTGACAGAAACAGTGGATCAAAGTGTTAATAAGGCATATATATGTATATAAATTCAGTGTCTCCAGTGTCACATCCACATTTGTGTGATTCAGTCTTGTATGTCTCTCAAGGCTGCTGCATGAAATTACAATACAAGGCCCAGCTGGAGTTATGTGGTACATGTCCTGTCAGCTGTGACCCTCTCACTGATGGTTGATTGTTAATGTTTTCAAAATGAAGGTTATTTTACTGTTTCACTCATTGATAGTCACGCTGGATAGAAGAGCCAGCTAAATGCCAGGAAATGTTAATGAATGCCAGACTCACCCACCAGTCGTCTGCCCACGACCATCCACGCTCCAGACCCCATCCACTGTGCCCTCAGCGTGTGGTTGGCCTTGGCCCCGATCACACCGGGGCACATGGGAGATTAACTGGGCTGGCTTACTCACTCAGCAGGTTCCCCGACTCCCCTCCACTCATCCCGGCCCAATCTGCCAGCTAGCCTCCTGCTCCACCGAGCCATGGCAGCAGGGCACCACAAGCCCGGCCCGCCTTCATTACGCCTGCCAGATGGGCTGAGAATTAGATTCGAACTCCCACCATGGAGGGAGGGAGTGGAGAGAGATTGAGGAGGGAGGAAGGGAGAGAGGTGGCGGAGGAAAAGAGAGGAGGGAAGAAAGTTGTGGGGGGAAGAAAGTAATGGTTTTTGTTTTCATTTATGTTGCAAGTTATTACATTTTAATGTAACACCCCTGGGACCTGGCAGCATTAAATGCCTGTTCTTGAATAATCGACACTAACTGCAAGCAAATGCTAGGGAGAAATGAAATTAGCGAGCGCAGCAATTTGGCACAGTGATTATCGGCTCCTTGGAGGCACTTCCTGATGATTTAAGAATGCTAACATTTAAGCAAGTCAGATCTCATTACTCTTCAAGGTTAAATCGAGCTGTGTCGGAGGGGAGGCAGATGCTTGATTGGAAATAGTGCTTCCTTGTCTCTCTGTGTCTCTCTTCATCTCTCTTTGTTTATGCCGATGTTTCCTACTTTTGCGGCAGCTCACTGCAAGCAGAACAGACTCAGGGCTGAAATCTGTCAGACCCTGATCACACCTTTTGCCAGCTCTTAATTAGATCAGCAATACTTAGTTCATGACTATGAGCACTGCCGTACTAACTGCCTCAGCCTGCTTCCGAATCTCTGTGCACCACACATTTCCTTTCACACAGATGTGTGGCTGGGCTCTTGGATGAACAAAAGAAAATTGGGACCTTTTTGAATCCACACCAAAGGGAAAGTGTTTATTACTTTTCAGACTGCACCACAAATGTTCTTTTATACTGTATTTTTCTCTGCTATTCTGACTTGTTCTACGGAGGCAGAAACGATTTTCAAAGCAATTTCAGCCCTGGCATCTTCTAGTCCAGTGTTTACCTCAGCCAGCCATACACATCTGTTCCCCACACAAACTTGATCCAATTAGGTGACACCAGACAATGGCTTACTCCTCCATAAGCCCAGCACAGCGCCAGGGGTCCCCAACAATACGGAAGTGTTTTTTCTTCCATTACGGGGCGTCAGATCCTTTTAAAGGTGTTTACCCGCCGCCGATGTGTCAGCCCCTGTTTCCAAAAGGGGGCTCAGCTGGGGAAGTGATAGGCGATGAGGATAATGATGCGAGTGGGAGCAGCGTGGCGGATGCAGATGCACTTTACCGTGCTGTGTGTGATAAATCCTTTCCTCCGCTGCACTGCACCCCGCAAAGTTGAGGGACAGATGGGTTGGACTTTTATCTCCACTTTCTAAATGCAGGAGAAATCAAAACATTTTTCACTGCAGTGATGAGATTTATTTAAAGCAAGGCAGGAGCAACAAAGCTACTTTGGGGAATACGTCTATTAGTTTTTCCAAGCTGTTGTTTTCTCATGCAGGGGGGAAAATCATTGCAAGTCAAATGTAATCATCCCGCCGTTGGGTTATGCTCCGTCTCGAATAATAATAATATTAGGTTGGTCCCTGGCATTGCCTACATCAGGCTTGTAATTTGAATTTCTGAGACACAAGTAAGAAGGCTGATGTTAATCACAACCAATCACTGATGTTATCGTTGTTGTTTTTTTCCCCCTGTTTATAACAGCTTTATCTTTTGGCACATCTTGAAATTTGGCAGCCTGAATTCATTATCTGCAGTGTTTCATGTAGTCAACAAACATGGTGTCTGTAATGTGGGATTTTGCTTCCTCCTACTTACATGCTGTGTGCACTGTACTGCATCTGATGTCTCTGCATCGCATTTCGTCTTTGTTGTGGCCAAAAGGATTTCTGGATTGTAACAGGGTTACCCCAGGAATGAGGGAAAAAAGCCTCCAAATTGTAACCAGGCATTTCCACATGAAACATTCATGCTTAAGTATGATTAGCGGAGATTAAGGTGGGTTTGTTTTGCCTCTTAGAAGGCCCCGTGACAATTTGGGAATGGATTGAGAGCAGCTTTTGCAAGCACAGCCTCCTTAATCCAGTGCCACAAGTTCTCACCCACCTTTTGCTGAATTATTTACATTAAAGTTCTCACGTCAGCTTTGGAGCCAAGGGCCTAGAGGTACTCTGTGTTAAACTGCCTAAACCTCAAAGCATCCGAAGCATGGAAAATATTATGTTAAGTATTTCCAAGACTTTTAATGGAACATGTTTTGCAAAGAGAGAGATTTGTCGGTGCCACTTGAGGAGCTATTCTGCAGGTATTAGTAGACAAAAAATTATGTGTTGCATTTAGTTCAGAGAGACTGCGCCTATTGTAATGGGAGCAGTAGCTTGTACATTCTCTATTTCCAAGACTGACAGGATAGACAGAACGCTCAGATCAAATAGTGGTCCATTCTCCCAACCAGTGATGTGAATCCATCTCCCCATCCAAGCCATTCTGCTATCATGTATCCCATTTCCATATCGTCTCCCTATCATGTATATGAGATGGAGCCCTCCCATGTGCTGGATGATGTGATCCCCAGATAGATTCATTCATACATAATGATAAAAGATGGGTTTGGACAGGGCTACTTATTTGACAATCATTGAAGTGCCACTGTGATGGATGGCGAGGAGGACCTCCACCCCTCTCCCCTCCCACCCCATAGCCACGGCTCCCTCTTCTGATCCCCCCTTATTCATTTTCCCCGGCCCAGCTCAAGGTCTCGCCTCACTTTAAAAGAGAAATATCAAATTGAATTAAAATTGCTCGCTCACCCAAAACAGAGGCCCGTGCGCCTTCAAAATCACACATTTGTTCCCACAATTCATTGTTGCAAAGTCAATCCCTCTCTCTCTCTGTCTCTCTCTGGGCGCGTGGTAATGTGAATTATTCATGCCAGCGGGGCCGCGGCGTGCTTCATCATGTTAAAGTGCCCATGACATTACTGATGGAGCCACAGACGCCCCCGCACTGCTAGCTATGCTAATGCATTTGGAAGGAGGAAAGAAAAGAGATGGCAGCACCTCTAGGGATCAGGAGGACAAGAACAGATCACCTATTAGAAATTAGTACTTGAAAGTCTAAGTCCAAACGATCCCTTACCTTTAAAAAGATTCTGTGAATGAGGAAATCAAACATTGTTACTGTTCCAGGGCTTTGAATCAGTCAGCCAGCCTTCACAATTAAAGCTATAGGTATATGTGGCACCGAGTTAGAGCAGCTGAACAAGTGAATAAGTTTCACTTGTTCCTTTCCCCACCCACATTTTACCAGCTCATGCTGAGATTCAACGGTTTTGATCACAACCCCACTTCTCAGCTGGATTACTTTTCTGCTCACTAAGAGAGTGTATCTCAGTAGCACCCAGGGGATTACTTTAGCGTGCATCAGTGCTGGGAGCTCGTGCTGTATTTATCGGAACCCTGAAATTCAATAAGCCGGCTCAAATGTAAGAGCAAAGAATTAACTTTGATGGTGATATTGAATGTAGAGCATCAGTTTAGCTTGCAGAAGAATATACTTGCACTGAATGGTACTGTAGTGCACATAATGTGTGCCCACAGGGAGAGGCCGTCATTCAGCTCCATTTTTTGTCCCTCAGGTGTTTGTATTCATGGCTAAGAATGGTCTGATTGATAGAGATTTCTAAGCCAGCAGACTATCGCATCTCGCATCTCTTCTCCATATCTGCTCTGCAGATTCATGCAAATGGAGGCCTCTGCCCAAATGTTATTTCTCGATGTTGTAAATCGATCTTGCAATGAGCCAGTAGAGTCTGGCAGAGGTTTTTGCACAAAGAAAACAAGCACAGAATAGGGAGGAAGCGGAGAGAAGAGGCTGAACATTGTATGAAATATTTCCACTGTCAGTTTGTGTTAAAAACCGGCCTCCGATATGCTCTTTGTGAAGCTTTTCTCGCCTTTTCAGAAACCGCCCGCGCGTCTGTAAAGGTGCTGGGCGAGATGAGCACAACTGATACTGTGGTTCCCACACGCTTTGCCTTCTGAAATTTCACAACCGATAGCGGTTACTGACAGAGGGGGCTGATAAAATCTCACCTGATTAGAAAAAAAGAGAGCAAGAGAGGCAGTGAGAAAGAGTTGAGGCAAGGCGAGTAAAAACGAGCAGAGATAGCGGGCCCCATCAGGTCTCTGAGGTTGTGTCTAGGTTTCAGTTGACATATCTCTGGCTGGCCCCGTGTGCACCACGCTCTCCACAAATGACTGGGTTGAGTCAAGACTGACGCATTACAAACCACACTGGCATTGCTTTATCTTCTGATTGCAAATTTGAGACAGAGATTCTTCAAGTATGATTAGGACTTTTTCCCTTTCAGATTCGTTTAGAGCAAACCAGGTCAACACTTTATGAATCTTGTCTGACGATTAACCATTTTAAGCCTTTTTGAGGCAAACACACGTAAACTAATATATAAATTGTGTTTTCTTCCATGGTTAATAAATGAAACCATCACATATGCCATCTTGACACTGAGACTTTACTCATGCAATGTTTGTACATTTCCCTACAAAAAGTAATGCACCTAATTTGTACATATTCCATGCAATGATGAGCCAGTAATTCAGTCATAACCCACAAATTTTGAAAGGCTTCAATCACATGACCTTTCCCATGGGACTTTCCCCAGGGGACCAGTGTTTGGAACCATGGGAATTTTGACTCATTTTAAGGTATGACTTCACCATGTTTTTTTTCCTAACCCTAACCACAGTAACTTTACTTTAATTACATAACTTTCACATGTTACTCTGTCGTTAGTGAGCGGCTAATTAGCGGGCTAACATACAAATTGTTGTGTGTACATTTTCGTATGATATCATACAAACCATTGTATCAGGATACATTGTGACAGTTGTGTCCCCGGGCACTGGTCCCCATGGTCATACATAAAGGGAGCATAAATGAGCCTTAAGGTTAGCTGTGAGGGACTTTGGTGAGGAGGGGATGCTCCAGGAGTCGAAAGATGAGCCGGGCCTCACGTAGGCAGGAGATCTAGACCCAAAATAGCTTAAGTTGCCTGGCTCCTGGGAGCTGCTATGCTGAAACTCACAGATGCTATCACAGTCAACCAGCCGTTCTTGTTGTTGAGAGGAGGAAGAAGGAAGGAAGATGGCATCATCCTGTTTGTTCTTTTTCTGACTTAGTCTGCCGTGATTATTCTCTTTATCTCTGATCATCTCTGATTTAATGTGCTCCATTTCGTTGCTGTCATTCAAGCTGAGGTGATATGATGGAGTGTCTAAGTTATTAACTAAAAAAACACAGTGATTTGACTTGCTCGACAACATCTGTGAGATGCAAGTGGCAACCCAGATGCTTTGAATGAAAATTGTTCCCAAACACAGCACTCAACTCAGAAACATATTCATATTTCACAATCAAAATAATAGAATTTTTTTTTGTATTTTGTTTTGAGCTTTCAAATTTCAGTAAATTGACACATGTCACAAAGGGTCCGCCCAACTCCCCTTTCCTCCTCCCATTAGAGATGCTTGTTAGCAGAGCTGCCATAGGCCCTCATCGCTGTGACGGCTCAGTCACAATCTATTACACTGACTGGATGCCTACGCATCTCATAACTGGCACCAAATATTGGTTTTGCTGATAAATTCTGAAAAAAATGCCACATTAATGATGAGAAAAATAAACAAGAGGCTTGTCGGCAGGATGTGGGTGGCTGTCCCATGGGAGAGGACTCTCTAGGATATAGAAATAGTTACAGCATCACCCAACAGGGGTTCCGCCACCTCCCCCTCACAATCGTTCCTGTACTCCCAGTGCCTTGCAGCTATCGAGGCACTTGTATGGCTGTAGTAAGACAGCAAAGTTTTCATTTACCATCTACGCAGCTCCCACTCCGAAAGCAAGCCTTCAGGGTAATGTTAGGTCTTTTCATAAGTTACAAAGATGTAATTAGACAAATTAGCTCAGCAGACACTCGGGGTTGCGTTTTTAATGGCTGCGTGTTGCCTAGGTTGGTAATTAGCAGGCAGCCGCTGCTCCAAAATCACACGTTGCACCCGAGGCCTTGCATTCGTAACCTGACAACCAGTAGCAGCGCAGTAATGAAGGCTTATGCATCCCACAGGCTTGGTTTGTCTCACTTGCCAGCCAGGTTTGATGTCGGAATTCATGCTGAGCCACTGTGCAAATCTCTTGTTTATGCCCATGTATCATTTTCTTCCAGGTTGAGCATGCCGTCCTTTCTCCACGGTGATGTATTCAAATCAAACGGATGTGTTTTTGCCTCAGAGGCGCAGACTTTCATTTGAGCCAATCACCTTTATGGCTCAATTCATCAGGGCCTTGGTCTACGTGTCCAGGTCTCTTGTTGTGAGTAGCACCCGGGGAGCCGATGAGCCATTTCCACACACCCAGCTCCTCTCCCACTTTTAATGACTTGCCGATGGTGATTTTCGCCAAGCGCCTGTTTTTTATTGGCTCGGAATAAATTCCCCTTCTCTCTGACACTAGACATTCTCTTTAAATTGGATCGAGGGGGCTGAATGCCAAATCGGAAATGACCTAGCAAAATGCAGATTAACTTGTGACAGAATTTATTTGTCTATTTACTGTATGTGTCCATATTAAATTTGTGACACTGTGTTTATCACAAATATGACTTAGCTGCAAGCTTTTTACTGCCGTTACAATGATGTTCAGTCTTCATATGCAGCGAGAAATGGATTTTCTCTCAGTTTCCCATTTATTTCTATACAACCTCGAGCACTAAGGCATGTCTTTGTACTTGTGCGTTTCATAACATTTTTCATTATCTGAAAATATATCGCATTCAGCTGCTATCTGTAGTGCCTTGAATGTGTCATACTTCACTTCATTCAGCAGAATTCCCAACATTTAGTCTGCTCTAATCAACTGTGCATCTACGCATCTGCTCATCACTTCATACAGAGAAAGAATGTCTTGAAAAAGAGTACTCAGAATATTGACATTTAAGTCTTGTATTTCATAATTATAATCAGTTTATATTTTACGTCTTAACCAAATGAAGCAGACTTATTCAAGCAAAGAAGTGAAATAAAAATAACACCATTAGCTGCGGTATGTATACAACTGCTGTTTGCCCTAACCTCTCACAGTCCCAGCAGCTTTGTACCACATACTGTCTTTCTGTCCTAATTGTTGGGGCAAGTTGGCACAATGTTCTGCCTTCACCAACATGGGAAGGAGATGATTGGGAACAATGTGCTGCGAGTGGATAGCTGCACACATCCACAGGAGCTTTGTGGACCAGAGAGATAAGGCTGGAGCCCACAGCATGACAGGGAGACAGGGACTGGGGAATGGAGGACAAGAGACTGCAGCCTTAAGGCCAAAAGACTCAGCAGAGAGTAATGAGGGCCAGCTCTCACCGAGGATACTGCCCGAACTGCCAGAGAGAGGGGGGAAAGGAGAGGAGGAGAGCTGGAATAACAACCTTGGAGGGCAAATTAGCTGCCTCGCCATAGTAGCTGACGTAGTAGAATGTGGAAACAAAAGGCACAAATGACAAGGAACATATCTGAAGGTGCCTTTGGTTCCAGGTGCAGGAGTGTGACCCCTGTCGTGACAGGCACAGTCACACAAACACCAGACTGGAATGTCTAACTGTAACACTGTATTGTTAAGTCACAAAATAAGTATATGAAAGTATGTTTATGTAGCTGGTGAACATAGTGGAGCATTTAGCAGCAAAAGAGACAGATTTTTCCCTCAGGAGATGGTGGAGACCAAAAACAGAGCTAAAAGAAAGTGAATATTGAACTTATGTTCACCAGGTGGCCAGACACACGACTCAAAATGAATGATAGTATTGTTCTGTAAACAGCTGGATGTGTAAATAAGCAACTTGTTTGCTAACAAGTTCACCTTATCAACTTTGATATGGTGTGATGATATGTTAGTGTTCACAACTTGTTGCTGCTGCACCCAAGTCATCGTTCTCAGATGATGTATCATACCGACTTTGATGATCGCCTGACTTTTCCCGTAGTGCCATCATGAGGCTGACATTTCTGTTGAAATTACAGGCCTGTGTGTGGGGTTAAGCGTTACATTTTATTTGGACAGACATTGCAGTATAATGCCCTTAAAATCATTGGCTTTGATTTCACAAACAGCACATTATGCTGTGTCTTATTAACCTATAAGTAGGCCTTTAGAGAATGAGTCCATATCACGATACAAGTAATACAAGTCACAGGGTCAGTCAGAATTAATCAGCCGCCATCGTAAAAGGAAACGGCTGTCATCTCACATGGGCCATATGAAGATCCTCTGAGGGCACAATCTGAGTTGAAAAATACTTTTAATTTTGAGCCTTACAGTTTCTCAGGCGTGGATCATGGCCCATCCATTATGCGTGATGCCTTTAGATTCCTCTAATGGAATTTTGCAGTTCTGTTTCTCTCTCATCCGCTTTTCCTTTCTCCTTTTCTCTCTCTCTTTCATGTCACACACACACTGAGCTTCTCTGTGCCGGGCCTGCCTATGGCACAAGACATGTTGGATCATTTGATTCCAGCTAATAAGCAGAGTTAGCCCACAGAAAGGCATAAATGAGTTGTGGCCTGCCTGGGCTCTTCCTACTGCCGGTCTGAAGTGTGAAGTGTGCGTGGAGGCTGATTGTGTCATAGGGTCCAGATACATAACTTCTCCTAAAGAATGATGCTGGAAAAAGGAAACTGCACAAAATTCACACAAAAGTATTTTCTACAGTTTTACTGAAAGTCTTATCATCTTGTTTTCTGTAAAGATCAAATGCTCTTTTCACATTTTAATGTTTTATTTAATTAATTAACCTGCATCAAAGCTATGTGCTTGACAGGCCAATTTTCAGTTTTTTAGTTAAGTGTCATTCAGTAGTGTGAATGACGTGACAGGATGGATATGTTTTCGCAGTTATATGCACAAACACATAGCCATAAACTGCTGCGCATATTAATGCAAATAGACAGAAACTCTAAACCACATACTGTCTGCACAATCACACACAGTTCCACACCTACATATACTAATATAACATGGTCATACCCACGCCTTCCTTCACACACTGACACATAGACAAACACACACACGTATATATTCTCAGTAAAAATGAAAACACATCCTTGTTGACACGTTGTAGTGCTTTGCGTTTTGATTAGCGAGAGAAGGGAAGTGGTAATGAACTGTGAACGCGCTGCTTCCTTCCATTTGGAGACCAGGCATCAGCTCATTCCTCCGCTCTCCCCGCCTAACGCCGTATTACTATTCTGTCCGTACACCGCTCCCAATTAACTCTGGCGTCTCTCTCATCCCCCCTTTGTCGATGTTCAATGTAAAAATGACTATTTGCTCCCATTTTCTCAGCACATTGGTGATGATGATATGCCTGGTTATGGATGAGCTGTGACATTATGACGCCTGCTGCTGTTATTCCAAAAGTGTTTGGCTGATTTTGTTGTTGTTGATGTTTGCCAATAAACCTTTTTGTAACTAGTTGTTGTAGACCATTAAGGCTGATTGTGTAACAAGAATGAATAGATAGATAGATAGCAGACAGACAGACAGACAGACAGACAGACAGACAGACAGACAGTTATTACAGTATGTTAGGCTGTTAGGCAGACTGGACTTTTTTTCACATTTCTCTCTCCTCCAAGTAAGGCAATAATTATTTTTTTCAGTTTCGCAGCATTGTTTGCACCCAAACATCTCTCAGCCAAAACTTTTTTTTTCTTTTGTTTTACGCAACATCTCGTTGTTCCAGCTCCAGCAAACAAAAAGTGTGAAATCACATTTCCCTTCTATCTCGCCTGTAGAATCTGCAATAACAGCCCCGCCCCCGCCTGCCTTGTGGACGCTGGGAGATGCGGTGTGCGACGGGTGTGTATGTGTGTGAAAGAGAGTGTGTATCAATCTTTTGTCATTTTTAATACTGCAGTCTTATCGGGAGAAATGACAAGCTCAAATGAGCCGGCGCGGCAATTACCACAGTACGAATAAATGTGGGTCCGTGTGTGAGCGTGCGTGTGTGTGTGTGTGTGTGTGGGTGGGTGTGTTGGTTGGGTGGGGGCCGGAGGGGGTTGGTGGTGGTGGGACCATTTACAGCTTGCTGATGAGAAACCCTGCTGTTCTCCTCATCACCCCTTCCTCCTAGTCTGTCTCCTTCAATACGCCCCAAACACACACTCTTCCTCACACACACATGCACACACCCCAGGACACCTGTAATTAGGTAGTTAAGTGGCACACAAATATTCACATAATGGTTACTGCAATGTCCAATAGACATCTCCTATGGCTCTGGAAGCACTTGCAACAAATGCAGCAGTGTTTTACATTATTAGAGAGAGTTACACTCTGCAAAATCAGTTTGGATGGATAAACTGTGTTGACATTTACGTTTATTATTCATAGTAAACACTCAAGGCCAAACTTCTTTGCAATAACTAGTCAATAAATGAAGTAGCTGAATTGCAAAGTGCGCACATTTTTCTGGCTAACACACACACCAACAGCTCTGTCATCCGACACATACACACACTCATATAGATCCGTCGTCCTCTAAAATGGGCGAGGGACACATCAACACAGCGAGAAAAGCCTGCGGAGGCCACGACATGCAGAGGGATGTGGAGGTGTCAAACATGGAAGTGTCAAACAGTGCCCACTCACCATCCCAAACCTTTCCTCATCCTCACCATGTGTGTGTGTGTGTGTGTGTGTGCGTGTGTGTGTGTGTGTAGAGCTGTGGAGTGTGTACAGTGTGTGTCCGTGGGCGGCTGTCACCTCTAAACAGCAAAGTTTCCAAATGACAGGGCCAGGCGATGACAGTTCAGCTACTGCCACCGGGCAGGTTAGAGACGGGAGCCTCCCCCCACCCAACCCCCCACCCCCCCTCAGCTCTCTCTCTCTCTGTCTCTGTCTCCCTCACTCAGCTCTGTATTGTGACTGCTTGTGACAGGACTCGCGGGTTCCTTGCTGTTTATTCCATGCGGTTTTCTTGTTACAACATGTCTGCGTTGTGCATTTTCTCCCAGCATGTTCCTAAGTTTGACATTGAGCTGTTAGTGTGTACGTGTATAAGAATAGCTATGTCATTATATGTACATATATATGTTTCTGTCAAACATGTGAAAGCAGCGGGGTGTTAGGCAGCCGCAAAATATCAACGATAATGGGAA
Organism: Epinephelus moara; assembly: GCF_006386435.1. Lineage (NCBI taxonomy): Eukaryota > Metazoa > Chordata > Actinopteri > Perciformes > Serranidae > Epinephelus > Epinephelus moara. The sequence continues at coordinate 10,185,590 of NC_065513.1, forward strand.
TGCCATTAAAAACAATAGGAGTGAAGGAGTTAATTCAGTGCTTGGTGTGTGTGTGTGTGTGTGTGTGTGTGTAATCCTCTGAACAGCTGGAATTTTAGAGCGATGAACATGGTAATTGAAACATAACCACTGTGGTGGTGCCAACAATCAGAGAAGATCTCTATTTGTAAGTCTCACCCTGGGCCAAAATATCTCTGGGAGCAAAACATTGTTAACACACCTGCTTATCTTCCCATCTTATATTTGACTGAGTCTTAGTGGATAACCAGCTTAAACTAAATAATACACTTATAGTTAGAGCTGGCCGATATGGCCAAAAACGTTATCATGATATAACATTTCTTATCAGTCTATACCAATAGTTATCATGAGAATTTTAAAATCATTATTTCTTTCAATTTTAAGGTTGAATTTTGCTTCAACTCAGTGAAACATTTCACAAGTCTGAGCTACATTTAACACAATTATAATCAAAATAATGTCAATAATAAAACAATAAATAGACAGAGAAATCTCAATTCTGTTCAGCAGCATGTCAAACCCTCAGAACAAACAGTTTACATTTTGTAAGTGTCTTACCCATAAATGTAAACAAACAACAAAAATCCCAATTGTGATCAGTGTTTTTTCTGCAAGTTTTAAACACACAGTTTGATATGTCTCCTGCTAGACTTATACATGATGTAGCGTGGAATCAACCACCATTGTCGATGTAAATCTGATGGAACTCAGGTAGGTGTGTGCCATACCATCTTGTTCACGATAAACCTGTACATTTTTTATTATCATTTGAAAAATTCATATCGTGATACTCACGATATTTCACCTTGTTGACATATTGACGTCATACTGTTACCCACGGCAACAACAAGCATGGCCGAAAGCGAAATTATTACAGACTCCGCGATGGTTCCAAAAAGAGGAGCAGCTTTAGTAGTGTCTTGAATGTTTTATGAACTGACTCTTTAAGCAACTTACATCTCAGAGGGAACTCATTCAGCGGCTCCTCTGGCAGCAGCACAGCGTCTCTTCCTCTCGGGAGTCGGTGTCATCAAGTCATTTTGTCATAAACCCTTGGTAATGTAAACCTACGTGACACTTGATTAAAAAAACTACATATATGTGACTGTGCGATAGTTATGGTAGCATAATAGCCTGTCACAGGTTACAGCATGATGATTAAGGGAAAAATGGCAGAGCATAAAGGTCCAGGTGGAAAAAAAACAACTCAATCATCAATCGCCCATTGATTTATATATGTATGAACCACTAATATTGTATACAGAATCTGAATCTGACTCTGAGTTACTGTTGTTGTTTACAAACTAAAGAAATGAGAGATCATTTTTGTTTAGTTTTTACTGAATATTTGAAGACAAACTGTTAGGTTGACATGTAAAACTATATCACTTATTTTGTTGCAATTCTATTTGCTTGGTGCATACCGTAAGCCGTACATAAGGTGTTGTCTTCTTCTGTATAATAGTGTGTGGCAGCTAGTGTTAAAGGTGCATTAGTGCCCCCCTCTTAAAAGAAAGAAAGAAAGAAAGAAAGAAAGAAAAGAAAAATTATATTGAGATGATTATTGTTGTATCTGCCAACCCTATGTACAGTAGAGGGGGAGGAAACAATAAGCAAAACACAATTTTGAGTGGAGTGGGGCTTACGTCATCCAGTGCCTTTATATACTGCCAATAATAATAAATAATAATATTGTCATGGGAATGTTTCACCTTATTACCTACATTAACTATTAACTATTTTTTATAACTCTTGGTAATATATTTTGTTACCATCTACAGTATGTCGCTTGTGTTGTTTTTCCCATTTAACCCCATATTATTCATTTCAGTGTTTAGTGTTCACAGTGAAAGGATTTCCCACTATGGGAAACCCCTTGAATCAATAAAGTGCTATTACCTGCTCTGTTATCACAATATCCACTCTTTGTATTACCAATTCCCAGCCTTGAACTTTCACATACAAGTTTAGGATTGCGTTTTGAAATTGCGCCCTGTGGTGGTTTAATTCAAAGATGTGACTTATTGAACTAGTCCTGGGATGTGTCATTTCGCGTTGGAGGAGCAATCCCTCTCTTGTGGATGGGGTTCAGTTTAATTTAACAGCCTGCAACAGCTCATCGATAGTTTGTCCCACAGCACGCAGAGATGAAATTGGCAATGACAGCATATAGAAGCTATTGTAGGTTATATCTTTATAAACAGACCTCACACAAGTAGAGATGAAAATGGATTTCAACTGGAACACACTCCAGAGAAATACATTTGTGTTTTGTACAGGCGGCACGTCGAGTGAATTTCAAAGTGCCTGATGACCTCTAAGTTAATCCTTACCAAGGGTGTCCTGGTAGCTCAGGAGACTAATGGACACAGTGTGGATTTGTGACTCTACACCACATATTCGAATCCACCTCATAACCTTTGTCATGTGCCACGGCTTCTCTCTTAGCCATTTTTCTTGTGCGTGTCTGTCTCATGTAGCTGTCTAATAAAGCAGAACTGCATTAAGAGGAAGTCTGTTTATGGCCTCTTAGCCTTGCACATATGGATGGCTGGGTGTAGGCTTGCACATGGATTTATCTCTTTATCTCATGATCAAACAACAGCAGTTTTATTGGCCATGACAATCACAGGCTGTGGCATGCATGTATGATGCAGCCAGGAATAGCCATATTACCATACATTTACATTTCTGTGTCCAACATATGGACTTAAATGCTTGTCAAACATAATGTAATTCCACTTTTTGGGGCTATTTGTATATCTTGAGAGAATTCCCCAGAGAGTTCTGCAGATACACCTTTTTTTTTTTTTTGACACCATTGTAATAGCTCACGAGTTATTATTGATATATGTAACTAGATTTATTACCTCTTAATCCTTTCAATAAAAGAATTTAGAGGTAATGTAAATGCATTGGATGTACTGTGGTCAAATATGGCCATAACAGAACATTTATCTCTAATATATGTTACTTTTAGTGCCTGTCAGAGACCGAACAGTGTCATGGTCTTATTTTTAGATGGACATTGATACATTTTTGACACTTTATGAAAAGTTATGGATTGATTAAATAGTGTCAAGAGCCCTCACACTTGGCACAGGCCAAGTAAATCACCAGTTTAATTAAAATTGAAAATCATCAAACCACTAAAGTTGCTGTTAAGAGGCTATAGCAGCTAATACAGCAGCAGTATTGGGAGCACCTCAGGAAAATTTCTTAGGTAAAAGCCCATCTTAGTCCCTGGTGTTTTTCCCATTTCGCTACAGGTTACAGTCACAGGTTATGTTGCCCTCCTTCTGACCTCATCCGCTTATTCACACACCGCCAGACACCCATATTTACACATATGCAGACACAGGCATATACACACAAGGTGAACACAACAGCACCACTTCACAGTTCCCAGACAGATGCAAAACATTATTTGAGTCTTAACTCCAAAGGTCATCATTTCATATCACAAAAAGCAAATTACCAGTCATCCAAATATTTAGGGAATGAGATGAATTGAGGCCTCTTCCTCTATGTTGGCTTCCTTAACGGAAACTCTAATTGTGGGATTTAAACAAAGCTGGAAAAGGAAAATAAATGTGGCAGTGTGGAGACGGCCCTGTCATTGACCTCAGTGACACGACAGGCGAGACGGCAGGGGCGATTATGGAAGTGCGTTCTTTGATTTTAGAGTAGGACTCACTCTCTGCAGGATGCCATGTGTCAAACAAGGACCTGGGGCCTCAAAGAGAGGAAGTGTCTCCTTTATGGCACTTTGCAGCGTAACTGCCAGTGCAATATTTGCCAGATGGCCTGTGATGGATAGGGAAGCAATCCAGTACACGTCATTTCTTGTTCCTCGTCCAGGGCTTGACAGTCCATCATATTTACTTTCTGTAGCTATAAGATAAAAACACTGTCTGTGTACCGAAGTCTATAATATGGCCATTATTAAATGCCAGTAATTTAAGAAATATAATATCTCTTTTGATCTTCTTCAATACTCTTTGTGTCCGTGGTGGTGGGCATACTAAAATGGAGAAGTACAATCTTTAGTTCGCCCTTAAGCCAAGAAAATCCCTCTGGTAACGCGAAACATGTTATTCGGCAGACATGAGCAAAGAGATGAGCCGGGAGATCTGGCCGCTGGGAAGATGGAGTGAAGTTAACCGTAGTTCATCTACACATACTACCCACATTGTTATGAAACAATGCTCATTGAAAATTGGCAACGCATCCCTTTAAGTTAAAGCCATGGCCTCGAGCAGTACCTGTAGAGTTAAAGCTGTGGGAGCAGTGATTTTCTTCTACCTACCTTTGCTGCATTTATTTTGCACCTAGCTGTCCCCCCCTCCCTCCTCCATGTCCCACCTTTTGACCTAACCCATCTTTGATTATCCCTGAGAAAAATGGCTTCTTTGACTCCCAGTGAGTGCAGGAACAAAAAATGTCCTTGAGCAATTTGTCTTGCTGCTTTTGTCTTCTGCAACACATCTGCACCGAGCGCTGTCAGCCAAAGCTTTCATTCCCCTCCTTCCCTTTACGCCATGTCTCCTCCCACTGCAATGCATCAAGACAGCTGGGTGTCTGTTTGTGGACCATTCATAATTGTGCCAGGGTAATTAAGAGCTTTCTGTAAAATGATAGCTTTGTCAGGCTTCTCAGATGTTACCTAACAAGGCAGCCTACAAAGGTGTTAGTGTAGCACATTCATCATTGTCATCTGGGGCTAATTACCAGCCTATAAATCACTACTCTGACCTGGACCAGCCACGTCTGAAAGCAACCAGGCTTTGTTAAGGTGGATCAGAACTTCAATCCTTTCAGATGTTTCCCTTGTTTAATATATACATATATTTATAATCTATTAGCAATAAACATTTGCTTGATATTTACTATTTTAAAATAATTGTATTAAATGATTAGCAATGAGCTAACAATCTCTGTAAGCATGTTTGGATCTCTACTTTTTTCCATTATATTGTACTAAAGAAGCTGTATGAAATAACATTCTCTGCAGCAGGCAGGACTTATAATGTCCTCGCCCTGACTTTTACAATGATAGGAAGGTTAAGTTATCACTGTGTTGCCGCCTTTCAAGCATCCTTCATTTCCACTTACTTACCAGATCAAGCAATCCCCGGCCAGTCTATAAAATCCCACAGCTTACTTTTCTTTAATTAAATGCCACTCGTAATGCTCCCGGTGCACCCCGTATATCTGCGGCCGTAGCTGATGCTTTAAAAAGCAAAGAGCCACCTTTAATGCGGTGCGCCGTGTGCAGCTCAGCTGCACCAAGGGGACAGAGCAACCAGGCATCCATCTTAACAAGGTCACACCGTTTGATTTTTAATATAACGGTCAGTGCTCGGGCCCTGCGTTCTCCTTTGAAATATTAGCGCTCATTAATGATGTGGAAGCTGCCCCGCCTCTCCCCTCCTCGCAAAAAACCCATCAGCAATCATTCTGTACACGAGGGTGTGCAGCGTCAGATCTGTGCTTAGACCTGCTCCCACTCACTGCCAGAGGCTGGCCAAAAGCCTGCTTTATAGGCCAGCTTTATGGCATTCATTATGCACACTTAACAGCCACTGTAATTCTCTCAGATGGGTTGGGGAAGTGAGGCGATTAGCTGTTGGTTCTAAACGTGGGTTGCCTTAGACTTTGACCTTTTGTTTTGGACATGAAAGATGATGTCTCTGCCTCATGCAGAGAGATTTTCTATCCGCAGTCTGGTCTTATTATGGTTTGCTCCTTCATTTTTGCATGTCTGCTCTAAAAATGATGTCCTATGAGTAAGAAGTAGACTGAGATATGTTCTCATCCTATTGAAGATGATTGCATTCAGAAAGATCCCATAGTCCATGTGCATATATGTTTTTGAACTTTGACCATTTTCCTAAAGGCTTGTTAAAATGTTATTGCATTCTTCTTTTCTGTTAAGAGTCTGTTCCATGGGGCTTCCAGCACAAAAGCTGAGTTAAAGTGACTGGAAGTTGTTTTCACTTCAGATTGCTGCATCTCAGAGATGTATAAATGAGGCATCGAGGGTCAGGGTCAAAAACATCTCACACTCCTACACAAACAGCTTATTAGATGCCAGCTTTTGTAGAGGGGTTTAACTTTTCTGTTCTTCTTGTTTTCTGCTTCCCACTCATTTAATGTTGTGCAGTGGAGGAAAAAAAAGGGACAGCCATTAACAGCATTGCTCTATAATAATCTACCACAGATTGCCTTTGTTGTCCTAATTCAGAGCTTCAAATCATGTTTTCAGAGAAAGCACTGAATCATGACCAACACTGAACACTGCTCAATCTGCTGGAGGACGTGTTTTTCTTACTCCATCTCTGCTGGTTTACTGCTCGACTGCTGGGCTGAATCTTCCACGTGAAGAGCAGCTTACGCAAGCAGTACACCCATAACAAATTACAGCAGCACCTCCTCTCAACATGACTTATCCTCCTGTGTAGATGGAGATGCGAGACATTCCGTAAGTTATTGTGCTGTGTGCCCTTGGAGCTGACGGCGTGTTTACACAACCCATATTCCTCTCAGCCTCCTCCTTGGCTCTATTCCCTAAGAGAGATTTCCAGGTCACAATCCGACCAAACGGCAAGAACACGCTTCTCTGAGCCTCCCTGTTTGGATGCATAAAGTAACTGCCGCTGTCATGGGAAATTTAGGTTGTAAATCTGCGGACAGTGACCTCATAAAGTGTGCTTGACCTCTAGGATGAGGAGGCTGAATGGGCCACGCACCATTAAGTTCACAGACGCCATCAAGATTAGATTTCAATGCTCACACTGTATGGAGTCAGAACCGGTAGCACTTTAAAAAGTCACCAAATCCCTGACCTGCACCACTGCCCAAAGACGTGAATTTAATAGTTTAGCACAGTTTTTATTGACATTGTTTTAGAATCCTGACAAGAAAAAAAATCACCCTCCCTAATAGCTACCAAACACTACAAGACTTTAGAGGGACTTTGAAAATACTTTTAAACAACTTAAGTCTGACACCCTCCCTTTTAGATACAGAGTATAAGATTTTGCAAAGACGTGGGATCTTTCAGGGTCAATATTTGCAAGACTGCAACTAGAGTCCTTTTGTTTCCCATCCTGATTCTGGTGGAAAATATAATGCCAAACTCCCTTTAAGAAACATGACATATTAGCAACTCCTGATGTGTCCACAAAAAGACATAACTCCAAAAATGCATGATAAAAGGCATCATATGTCAACAGTATTCTTGTCAATTTGGCATTTATACAATCTATAAAGAAAAAACTATTTTTGTACAAACATTACATTTTGGATTTTGACATTTGAATTTGCCCCCATCCCGTCGGTTAGCAGTGGAAGGAGATCGTAGAAATGAGAGACAAACTGTTTAAGAAATTTAGATTAAACCTAAAGTAAGTGGTGGTCCGGGATAAGATACATACCGAACTAAACACTTACATTGTTCACTCCACAATTTTGTTGTCCTTTTCGATAGTCCAAGAGAACCAAGACATGTTCATGTTCTCGTGCCTCCCTGGAGTCCCCTCCAGTTTGCTGCTTCCTGTTTGGTGGTGGACTGAGAGCACCCATTGGCTGTTGACAGTGTTAACCTCATTGGATTTCAGTATTTGCACGAGCCAACACAAAAAACTTACGATAATATTAAACATGTTTGTGACCACCTTACACCAAGTGTTTGTGGTCACAGAAGCACGCACTAACTGAGGTATAACTCTCATGATTTTACTCTCACATTGGATTAATGCGGCAGCAGTGAAATCTTTTGAAAAGTTGTTCAGTGTAAGGCCAGCATAACTCACAGCTGAGATATATAGAGCGAAGTGAGTGGGGGTGTCAAGTGAAGGTAAATAACTGGCAAGCAATTTGTGTACATTTCCTCAGTAATAGCAACACAGAGTGTGGCAGTTTTTATAGACACTCATCACACACTGTTGATGGTATGTGAAGATTCCACTTTGTGACCAGATTGAGTGCACTAAATGACATGCACAACTGTCCATACAGACTTTTTTTGTCTCTCGCAATATGTTTGCATGAAGCCAGAATGTGATGTACTTTGTTTTGTTAAAGCATGGCATGTGCAAAAACAACGCACAAAAAGAGGCATGTCTCTTTTTGGCTGCATTTCTCTTCCATGCACTGATTGTAAACACAGCCAGAGAAACTCATTTCAAATTAAAGCTTTGTTTTCTCTCAAGTTTCAGTGGTTGAAGCTCAACCAGAAGGGTTAAAGCAGCCCAAAGTCGGCCCTGGCGGTTTGTTTTAAGAGCCCCACTTAAGGTCTCTTTTGTGGCTCCAGATGTTTTGCACAGCTATTTATTTAGCTTGTAAACAGGCCGACAAAAAGCAGCAGGCATAATGATGGAGAGGCAGAGCCACAGTGACATTGTTGCAGGGCCTTACAAAAGATAGCTGTATGCTTAATGTGATTTAGAGACGGGGTTGGAGCGGGGGGACTTTATCGCCTTTGAGAGGGAGGTTACCAAATTGAAATGCAAATCTTAACATTTTGGAATTCATTAGGGTTGACACGGCCCCTTGGAACAACAACAACAAAAAATGAACGCGCATTGTTGGAGGGGGTTGGGGGAGTTCTCATTTCTTGCAAATTCTTTCTCTGAGAGGGAGTGGAAAGAAATGAGTCCGACCTTCTGACTTTGTTATTTTGCTGTCGTTCTCCTCAAATTTTTCCTGAGCGTCAGTGTAAAATCAGCTATCATCCACAGGCTTGCTAGCTGCAAATTTCCCATATGGAACAGGTGGATTGTCCCCTGCTACACTAATGCTGCAGCATATGAGAACATCTGCCAAGTAGTCAAGTAACACGCTAACCCCTCTAGGTACGAGAAACAGACGTTGGAATTATGATGACAATATGATCTGTCATAATAACCCAATAGAAATGTTGTCTGCTGCAAACTTTGCCTCAGTTTGACTCCTAACTAGAACACCAAGTTGCAGTAAAAACTAGAAGGAACTTCAGCTTTTGAGGAATTAAAAAGTTAAGGAGTTTGGTGGGGAATCGGAGATGAACGCCGTTATAAAAAGCTTTTATGCTTTCTCATTCTTTGACAGTTTCTATCACAGTTATTCTGACATTCTCGCAAACAAGCCTGTGCACAAGCGTCCAACAGACACACACACACACGCACATCTTTCACTGACGTACTGCAAGTCCTGATCTGTATCTCCCACACACACTTCCCCAGAGAATTGATTAAAATCAGAGAGAGACAGGCCTTGAACATAGCTGCTTTTGTCTGAACAAACAAAGGCTGCCGGTAATTGGATTCACATTGAGAGAGGTATTTAAAACAGTCTGATAACTAACACAAGCTGCCGGCTTTTGCATGGCATTTTGTGACCCAGTCACCTTTATTGGTCTAGCCCTGCTCCAGCAGAGCACAGTTACATCAAGCAACTCCCTTTTAACCTCGGGGAACATTATTATGAGAAATCTGTCTGTCAGAATGGGTTCAGAGGTCTTTCACCTCCTTTTGCACTACGGGTTCCTCCTTTTGGGGCACTTAAATGCACCATTAACTCACTTCAGTTTGACAGCTACAACTAGTGGATTTGCAGTACATTTTGGATAAAAGTTCACTTTATATGTTTGATGTTTGATTAAATGCACCTTAAAGATAAGGAGGCCCTTCAGGAGGCTGATGTGACCTATGGGAGGGTAATCTGAGCAGGCCAAATACCACAAGTTACAGATAATTAAACCAGTGAAGGGCTGATTAGAGGCAGCGAGACAAGAAATCAATGAAACATGGCCAGACAAAGCGTGTCTGATTGTTTACATACCTGGGACTGGGAGGGAGAAAGAGAAAGAGAGAGAGAGAGAGATGACTGCCATTTTATGTCTGGATTTGAAGCGAACAAGATAGAGATGAACTCCAAATGGCTACAGTCAGAGGGCTTGGGGCTCAGGGGACACCACTGCCTCGCAATCCATCGCTCACCCAGACATAGACACTCCATTACTCTGGCTCTGAACCCGGATTAAATCCCATCCCAACCCTGATTGTCTTCCCACCTCCACTCCACGTCCTGTTGACATTGGCCTCCCTGGGCCGAGGAAGTAGCTCTTCTTGATGGGTCGTGCTGAGTCACAGCCCGGCCTGCTGGGTCCTGGAGGATTAACCAGAGAGAGCCAAGAGTGAGCTAAGGGGTAGATGATTGCACTAAACCCTGAGAGATCTAAGTGTATTTGCACAGTTGTCCCAGCGCAGTGATAAAAACTGTGAAGGGTCATAATCAGCACAGTAATGTTGAGTAACATTTTGCTTATATGAGTGTCTTATCTGGGTTTGGCTACATATTATACCCATGCGTGTTTACATTTTCATGTTGGAGTATGTGTTGTAGCAATATTTACCTTTTGTGTTGGTTGTTCAAGGGCAAAGAGAGTTCTCCCTAGTCTCAGTCATACCTTGTACTTTTCCCTGCTGGTCGTTGTTTGGCTTGAGCGATGGCCAGGGTTTGAGCTGCGTGTAGAAGTGTGCCAAGTTGATAGCCAGTATCTGTAACTCTTAACTGAAGTAATGTTTTAGATTGCAGCGTGACAATGAAGCCACCTAGGTGTTGTGTATATGTATTATGTTTGGCCTGTGTAGCAAGTAAACCCCCTTGTTGCCCCCAACAGGCAGTGAGAGGTAATACTCAGAAGTGCTTTAAAATATGTCAGAAAACTGCACACAGCACACTTTGTCTTACTAAACAAACAAGGTTTAGTAAGAGGTTTTTATAACTCTGTAGCTCATTGTAGTGTGTCACACATTTAAATCCAAAAATTCAAATATTAATCTAAGTGTCACAATGCAGTTTTCCCAAGCCCTTCTAGAAACCTCCCCACGTGACGTAAGATTTTGCGAGATGTTGTTGCCACATATAAACCCATTTACTGCTGTGCACGGCCACCTCACACCATTGACACTGACCATTTCACCCCACAGAACACAAGTTACTGGTCTACTGCTGCCTCCGACTGGTTAGTTGGTTTGGGTTATTGTGTGACATTCAGAACCGTACTACCTTACCGTCCACAGCAGTAGGCTACATTGCTAAGCTTTGGCGTCCCGGTACTCTGTCTGCTTCTCTATACTGGGAGCTAGCCTACCCCAATCTAATGTAGGTCATACACTCACTGTGGATCTATTAATGTATTTATACAATACAAATGCCGTATTATGTTGAATCTCAGTTTGTCTTCACCAGAATGAATTACAGTTTAGAAATACTAAAATAGCTCCATCTCTCAACTTGGAGCTCAAATCTTCCAAGATTCCTGATTCTCATGCTTACACTGTCAGCAAACACCGTGGGTCTCATTCATGAAAAGTGAGTAAATCTGTGTGTAGATTTGCACATAAAAGCCTACTCTACTAAAAACCTACTCCGGATTCAGAAACACGTGTGTATGATCATGAATGCCAATCCATCGTAAAGTGACAGCGCGCTCCCGGTAATCAGCAATTAGCATAAATCCCCGCCCATGAATAGCCAATGACCACCATATAAGGAGGTGTAGGTGCATCCAGTCGACCTGTCAGTCATGGAAGTGGACTTAAGAAAAAACATTTTATTTTCTTCAGTTAGTAGTGGTGTGACAGGGACAGACCAAGCGAAGGCCTGGAGGGAGGTAACAGATGCTGTTAATGTTGTCTCCGTGGTACAAAGAACCATGTCAGAGGTGAAGCGTAAATGGTTTGATATGAAACTGGAGGCAAAGAAACGCATAATAGGCCATAAGGTGAATCAGAAAAAGTCTCACAGAAACTGATTTCCGCTCCGACATCTAAGAGTGGGCTACAATGAGTACCGGGCCATCAAATCACAGCATCCGCGGTGAGAGGACACGGAATTGTGTGCGCTTTTACACACGCGGGTGTAGGTGATCACGGATATTTGATGTGGGAAA
>NC_065513.1:10197986-10346873 GCF_006386435.1 Epinephelus moara
AGTGGTCAGGAGCAGGAGTAGATTTTGTTAGTAGCTACAAAAAGATCAGAGCTACTAAAATATTGATGAATGCGGACATGCGCGTAAATTTCCGTCTGCGAACAGTTTACACACAAATTCCTTCTGCTCACGTTTCATGAATGAGACCCCATGTGTGGGGCTTAATGGAGGGGAGGGCATCAGCGCAGTAACCTATGTCACCACTTTTTGCCAACAGCTGTGAGTTTCCATTTGAAAAACAGAAGGGGATGCAGATAGACCAGCCTTTTAAGCTAATGTAAAACATGCCAAATCAGCAATGACACAGGATTGCTTCTTGGCCCCTCAACCAAAGTGCTGCTCAACAGATGAGTTTAGTGCTGCCACTGGTGGACAAGAGCTATATTCTGTAGACGAGACTGCCATGATTGTGATAACATTGCTGCACTGTAGAATCTCTCTAGACACACTGGTTCTTATTAGTTGAAACAACCTGTTACAATGTTACAAGTGTGCGTTGGGGGGGGGGCGTCGCTGGCTTCGTGGTAGAGCTGGCGCCCCATATACAAGGCTGTTGCCACAGCGGCCCGGGTTCGAATCCAGCCTGTGGCCCTTTGCTGCATGTCATCCCCTCTCTCTCTCCCCCTCTTCACGCTTACCTGTCCTGTCCATTAAAAATGCCCCAAAAAATATCTTTAAAAAAAAAAAAAAAAGTGTACGATGGAACATGTTTGTCATACTGCAACACCCAGGCCACACTGCCTGCATGAGCGGTGCGTGACGGCTACTTCACTGCGGGTAGCATGCTTGTGGTGTTCACACAGAGAGCGCTGCTGCAGAGCTGTCAGCTGCTAAAGCTACTGTATTTCCAGAATTAAAAGTTGATGATCTACTCATTTATGTAGCCGGGCAAGCAACTTCATTGTCAACAACACGGTCATGCAAATATATCACATTAAAAAGCCTTGTGTTAATAACTGAAGAGATTCTGTCAACAGAAGCATTGTTAGTGGGCTTTAATTTTGAAACTGAAACATGAAGTGTTGAGTAAAACAGAAGTATTTATATTGCTTTATATCTCTGTTGACATTGAAACTGTAGTGAAAGCTGGTGTAATGTCAATATGATTATTTAAAGACTATTTTCACAGTCTGTTTTTGCTGAAAACTGCACACATCACGCGAGCAAAAGTGAGGCGAGACTCCTTCTCTTTATATGATGTGGTGCAGCTTGGCAGCAGCTGAGCAGCGCTGCTCATGCAGGCAGTGTGGCTGCTCTAGCCTTTTAAAATGGGTGCCGAAAAAATACACTGCTCACACAGGCAGTGTGGTCCGGGCTTAATCATGACAGCACAAAACATAGAAGAGCAAACTGGTAAACTGGATTCAGAATTTGCTTCAATTTGTGATTTTCCGGTTATAAGATCATTACTAGTTAAAACATACAGTACATTTAGTTGTAAGAGACTATCAAAAAAACCCTTATGTAAATCCAAATATTTACCTGATTTTGTTATAATGCATCTATTACAGTATAATGATAGCAAACAAACAGTCTAGTGCTTCTACACTGCACAGTCAATAGGTTTGTCTATACTCACCACATCCTATACTAGACAGAAACACAACATGATAAATATTTATGCTTCTAATTATTCTATGTGCATTATTAATTGCACCAAAATATCCCTCCAAGAGGATCTCATTAGGGTAGGAAATTAGTCAAAGCTAATAACGCTCATAGTTGAAAAAGCATTTTTAAACATCATCCACGTTTCCTCTCTCATTTTGCCGGTGCTGAAGTTCATAAACTGCGCTGTGCATGCGTTCATTAGAATTAGTATTTCCTCAAACTGAGTTGACTGGAGAAATTGTGTGTGATTAAATATTAGCTTGAATATAATTAGCATTTATTAGCAAACTCTGCTATGGCAGATAATGAAAGTCTTAATGAAATGCTTTGTTGAATTTCTTTCAGGGGGGTTTGATTTTTTTTTTGTTTTACACCAGATTTGCAGTCAGCATGCCTGAGCCCAAAATATATATACATTTTTTTTATTGACTTATAATTTAGACAGCTGCTGTCATTGTAACATCCAACTATCGAGCCCATTCAGTGAGACAGTGTTTGAGTCTGCTCCACAGCCTACAGTGAGTTTAATAGGCTCCTCAGTCTGGTAGAGCTATTACCAAATCCAACACAGACCATTAGGCCGCATGGGCTTAATTGCACATTAATTGGATAATTAGTCCTGCACTTTGTTTTTCTCCCATTTTGTCAAATCTTCTTCCTCATTTTGGCAAGTGCTCGGTCATTCGCTAGATTTCCCTTTTGTCATTATGTTTTCAGCACAGCGAGAAAATACAGTAGGTGGTGCAGTCATCCTGTGGCAGGAGATTTGCGGTGAGGAGGGGTTGCTCCACGTGGGTGGGAGGCCAAGGCTGAGAGGATTGATGGAGCCCTAGGTTGTCCTCCTCCTGTGCTGTCATGTTGACCCACAATACATGCTGTGTTTGTGTCTCCGCCAGCACAGAAACCAGGAAGAGGCATGCATAGTTAAATAGGCAACAACTCTCTAGTGCGCAAGGTGCATTATTTATGAACTTTTTAAAGAGATTTTATTCATCCCTTCCTCGTATTTCTCCCCGCCATTATTGTCTGTGCTTTAGGCGTGTGCCTCAGCACTCTCAGATTGCTACCATTAAACCCGGGGAGCCATCTGATGGAGTTATCAAAGTAAATGTTTGGCACATTTGATAGCGTTTGAAATATCCTCCTGTAATAAAGCTCTCCGGGGAGAAAGAGGGACAGGTTTTTCATGCAAATAGCCGGTTTTCTGATATCACACAGTGTCGAAATATCCACATTTATCTCAGTGCTGTCAACAAACACACGGAGCACCTACTGATATGGAGGTTGATGTTTGGCTAGGTGGGAGACGGAGGAAAAGTGTTCGCCATATGACATCAGGCCAGGCAGCACTTAATGAAATCATTATCTTAAATTTACAAGCAATGAATCTATCAAGCTGCGGTTCCAGTTTAGTGTGGTTTTATTGTTGCATATGGTTTACATATGGGAGCCAGACAATTAGAAAAAGGAGATGCGGGTGAAGAAACATAGCATCACGTGAATACTATAGTGTATTTGCGGATGGCAGTGCAAGGAATCAGTGCAAAGGGAAATTAAGTGATAGACTGTGAACTGCTCTGCCTTAATGAGCAAAGCGTTGTCGTCCTCGAGCAGACCCTGATAGGTCTCCTACTGATTAGACAAGTTAAAGCTCAGACCTTTATTATTCCCAGAGGAGGCAGCGCTTGCTTTTGTCTCTGTGCTAATAATAGCCATAAAGTATGATCATTCCAAAGTGTTAAAGCGCTCCTTATAAACATCGGTCTGTTTTCGTTTTGTTTATTATTCATCTCGTCCAATTACCATTCTAAAGGGGGAGTGTTTCTCGCCAGGCGCTGAGGGAATAGGAGATTAAAAGGCAATGAGGAAACATCTGTGTCTCTGCTTTGCCACAAATCTGCATCTCATTCCTACCACTGGCATCCAAATAGACAGCGCCTACAATGCAGGGAGAAAAGTAAAACACCAAGGCGCATAGGGCTTGCGAATAGAGGGAAGGGTTACCATAGAAACACATACCTCACATGGGTTTATGGGCTGCATCCTATCACATGCTATCAATTACCATAAATCTTCTGGCAGGGAGGGCGGTGGTTAAGGTGCGCCTCAGCAGTGAATGACAATGTGTTGATCTCCACATATCTGCAGAGATGCATCCCGGCTCTTTAAATCAAGAGGAAAATGGCATCAGATTTAGCTTGTGACAATAGAAAGACGGAGAGTGCCTCTAATGCGTTTCCTTTCATGAGCCTGTGTGCAAACAGATATTGAAAATCCGAAAGATGATGCTGGCTGCCTTTCCTGTATATTTGTGTCATTGTGGAGATGAACGATTTCAAAATCAAAACTTAGTGGAAAGCATAATGCGCCACAGAGCTATACATTTATGCCAGATAATCTTTGACTGGGTGTCATCATGCTTATTCCATTCACTCGTCCTACAGCTGTCTGCACACAGAAAGCCAGCAGTGAGAATTGTGTCAGAGCACAGCGGTACATCAGTGCAATTTCCACAAATGGCATCTTTTCCCAAGCTCCCATCCTCTCGACCTCTGGCGCACAGCGACGACGCCGAGAGCATTATCAGATGTGTTTGAGCAGCTCCCATCAGCACGACCCCGGTGGGCGGTACAGATATCGAGTGACCTTTTCTGCATGGCTCCCTGATATTAACGCAATCTCCCCGCCTTATTACCATGGGAACATTTCACAGAGTATTAGACTTAATAAATGACTTTTTCCTTGGCTTCCATCTCTCTTCTCCCTTCGCCATCTTTCTCCCCCATTCTCCCCTGCCCTGCTCTCGCCGTCTTCCCTGCTCCTGAGCCGATAACCCGACCTCCCCAGGGGCCCGGCCTCCATAATCGCGTCAGTTCACGGCCCTCTTATTCCAGCAGAATTGCTTAATTGGTATGTGTTCTACATAACTGTTGGAGTATTAGACTCACAAATGAAGGTTAGAACCTCAGTGCTTGTAATCGACTGAAAGAAATTGATTTGTGCTCAGCTGCCCTTCTGGGACGAGACTTTATGGTTCTCTGAAGAAATGAAGCTTTTATAATTGTGTGTTCTCCACTCCCCCCACCCTCCTCTCCCCTCTCCTGTCCTCTCTCTCTTTTTCTCATTTCCTCCCTGCTAACTGCTTTGTTGACATTCATCAAAAGGCAAGACGCTGGCAATTTAAAGGTGATGTGTCTGGTCTTCCATGTTACAGTGCAATTGGCAAACGCGACATAAGTTTCCCGGCTGTAAAGCAGATGTGGAGTGCTGAGCAGTGAATATCTATGTGTCTTTTTTGCCCCCATAGGGAAATCTAATCATGGCTTAGGTACTCTGTCAATGGAAATCTGATTGCATTATGTGTGATCATGTAGAAGGCGTGAAGCAGCGTTGTATTAACCAAGCTGGACCAACGAGCATAAATTGGCTTATGATTGATCTTCTTGGATTGTGTGGCGCTTTAAGGCTTCGCATCAATAGCTGAATGTGTGTGATTAACAGGGGCCTTGTCACAGCTTTGTGACAGAGGGATAAAGTGGACAGCAGGGGGAAATGCAAGAATGTAGATCTATCCTAATTTTAAGGGGGACAGCAGGACACATGCAGCCACAGTGTCAATAATAAATTTGTGTCATTAAGCATAGTACTCCTTTCCTTTATTCAAGGGACAATATGCTTATCGCCTGACTTGGGTGTCATTTTGATATGTACTGCAATTTTTAAATATTGCGATTCTACAAGTTTTGTGAATCACTATTGCCATTTATTGATAGTTTTCTTTATTTTTTTAACATAAGACCATGGGAAAAAGTTAAATCATACACTTTAAGAGGGTCAGAGATCATTATCATTTTAACAACTTCATTCCAGTTAAATACTTTGTGACCTTGCTTTGTGAAAGGGACATACTAAGTAAGTAAGCAGACGTTCTGGAGATGGACTCAGTAGTGACCATAGCATCTCAAATTCAGCTGTCATGTAATCCAGCACCTACTGTAGGTTCACAGCGGGCTGGTTCTAATCTGTGTAACAGCAGCAACAGAAAGTTTGCTGATCAGGCAGAGATTCTGCACTGGGCTGGCTGAATTGGAGTGCTATTCAAGCAGGTCTGTGTCCTCGGGCTGTCCACCATTGTCTGTTTTTTCACATCAGCTTTGTTTTTCTTGAAACATATATGATGTTATGTTACTTGTAGGTTACCATGATAAAAGCGGCAACTTCTTTCCAAGTCCACATTTGAATTTTGTTGATTCATACATTAAAAAATCCTTTTAAAAAATAGAAATGGAGATACTTAATACTTTTACAGGTATCATGCATTTATCTGAAAAGAAAAAGAAAACTCTTTATTTTTTCCTTGATTCTCAAACATTTAATGACTTGTGTTTACATTACATTTGATAATCTTTTGTTCCTGCTCTGTAACAGTATATAATATGTTACCAGTGTAATAGTTCCCTTGGATGCTTGAGAATGACAGGAAGTACACTGAATTAAAGGGTTATAAAATAAAATAACAAAACAATTCTATCATCCAGGCTGAAATCAGCTGGACTTAACGCAGTTTATCCTGCAGGTCTGTGTTGCCGCCGCTGTCTGGCTAGTGTCTTATGCATGACAACTCGCTCTGACTTAGGTGACCGTAGATTATTCATGCCTGCTTTCCAGGTGGGCAGACTCAGATGTGTTCAGTGCAGAGGTTTGCTCAACGCAAAATCACATTTCACGCTCGTGCTAATGTCACCCAGTGAGTGAAGTGGAGTGAGAACTGGCAGGTGGTGTTTACAAATGAGAACAGCCCGAACCGCGAGCCACCCTGACACCAGATGCTGATTTGATTATGGGGTGGCATGTAAGAGAGTCTATGAATGTATGGAGCAGGTGAGGTGGTACGTTCAAAGTCGATTAAGTGAAACAGCGATGAACGTTGCATTTATTTATTTAAATTATGTGGAAACGGAGGTGTCAGCTTTGAGACGGGGCTTTTCACAGTATGGGAGTGGTTTCAGGGAGCAGTGGGGTGTGTTTGCTCACTGTGGAGTTATATTTACAAGGTGAGACCATGTTTGTTGCTAATACTTCTTGGGGCACATTCTTCCATATGTAGATGCTCTTTGTATTTTTAAGGTGTGATTGCACATTGGCTTTCGGTGCTATCTGCTTGTGTTGAGATAAGTTCAGCAGAAAATTAGCACATTCACTAGTTCACTACTTTGATGTATCTTTCTACCCCTCAGTGTCTGAAATTATAACAAAGAAACATTCTTCAGTGCTGACAGCATAGTTTATAGAGCTGCGGCTCTTTGAAATTATTTAGCATTTTAGGAGAACTTTTCAACAAAGTCCTGATAGTGTCAAAAACAGATTGATTATAAGTGAAGCACATCAAAGAACTAACTTGTAATTTAACCTTTTACAAAGTGGCGTTTATTCTCCACCAGCTGGAGTTGTTCAGTCATTGTCATACCTTTTCTATACCCACTAACCTGTGCGTGTGTGTAGGCACATTTTTTATCAAATAAAATCTGACCAGGAGCCCCTCCTTAGCAAACTGGAGGACTGACTGGAGAACACATATTGACAGTTCGCAGTATACACTCTGTACTCATGTGGTACAGGTGTTGCAGATAGCAAGATAGCTCCCCCAAAGTGAAACCAAAACATCTTGATGGCCCCCCTGGTGGCTGGCCACAGTATAGGTCATAACCTCCCTACCATTGTTAAACTTTCCGATCTCTATTGCACAGACTCTGGCTCCAAATGACATCAGTAGTGCAAGATGGCAGCACCCATGAGATATCTTGGCTTTGTTTTTGTACAGTGGGAGGAAGTGGAAATGCATCATCCATCTTCTTATCTGGACTCAAGCTGCAAGTGTGAAACTGCTGGCACCACTGCTCTGCCGTTGGAAGATGTTGGCTGGTTTCAGATGCTTTAGACACATTGAGATAAAGTGATAAACCTGAAGGAGCAAGGCCATGTAATGTACAATTTTCATGGTAGGCTCAAATTAAAGACAGATGACTGCGAGTTGAGACAGAATCGAATTTAGTAGTTGATGGTCATGATTGATAAGAGGTTGCGTGATAAATGCATTTCGAATGCATCATAAATGAAATGTCACTTACATTATGAGTCATTTCTTAGCATGGTAATCACATGCATCTGATAATACTCCAGGAAACTACTCAGAGTAAAATGTTCTTTGCAGGTGAATTTCTTCATCAGTCTATAATGTTTAATGTGAGATGTGATATATCTTTGCACTTAGAGTAAAATATGTAATTCATTTGTAAAGAGAGGAAGGTTGTAGACTTGGATGACTCCTCTCACCACCAAGTATTCTCTATACATGAACATCCCTTTTTCCTCAATCCTTAGTAATTGCCAGCAGATGCAAATTGGGCTTTGACAGCCTGTAGCAGCAGTAGCACTCATTCCCAACCTCCTAATCAACTCAGTGAGATTTAACGGTGCATCCTAAGCATTAGTATTCCAGAGCCGGATCCCTCTTGGATCCAGGCTAGGATTATCCAAGCTCTTAACATCTTAGCTAAGCTGGTTAACACCTGTTTTTATTGACATCTGAACACCATCCTAGGCGTCTCGTCTTCTGTGGTTTTAAAAGATCTTCTCTCGCTCTCTCCAGTAGGCCAGTCCCTCCTCTTCATGGAGGCTGCAGCCCACATAAATGACTGTTTTTCCCACCACAAGTATTGGTAGCAGGTCAGCAGCTTTACTGTGGAGATTAGGAGTAAATTTACATTCTCACAAACATTCTTTTTGCAGCTCTATTTGTAATATAGTGAGACACGGTGCTTTGATGCCGATATAAATCATTTGTTTAAAATAGGCCGAGTGAACTCAGAGTTTTCCTGCCAGGTCCAAGTCTAGACATGAGCTACAATCTCAAGAATCCCTTACTTTACCATACATTCTTGTTCACATGTTTCAGAGTAATTTGCCAGGGAAAAAAGAAAACAGGCTCTCTCTATGTGTTTATTAGGCCTAATATTTCCACTGGGGCCCACGTTTGCCCCAGTGTAACTGATGTAATATTCTATAAAAACCATTTAGGCTGTTGATACAGCCTGGGGGATTCTGGTTAGCAGAGGCTGTGGAGACTCAGAGAGAGATCCTCAGACTTCTGTGTATGTCTGTTTCAAAAAGTCTTGCCAGGGTCAGTGGGGGAAACTTTGAAGAATGTCCCTGGATTTGTCTAAATCATGCGGTATGGATCCTCTTAAGCGTTGCTGGCATTAGAGCTGAGCCCTATCAATGATTCCATTAACCTAAATTCCAAACCAGGCTTCACAACATGACCATATTAACCCCTCGGATTTTACCAAGCTCTTGATCCCTCGCTATTTAGATAGATGGGAACGAATGGTCACTCACATTTGTCTGGCTACCGGCTGCATTCCCTGCCCCAGACGAGGGAATTATCTGTAATATGACCCCATGTTTATCTTTGGCCTTTATGTGTCCACATGTTTTCTGCAGATTTTTTCTACCCTATGACAGTTACCAAAGCTGATTAGGCAGTAGCAGCACTGATGTGAGATGATAAGGTGGACGAGGACAGAATCCCAATCTGCTGATTTTTACCTTTCCTCCACGAACAATAATCACTCCAGCCTAACAGCGCTGGAACGAGCACAGAAGAGATAGAAACGAGTGTCTGCCTTCATTAGGACAAAGGGAGGGTGAGCAGGAGAGCGTCTGACAAGCCAGTAACGCCTCATTGTCCCTGATCTCAAGTTTCATAAATTTCCACGGCTCTCGTTAAAGGACGTGTCGCTGCTGTCACCAGGCGCTAACTCGTTATCTCCTCAACGCCGTAAAACGCTGTAATTAACATTCAACAACTGTAACCGATCCAGCATTCTTCCTCTCTAGCCACTAATTGCCTCACCATTGTGCTTGCTCATAAGTGGGCCTTGTGTGTGTGTACTTGTACTTGTACTTGTGTGTACACAAGTCTGTGGTTCATTTTGATTGTAAGTAGAGGTGAGAAAGCGTTTTGTTTTTTGTTTTTTGTTTTTTCTGAGTTTGTAGGTTAAGCGTGTTCTCTCAATTTTCCTTGCAGGAGTCACTGAGTTTATGCCTCAGTCAAAGATTCATCTAAATAGAATTTTTCAGAATATTTTTGTGCATTTTACATGCCCTCAATCCAAGAGCTGGTAAATTAAAGCTTTGTCGACAGATGCTTTTAGTAGACTCCTCATGGGTAACGCAACCTGTATTTTTACCGTTGAAGAGCATATTGGAGGCCCATTTGTCGGAATCACAATTACTGTAATTACAAATTTCAAGGCAATGCCTGCCTGTTGTTGTGAGGACACAGAGTGTGCTATTATTTAAGGAGCTGCGCCATTCTCCTTTCAGCCATGCTTGAGCGCCCCTCTCATATCATATCCTCCGTTGCATCAAACACAACCTCCAGTTGGGAATGTATAGCTGTCACGCTGCTATCCACTTACAATGGCACACTGAGAGCTCACTACTCTTAGTTTTTCTCCTTTTGAGGCATCAGATTTTCTTTCATAGTTTCCTGTAGATACCCAGCGGTGTCAACTCCGTTTTAGTAGGAAATGTTTTTGTTTTCCCTTAGCTGCTCCTGCCTGACCTTACCAGAGCAGCAGCCATCACAACAAGGCCTTATGAATAATTAGTCTGGGTCAACTGATACTCTCCGGCTCCACACACCGCTGTCATCTACTCCGCCAGCGCCAGCCAAAAGCCAATGAACTGTGTGCAATTCTGCTCAATTGAATCACTTGAAGTTGATGCAGCTCTTGTTATTCGGAGGTAAACGGCTAGATGTAAGCTGATACGGGGGCTGCCCTCGAGGCCAAGTGCAGAACAGGAGAAGGGCCGTCAAATTAGCAGTGTCACAGGGACCACGTTCAGAGGCTTCTATGGTGGTCTGTCACAGATATGCAATCACCTGGTGCTTTATCTGTATGCTGCTGGCCTGGCATTTCATTCTCCAGGGATTAGAGCGAACGCCAGGGTAGGGTTTCCAAGAGCCAAGACGGCCCCAGGTGGACAAACAAAACCAAATGGTTGCATACTGTTTCTTGTCCTGGTTTCATGTTCGGGTCAGAGGAGATGTGATGCAGGTGTCTTGGGATTCAAGTGTGTATCTACATGTAAGAGCTTTACTGTCAGAAACATGATGTACATGTCTGTTTTCTCTCAGGTTCTTCCTTTTTTCAACTTTTTTTGGCTAGAGGAGTCAAGCCCCTGTCAGTCCTTGACAAAGTGTTCAGTTAAGTTGAGGTCTGGTGACTACATATATATTTGTTTATTGTTTTTTAATTAGATTAGAGAATGAAGTCTCAGTAAACATCAACCTAAGTACATTAAAAACATGGTATGTAAGGAATAATGCACAGCAAGCAGGTGTTCAGCAAAGCCATGTAATAAAATATTATAAAGCATGACGTGAAAAACGAGTACAGATTGCAAATTGAGCAAATTAAAAAGACGATAACATAAAATAAATATATATATATATATATATATAATATATATAATATATAATACTAGATGTAAAGAAAAGAAAGAAACTATAATAGGCGATGCAAGAAGACATTTCTTTTAATTGCTGCACGCTTCAGTGAAAAGCCCAGGTTTATATGTGTTGGCTTTTTTTTCTCTAGCTTAAGGTCAGTTTAAACATCCCACACCCACTGGCGGTGAGATGGCAAACTACCAAATAAAGCTGTCAAGGGAGGGCTATAGGGCAATAAGCCTATATGAAAAATATTTAAAGGTTCTGTATGTGACATTCAGAGCATTGATCTAGCAATAAACCACTATTTGCTATGTAAAGATATGGTTGAGTAATGGCATCCTAAGCAGAAAATAAAGTCACGCTACCTGTGTTTGTGTGTTGTATTCCGTTGGCAAGACGGTCGGACCATGTATGCCTGTTTGTACATGAGTGTATTCCACTTGCTACCTCTTCGCCACCACTTTGCACCACACTCATACGGCAGTTATCCCTGATATAGTGCCCACTCTTCAGTTCCACCAGGTTAACACTCTTGGTTCTGTCAGCACCATTTATAGAGTTAGCACCATTACCTGCTAGCCGCTGGCTCAGCCACTTCCATGTTGAGATCTGTTTCTTCAAAGATATCCTCATAAAACTGAACCAGTCCCGAGCAGGACCAGAAAGAATAAAAAAAGTAAGGCTGGTTCTGTTGCACAGTGAGGACAAATTAGATCAGTTGACGAGGATTTAGCTCAGTTTATTTGCATATTTTTTACTCTCATCAAACCATGTAGGGACCTCTCTTGCCTTCTATAGATGCAACTGCATTCAATATGTTTCTCCAATCATTTATCAAGTCGTGTGTGCCACTGTCGGAAGCTAGAGAAGTAAACTTGTGTTTGATTCTCAGGACTAAGTTTCAGTTTGTGTTGGGTTGTGGCTTAACCCCATATATAGATAACCTGCTCTTTTAGCAACTCACACCTCCCCTTGTGGTTTTACGTGTTTGCACAATAGGCTCATAGGTTGTGGTTTTTCTCACATTTTCACAACGACTCACCACCAACGAAACTGCTGTAGCTGCAGAGTTTGAATTCTCACTGCCTCTCCTCCTTCCTGTTCCTGTTCTATGAAAATTGACACTGTCTCAAAAAAATATCAATTATTCACCGGAGAGCTGACATCAAGATAGTGAGACAACTCTTTAAATATATTTTACATGCATGTTGTTGTTGTTTGCACTCTGCTGTCAGGTCTCTGGAAAATATATTTTTGACCAGAAAACAAACACGATTAGCAACAAAAAGCTCCATGCCTCTTTTCATTAGTACCTCAATCTCAGGTCACGGAAGATCCTGGCCTTCCTTTTGGGTTGTTGTCAGTGTAATATCCTTTGGCTCAAAAAAGCATCAAGGTCAGCTGATGTGTGGTGAGGACACAAATACATGACTTCAACTAAAGTGCTAAATTGTGTGCTTAATTCATTTTAACGCTCATATCGGCTCTAATTGGACCTGTTACATCAACAAGAGTATGCAGTCTCCACACTTTCTTGATTGGACATAGATCTGGAAAAAAAAAAAAGATTTCTGACCGTGATGAATTTTATAGATGGGAACGATGCTCCCCGCTAGCATAAAGGTCCTTTTACAAGCACCATGAACAAAGGAGAATTTATTCTCCTCGGGGGTTTGCAGAGGAGAAAATGGAAAGCATAAATGAGGGAAAGTGTCATCATATGGCTTTTTTTAATGAGATTGTTAAAGATAGATCTCATTTTAATTTGGGCTAATGCAAGGAACACTATCAGCCATTGACCATGGGTGTCTTATGACTGACTTGACGTACTTCACTCAGCAGTCTTGTGCTTTTACTCTGCAGTTTCAGTTCACAGACCAGGCCAAGTGCAGTGACAGGGTAATTTTAAAAGCTCCTGCTCTCACTGTTTAGTTCATGAACTTCGGTGCCCCACCTCCTTCCTTCCCTTCAGCTCCTGGAAGCACAACTATATTAGTGTCTCCCAGAGAGCGTCAAGCAAGTCTGCTGCTTCTGTTTACAGGCTATTCAATCACTCTAACTACTAGTGGCAGACTGATTTTCTTGGAAACATATTTGCCACAATCCCCCCTGGCTCCTTACATGCAAGGTATTTATCATATGAAAATTTGGAACTATCTGACTCGCCTGTTTTACTAGCCTTGTCGTAGAGCTGGGACTGGTAAAACATTGTAATATATGCACTGCAGTCAACACTGAACATAAAAATATCCCAGAATGCTGTGAGAATTACGCTCTGTCATAGGGAAGTGGTTACTTTTATAACACCATTGAACTGCAGATAACATCTCACAGCTTACAAGTTGTCTTCCGATAAAAATGGCTCATTTGTTCTTATTTGTTTTATTTAGCTCTCAGTGACTCACACAGAAAACAGTTGTGTACTTGTAAGTAACAATCCAGATGAAAAAAACAGTGTCTGCACAGTCAATTTGTTTTTAGCCTATTTAGCATATATGCCACCTCATATCACATACTGTGTGTGTGTGTGTGTGTGTGTGTGTGTGTGTGTGTGTTTGCCTGTATGTGTGCACTAGTGACCTCAAACCTGGCTACAGCCCCTGCTAACAGCTGGTTTTCTGCCAGTTTTTCTGCAAGGCCATGAGAAAATTAGCTGAGCTGTGTGGTGGCTTGTAGTTCCCTAATATAGCATTAGGCAGGGTGACCGGACTCACTCAAGATTGATGACTGTTGTTTAGCATGAGGTCCTTGTTCTCAAGGTCATAGGTCATAGGTCACATTCATGAACTGACATACATGGAGCATTTTTTTTACACTACATTTTGTTGATTCCCTGTGCTGTGTAGTAGGGAGGTAAGGTAACTTCAGCTAGAGTCAAAACACATTTGTCACACTAAATGCAAGACGGAGAAATTATTAATTAATTACTGTAATGAGTCGCCCCACGACCTGCATGACCCGGGTCAAGTGGGTTCGGCTAAGCTTACTAGGAAATATCATGGGTTCAGTTAATATTGCATTAACTGATGAAGCAGGTTTACGAGTAAGTTATTAATAATTTACAGAAACATTGCATGTAATAGTCCACCTTCCAACTTCTCTTAACCACTCTCTATGTCTCAAACACACACACACACACACACACACACACACACCTTAGAGAGCACAGTGGCACTCAGTCCTTGGCTCTGTCCTTGTTTTTGGGGGGCCAGAAGTGACCACATTTGGACAAGAGGGTAGAGCTATGGAAGAGCTAGCGGTGACTGACTCATAGACTGTAGCAACAACTGTACCGGCCTGTCACCCAAGCGGTCCTGCTCTTAAATATTCATAACATTGGGCATTAATGAAATCTAAACAGTGAGTTATATACAGTTGAAATTAGCTGTAGAGACTAAATCCATTTTTACATACCAGGCTATAAACTGTTTACTTCTGCTGTTAAGTTGGGCATTTTCACATGGGCATCTACAGGGATTTACTCTGATTTGGAGCCAGCCTCAAGTGGCCATTTGATGAAGTGCAGTTTTTGGCACTTCCGCATTGGCTTCTTTTTTCAGCCTCAGAGGTTGCCACTTGGTCTTTCACCGTTGTTTTATAATAGCAAGCATGTCAGTCACTGAACTCTAACAAAAGGTCAGCCTGTGAGACCTTCCCAGCATGCCTCTAATAAACAACATGCAGGGGGATTGAGTGTCAATATGTCTTTAATCATGTCTGCTCTGTCTTCATCTCTTTCAGGCTTTGCTCTTTTCTCTTTGTCTACCTCCCTCAGACCCATCTATTTACCCAGCATCCCCCTCTGTAATGAGAAGCGTTCGTTCATCAGCCATGTTTAAACTGCAGACAGGATTAACTTGGCTAAAGACTTTGGTGCAAATGCACAGTCACCCTGTGCTCTGTTTGCTGTTTCTAGGCCGCAGATCGACAAGCAGCTCTGTTAGGCTTCCCCTCTCTTGCTTGTTCTCTGTCCCTCCAGGCTCCCTCGGCCTCCTCCTCCTTCTCCTCCTCCTCCTCCCCCGTCCTCATTTCGCCTGAATTAATTGAGTTCTCATTTTTGTGAGAAAGCTCACAGGAGGGCCGTGTGAGGAGAGAGAGAGGAGTGATAGAAAGAATGAGAGAGACAGAGTGAGATCAGTGGCAGAAGCCTAGGGGGCATAGCTCTCCCAGAGGTAGGCAGTCACCAGTTTCCTGGGGGACAGTGGGGCCCCGCTGCAGTGACTTATATCTTTATCCTCTCAACAGTCACCCCTCAGCACTTCAGGGAGGACCCATAGGGTGGTGGTCAGGGTCAGGCAGATGTGCTTCTTCACCCCCCATCCCAAGGGAGGCTGGCACCTAATTTCAGCTCTTTGTGTCTGTAAAGCTAAGAAGTGGAAATACTGAAAATGTGTATGATAACATAATATAAGTACTGGTGCTTTACTTCAAAAAAGACAAGACAGACAAATTAACATATGGCGCTATGTTTCTTCTAGTTTCTATCAGACAAGCCTGCAAGCTCAGCAGCAACTAAGAAAGACAACACATAACCCAACCAAGCAGATTTTACGTAAGTGAAAGTAAAGTTTGGAAAGCACCGTGCTTGGCTAACACAGCTCTCATTGTGCAGGGTTGGGTGTCACATGTGACACATCCACAAAAAAGTGCTAACCAAAGCGCTTAATACGTGACACGAGGACAAGGTGGTGTTATTGCTATGGAAACAAACGACCCACGGGCAGAGCATGATATTGTATTTTGCCTTAGCTGAACTCATCACAAGTACTAGATATGGAAATGGCAGACATGGTGTGCACCCACAGACGCTCCCTTGGCCTGAACCCTTTCAATTATGAACCATTACAACTTCTCCCCTTGCAATATTCATGCACGGGCAGATCACTCCTTCAGATGTCTTAGGTTGCTGTAAGTTGAGATAAACACTTGCGGAGTTGTAACAGCCAATCACCCGCCTCTATTCCTCAATGTCACTGCCTTAGCACTCAATAATTCAAAGCTTGGCGGTAATGAGCTCCCCGTAGGCCCTGTCCCCAAGGAGCCTCCCCACTGTGCCTCCACTGTAATGTAGTTATATCTCATGTCAGCTTTCAAATCAATTACATTTCTATCTGATGGCTATGTAATTGTGCCTGATTGAGTTTTTGGCACGCCAGCCAAGTGTGTGGTTCCCAAACTCAAGCCAGTCAAAACAGGAAGCTTCATCAAATGAAACTGTATTTCATCCTGATTGAGGCCGCTTGCATGATAAGCACAACTGTAATTATGATAATAATAACAATAGCAATCTGTGTTTTCTCAGCTTTGTTGTTTTTTCCCCCCCTCGCTTTCCAGATGAAATTTCGCCCCAAGGACTACAAACAGCATTTGCTTTATTCAAGATGCAAAGGCTGATTTGATTGTTTGTAGCATGTGCAATTTAGTAGATTGAATGTAAACCATAATGTTTTTTTTTTATATAAATTGAAGTGTCTGGAATTTCAGTTAGTTTTAATGCAGCAGGCTTTTTTTTCTGCAGGACTACACTTTGTGACTAGTGATCTTTATGTGTTGTGCTTAGATTTTGATGCTCGACATATAATGTGCCGCTGTTGACAGAAGTCATACTGTCTTTTGGCATGGTGCCTAGAAGTTACAAGCTAACGTCTTACCTGCTGCAGCTAGCTGACAGCTGAGGTCAGAGCAATATTGTTGTATGTGTCAGATCTTTCAGAGCAGAATTTTATCCACACAAGATTGGATGGATTGGTATATGGTTAGATAGGTGGACAGCACATGGATGGATAGATGAATGGATGGACATATGGATGGATGAATGGCCATATGGACCGATGTATGGATGAAAGGATGGATGGACGATCGCACAAGTGGCTGGACGGACAAATGGAAATACGGATGGATAGATGGATCAACAGAATGCATGCCTGGATGGACAGAGGGAATACTCTAATGGAGTGCTATTGAGATAGATGAGGGGGAGGATGCTGTGGTTAGGTGCATCAGCAACTAAATAGTGATGAATTGTGGCTGCTGTCAGCAGCACTAAGTATAACAGACATAGTAAAGCAGCCTGGCTCATCCATAATCAGCAGACACAGATTGTCTTCATGCCAGAAGAGAACTTCTTTGGAAATAAAGCACTGAGAGCATCTACCAATCTGTCTTTCTATCCTCACTTCATCATCCCTTTTCTTTTTATATCCCCCTACTCTTGGTGTTCTTGCCCTTTAAATCTCTTCACTTGTACTATTCTCTCCTCATTTCTCTTCTTAAGGTCTTGCGTCATTCTGTCTGTCTGTCTGTCCCCCTCTTCCTTTCTCTCCGACACTGTCTTTTGTGTTAACAGCCTTCTTTTTTTTTGCAGTGGGAGAGCCACTGGGTGCACATCTACAATCTTGCCTTTCATTTCATGGCTTCTGGAAATGGATGTTTTACTGCCTTCATTAAGGCATGCAGCAGTCAGCACCGTGTTTTCCCTCTGAAGTTTAGCTCCATGAACCTCGCCATTAGAGGACATTATGGCCCCAGATTTCAGGGCACAGTGGAACACTGTATAATTTGATTAGTGTTATTAATCAAGTGGAATACCGCTCCTTTCAACCCCATCTCCCTCCCCTCCTCCTCCTTTTTGCCATTTCAATCCTGCTTTCAAACCCTTCAGACGTTTCCTCTTCCTCCTCCCCTCATCCATGCACCTCTCCATCACATGCACCGCAACACACATGCAGTGAAAGTGACAAAAGGCCTTACGCCTTCCCTTTTAAAAACAATGATTTACCACTTGTTTTTTTCTCCCCCCCACCCCTCTCCAACCCATGCCCCCCTTCTCTTAGCCCAGGACATAAATCAATTGAGATGAAAGTTCCATAATTGTGCTTGCTGGGAGGGATTTGAGCAAAATTGCGCTATGAATTTTTTAAAGGGAATTTTTACTAGCTGTTCAGCGAGACTTGGGAGGCGAAGGAAGGTGAGGCCACGAGGATTTATGGGCCTGGATTCTTCATTACTGAAGTAATTTTCCTGCAAATGATAGTGCAGCACCCTGGAGGGGGGAGCACTGCCCGCCTGGGAGAGTACAAACCTGCTTAATCTCTCGTGGAGAGAGAGCAGCTCAGTGCACTAATATCATCTGTAAGGGACTGAGGCTCCATTTGTTCACATCTAAACTGCAGCTAGTGTATTTGTGATTCATAGTAATTGATTGCTCAGATTCGTTCCAGGAGTGGCTATACAAGTTGATTTCATTACGAGGGATAGTTTTGTTAGAACCGCTAGGAAACATGCTCCGGGGTCGTTTTATACACTGTTTTTATAAAATATGTACATTTTGTCAGACATTGTATGTGTTCAGTATGACTTGTTTAATTGCAAAGCTTAATAGTACACTATGGTCTCAGTATTGTGCGATATCAGTCAGCTATGTGGAAACACTGGTATGACTGTCTCTTTTTTAAATTATATGTGTGTTTGTGTGTCTTTTTAAATGGACCTTGAGTCTATCAATAAAGCTATCTATGTATCTACTATAGTAGCTGTACTGTGCACTGCAGTAGCTGACAGATTTACTAGGGTAAGACTTTACATTATAAAGTAAAGATGGAGGTGAGGAAGATCAAGGAATGTAAGAGGAGACCAGGTCAGTTTAAATGATACCTAATGCTTTTTCCTTTCTCTTTCTCTCTGTGGTTGACGCCCTGTCATCTCTTTGTAGTGTGTATGTCCATCCTCATGCTGATTTAGATCAGCTTTACCAAGCTGTCATACTGTTTCTTCAGCAAGGGTCTTCACCTTTCTCTCCACCTTTGGTCTTTCCTCCCTCCTCATTTTTAACCTTCCTCAGTCCAATATGGCTGACGTTCTGTCTCCATCTCTTTAGGTGCAGCCAGCAGCAGTGGCCCTCCTCAAGGTTAGTGCGTCCACGATGCCAGGTCTCATTCTTTATCCTGCCTGCCGTCCACTCAATTTTACAGCTCAGTAGCTTGAGAAGCAGAAGGGGTAAATCTGCTCCAAGAAGGAGACGGAGAGAGAGAGGGGAGGAGGAAGGGGGAAACAAAATTATTGTGCACCCTGTCGCAGATTGAAGTGGATCTCATTCCAGGCACACTAACAACTCAAGACAATTAGTCACTTCTCACTAGGCCAGACCTGAGACTCACTTGAGGGCCAAAAAGAGGCAAGGAGTAGAGGAGCCACTAGCATGGCTAAGCACTGCAGTTACAGGAGCGACTCAGTGAAGGGAGAGGCAACTTAGGGATGAAATGGCTCTGAATTCTGCTGGAATGGCTCCTTGGGGTTTTTCGTGCAACACTGAGATAGAAATAGGAGTATGGGACAGGGCATTAAAGCTCTGATAAGTCATAAAGAACTGCACAAAATATTTAAAAATATTTCTGAATATGAATGATCATTCTTTTTATGGGTATGCGTTAGATAAATGTCGCTAGATTCCAATAATGTGTCATATAATGTTTGTTTTATTT
The DNA here is from genome assembly GCF_006386435.1 of Epinephelus moara. Taxonomy (NCBI): domain Eukaryota; kingdom Metazoa; phylum Chordata; class Actinopteri; order Perciformes; family Serranidae; genus Epinephelus; species Epinephelus moara. The sequence continues at coordinate 10,217,601 of NC_065513.1, forward strand.
TACATTCTTCAAGATAAACGAAGACAGCAATGTCAGTTTGGTTCCAGTTCAGTCTAGGGTAGTTTGCAGACAAAGATGAGGCCTGGAGCTTCAGCCACCACATGCTTCCGAACAAAAGTGAAGCATGACTAAGGTGGGTGGTGCGTGGAAGATCAGGGAGTGGAAAGAGAGAAAAGTTTGTCCTGGGCCCTCTGCGGAGACGCAGTGTGACCAATTGAGGTGAAGGGGATGAATGAGGCCATTCACTGGGTCTAATGAAAGAGTTCCTGCTGGGCTCTGAATGAGGGTGGGCCCATCTGCACCACATAGGCGTGCACAAACCAGTGACCTCGAAAATTACCCAGGAAGCACTTTGGGACAGTCACCCCAGCAACAGGCTGGGGTTCGCATAGTAACCAGGCGCTTCAATCAGTGCCTGGCAGCTTCTTAAACAGAGCAAAGTTTTTCTCCGTATTGAAAGAACTCCGTGTGAAATCAACTTCGAGGGACAACCCCCCTAGTTTTTTTTTTGTTTTTTTAAGGGGGGAGCTGCCAATGATTGTCCCATGTGAAAACGTCCAGAAGCTCTCACCATCTTTGAGAGGTGTGGGATGCTGCCCTCAGGACTTTTCCTCTCAAGACACAAAGACCTGTTTGTTTTAGCTACATATGTACATGCACTGCCTGCAGTATATGCCGCGCTGTATGTAGGTTAATTAGGTTCAGGGCATGTTTAGTGACAGGTTTAGGAGGCTGTGAAATAGATCCAATTACAAAGATTCCAGATAAGAAGTGAGATCCCTTCAACAACCCTGGGGACTGGACATTAAGTTTACAAGCATCTTCAAGGATCTGGTTCATTGGATTTTATCTGTGTTATTTGGTTTAATATATTCAGTCTTGATGAGCCAGAGGCATGCAGGTCATTGAAGTTCCATTCCCGTCTCCGTTTCCCTCACGGAACTTTTGACAGCGTGAAATGACAATCCGCCCCTGCACGCATCCCCCACGTCAAAAAGTAATGAGATTGTGCTGCTGGAAATATCACTACAAAGCATCAGGCCTGCACTCGGGTCTGACTGCACCTTCAAACAGCGCTGCCTGCCAGCTCGCCTGCCTCGCCTGCCTGCTGAAAAAGAAACGAACAAAAACAATCAGAATCAGAGACAGAGAAACGGCAAGGGAAGCTCCCCACGCTGAGACAAACGAACACGCCAGGGCCTTTCATCCTGAGAGTGATTAGCCATCCGAAACGTTTTAAAACCCAGCTTTGAGTGTGTTCCTCAAACGAAAGAGTTCCATTGAGGAGTGGTGGTGAGATGTTTCTCGCTGGGAAGCGCCAGTGATCTAGTCTCTAATTGTGGCGTCGCTGACAAGGCTGGTGTGGCTGGGAGCTTTTTAAGCGGGGCTTTTTGCTACGCTCTTGTTCCCTTCCTGTCAGATCCACCACCAAAGGCACCAGGGAACAAAAAGGCCCCTCAGATTCTGTTCTTACATCCATCTGTCTATTGCTTTGTGCATAAATACAGGCCTAATTTAACACACTAATAGGCCCTGATGCTAGCCTAATGTGACCACAACTACAATAGGTGCTGTAGACGCAGTGTTTGGTTGCAGATATGTGATATTACCCAGCGTAGTTTTCAGTCTGTATAATTGCTGTTTTTATCTTTCACGTGTTTTTTCATATTTCATTGATCGAAGTCTCTTAGCTTCAGAGAAGATGCAAAGATTCTGACACATTGGCAATTGCGTTACCCTTCTTCTGCAGTATAGCAGGAACAAAGTCATGTTCAAGGTCTTTGAACGGCGTTCAGTAGAGCTGGTAGGAGCTTTCAGAATTTGGCTCAGAAAACCTCTCGGATCCTCTACTGTTCAGAAGCCAGGTTTGTCGAAGGTTTGAGGAATTCGAAGAGAGGAAGTTTGAAGAATCAAAATAATCAGCGACAGTGGGTGTGAAAAAAAGGGAGGAGGGGGTGGAGGGGTAGAGAAGAGAGGAAAGGAGTGAAACCCTAGCTCATAAAAATCAGTATTATAACAACATTAATTGATGCTGCTGAGTGCCATATGTGACGGCATATGGAAAAGCTGCCCCAGAGGCCTGCTATAATAGACAGCCCACAGCGGTGCACACAACTTGGCACATTTACAAACAAGGGACGTCCCATTAATATCAGCCACGCAGACCGAGCAGGAGACAGTGGGAGAGGGAGTGAGAGGGTGTTGGAGGGAGGGGCCGAGAAAATAAAGAGAGGCAAGTGAGTTTTGTTTGCCATCTTTTGTCCTCATGTTTTTACTCCTCATCCACTTGCCTCATGCTATCATTCCTCCCAAATTAAGAGATTTCCTCTATGTGCATATCAGTGTGCATAAGAAATCTCTCCTCCTCTGCTCCCACGGTTCCTTAATTACAGTAATAAATGGCCCCTCCCTTCTGGTGTGATCAGACCGCCCTCTGTCCGCCCAACTGTCACTCCCACCACAGATGCCCAGTGGTCCTTTCATCACACACACACAGACACACACTTCAGCAGGTGAGGTGATTCATGGCACCTTGACAAAGGCGGCGTGAACGAGCTCTGTTTAACCTCTTCTGTGCCTAATCACAGGGCAGCTGTTATTTACTGCTGCTGTCCACAGTTTCCACCGCTCGGTTGCTCACAGTGCTGTCTCTCTCTCATACTGCATCATGTCTTCTGACACAGGCTGTGCTGATGTGGACATTCTGCTAGAAATGAGTCAATGAAATGTCAGTTTATCGTGTTAGATATTACACTAGTTATATATTAATTTAGAATTGAATTAACAAAGTAAATACTTTTTATCTTGTAATTAGTTTTGAGATCACGGCTCTTAAAATGCAATGGGCACAATGTTTGGGAGACAATTCTTCAAATGTATTAATTGTCAAGTACCTGCAACTAGTGATTATTTTCATCACTGAGTAAACTGTTGATTATTGTTGCTACAAATCATTTAATCATTTAGGCTGTAGATTGTCAGAATAATGTCCATAACAATTTCTTAAACCCCTGAAACATCAAATTGCATTTTTTGGACAACCATCAGTCTAAAACCAAAAGATATTCGATTGACAAAGATATATAAGAGAAAGAAAAGCTATGTGACATTTATGCATTCAAATGTCTAAAAATGACCGAATCTTTATAGATATTTTTTTTGTTGAGTTGTGTACTTATATTCTCCCAAATGTTTCCAACAATGTTCAAACTCAGAGAAATCTATAACTTTATTTTATAAACTGGAAAAAACATGGGATGATACAGTATCACAGATTTTACTCAAAAACAGTAATATTGCAGTTTATCTGCTACAACGTGTTTCTATATGGTTGTTAAACAACACAGACAACAACTCCCATGATCCCATGCAACTTCACAATGTCATCAACATCTTTTGTTATTGTTTTGATTGAGAGACCCCCTAGCAACAGAAAGTACATACTGTGCAGATGTTTAGTTTTTGTTTCTCACTTGATGTAATGGTATCATTAACCCTGTGTACGTCTGATGTCACAGACCTGTGTCGGCCCTTATAGCCCCACATAGACTGGCTATACACACATCCGTTTCGTGTGCGGCTCTTCCGACTCTTCTGACGTGCCCAGAGCAGGGAGGGAGAAAGAGAGATCCTTATGAAACAAAGTTGTCAGCCATTCTGTTGAGTTTCATAGAATGTGAGCCGAAACAAGAATAGCGTACAGCTGTTTCCTCCCTGACACAGAGGGAGGCAGATGAAGAGCAAAAGAGAGAAAAGAGAGAAAGAGGGAGGGAGAGCGAGAGAGAGGGAGCTCTCTTCGCTCTGTGATGTGCACTGATGTAGCTGCAGCTCTAGGTCAAACGCTGCCAGTGTTTTGTGTTCATCTTCGTCTCGTCTCCCCAGTGCTCCTCTAAATTATTCACAGCCTGAAGATGTGCAATGTGGCTGCCTCCCCCTTCCTCTCTCCTCCTTCCCTCTACATTGCTCTCTGTCTCTCTTTCTCTGTTTCCCATCCCTTCCTCTGTCTCTCATGTGACGGCTTGTGTCAGAGGCAATGAACAGAAGTTTCTCCTTGCAAGCTGGTTAATCCCCCCCACCCCACCCCATCCCACATCCACTCATCTACCATCAACCACCCACCTTTCATCACTGACTCCATCTCTCACACTCCTCCTTTCATCCCTGCTTGTCCCTCGCTCGCCTCTCCTGGCTGCCAGACTAGAGCCAGCCGCTTCTTTTTTAAGGGGGAGGCTGCCAGCTGTTAGCATCGACTCCTCAGTAGCTCCCACTCTCCTCTTGCATCGCTCTACCTCCCTCACTCTGTCTCTCACTTCACAGGATCTGCGATGTAGGGGTCGGGCTGACAGGGTGTTTTTACCCTCTGTTTCTGTTTTTTCTCTCGTCTCAGCTCTTTAATGACTTTGTGCTCATTTTATCTAGCCGAGTTGAGAGATAAACCCCAAGTGCACACAAATCCTCAGGCCAGTCGATGGCACTGATTAAAGACGTGCCAGTCAGACATCTCACCTTTAACAGACTGCCAGTCCTGTAGAGATGGAGGGAGCTGCTAGAAACCAAGGACATGGCGGGGATAGGGATAGTCAATATGGTGATGTATACCATAAGGCATACAGTGTTTGTCAGCCATCAGAGATTTTGTCATTCTTTATATACTGAGGGATCTATCCTTTGTTTCTTGATGTATCAGACTATTGCAGGCAATGTTGCAAATCAGCGAGTAGGCAGAAGTGCCTTGATTTGTCAGGCATTTCATTTGCTGGATTTTCCTTCCTGGTTGTGTTATCCGTAAGTTGTTTCACATCTAAGTTTCCAAGATATTTTCAATATTACACTATAGGGATTGGCAGTATGACAGTATTTACCATGAAAACGTAGAAATGTGTCCACTGGTAGAGATTTGGCAACACTGTTTCTACCATGGGAGCTATGTGGACAGACAGTGGAAGCAAATCAGGGCTGGACTCTCGTGTGATCTTGTGATTCTTGTATGATATTGTGATTCTCACTCAAATCCAACTGCCTCTCAAGTTAACACGATGTAGGCAGACATGGAGGAGGATACTAAAGTTGTAAATACAGAAATCTGTAACCCTTGAACTCATCATTCTTTGTTTTAATTCAAGTCTTGTCTCATGGTCTGATTATTTTAAACAATTTCTGAATTGAATTTTGTCCACCCCTATCAAATTATGTATTGATACTGTGACAAAAAAACCCCTAAATTTACAGTTGTGGAAAGAGATTAAGGTTTTATCCATATCTCCCAGTACCTCTGTGTGTGAACACGTGGGCTTACAAACCGCCTGCTTTTGTAACAGATTATTATTGTCATGTTAACTAGGAAGATGCAAGTATTAAATCCTGTTTGGACAGCAGGGGTTGCAGGATGAGGTGTGCCCCTCGTGGCCACCTGAGGAGTGAGCAGAGCGGAAAGAGCAGTTGAATCCAGTTCCAGCCGTTGCCACAGGACACTCATTTGTAATTCTGTACCCTGCCTACAATAACGTTTGATCATTGCAGAGGGGGGACAGGAGGTACAAGGCGGGGGAAGGGGGCTGAAGCCTTCTCCCTCTCTCTTCTCTCCCCCCTTCCCAAACCCCCTGCCCGCCCTCTCGCAATTGCTGTCACCCAGTATGAATGCCCCCTCTGGCCTGATGACAAGTCTAGCGTGAAACGCTTGGCTGCCCCCTGAAATTAGCAGTAGAGCCCCCCGGCGGCACATGCTTCTCATGACCAGCACACAGTGGGCCGCCGCCAGATTCTTTTCATTATGGTGGCCTGCCAGCCCCCTGACTCTACCTCCTTCTGCCTCTTCCTCCATCCCTCCCTCCCTCTCCTCCTCCTTCCCCCTGTGCGTCGGCCAGAGCTCAGTAAACAGCATCTGTAGTGCTCATCACATTACTGTCGTAGGGAAGAGAAGGAAGGAGGGAGCCAAGCTCTCTGTGGGTGTTGCTGTTATTTCTGTGTATCTAAGTGTCTTAAAGTGTGCATACAGTATGTGATTTCGTGTGATAGTATGTATATGCGTGCATATGTGTGTGTACATGTTTCTGTGTGTTGGCTTGACAGGATTAGTGAGAGAGAGAGCTAGTAGTAGCAGTACAGAGAGTGAGAAGGAGCAAGAGAGGAGGGGAGTAGCAGTACAGAGCGATGCCTGGAGGCTCAATCTGTTCCTCACTGAGCTACATCAGTGTTAGAGACGGCGGCTCGGGCCGCGGGGAAGCCTCCACTCGCTCCATCAAACTGTCAGGCAGCCAGCGGAGCTGCACAGGGAGACTCTCAGCTGCCCCCGGGGCCAGTTCAAGTCAACATCCCATTTCCTTGCCTCCTCGCCTAATTTCTCCTACGCCCCGACTTAAATTTCCAATGCCCAGTGTCTGCCGCTGCAGCTCAGCAGCACCGGGCCCGGGGCCATGTCAAAACACTGGGAGGTGCTGAGGGTTGTACATGCGTGTATGTGTGTGTGGGTTCGACTCTGAAGGCAAGATAGCGAGCTAGTTAGAGTCACACGGTCAGCAGAGACAAGAAGAAGCCGAAGGGAGCCTTATGAAAGACGAGGTGTGAAAAAAAAACATAAATCAGTCGGTTTTTTTCTCATTCTCTCTTACCTATGTCCCCATTTTTCTTCTGCGACTATATTCATAACACAGTTGTGTATTCCCTGTCCCTTCAGGTTTCTGGCAGTTTTCTTCTTTTTCTCTGAGCTGAATAAATGCTCCCTGTTCCCTCGTACATCTGCCATTACTGTCTGTTTTTCCCTCGCCAAACTACTCCAAGGATCACACCAGCAGCCCAGTCGGCTCTGTCACTCCCCCGGAGAGTGCTGAAAGCAAAGGTTGAGGGATTTCTTGTTGGAAAGGACAAGGCGGTCCTTTAATTTAGTGAAGAAGGGGGACAGCTCTTCAAGTATACCCCCACCGCCATCACCATCAATCTGTCCGTGCACTCCCTCCCCCTCCTTCCCCCTCGACCTCACCACATACTTTGCATGGAAGTGAAACAGAGAGCTGCCAGGTCTCAGTGCTGTTTACATGGACTCTGGGTAATGTTAAAGTCTGCTTAGTTTGGCCCCAGGTCAGGACTATATCTTTCCTCACCCCGGCTTGATTTACATGGCCCCCGCTGACTCTTCCCTTAAGTGTGTCAGCTCTGAACCAGAGGCCTCTGTGTGTCTGGCTAATGCAAAGAGCATTTCCCTGAGCTTGTCTTCTTCAATCCTCCTTCACTCTCATTCTCTCTCTGTCCTCTTTCAATGGGCCTCTGTGAAAGGAGCTTTTGCTGAAGCCGTCTCTCTGTTTGCACAGCCAACTCCGAGGTCCCAAGCTCAAATATGGTTTTTACGTGCGAGCCTGTCTAGGCCTCTTCTGCTGGTCGATATTATTTCTACCCGGCAGAGCTTTTTCTCTCAATCTCATTCCCTCTGGAGCCTACATCTTCACTGAGATCAATACTTTCCTAATCCAGAGCTCCTAGGCTGACCCAGGGTAATCAGCTGACTTCCCATGCTGCCTGCTGGGAAGGTCAAGGGTCAAATGGCTGTATAGATTTGATCCTGTGATCAAATCACTTTGCTAGGTGGTGCTTTCAGATACAGCTAGTGGGGTCAAGAGCAATCACTTGATTTTTTTCTCTCTGTGGTTGTGAGTTAAGTGCGATGGTGCTATGGAAGCCTTGTACACCTTAATATTAATACGGCTCAGCTCAAGTTCCCAGAGCTTTTTTTAGTTTTTGCCCCGTTAAGGTGTACAGTAGCCATGACGGTGTAAGGTTATCTGAATCATCCAAAGATTATTTCTTCTCCTTTCGCTATTACTATGCTGATGTCATTCCAACCCACTTACATGCTTACGCACACACACACACACACCACCTCCTCAACTTTGTAGTGACTCACGGCTTTCTAAATGTATCTCTGAGGCGGTGAGAGTATAAGAGCATGCAATAAAACATCCTGTTGATAAATTATGAAAGTTGAGTTCAAGTAAGGCTTCACCCTTCGCCACGAGGCTGAAGAGACCTTCAGATATCCTGCTGATGTCTCAGGCCTGGCAGGAGGTCCCCCAGCGGACCCCAGGCTCTGCTTCTGCGCCCTATCAGAGTGGCCGCGGTGCCCACGTCCCCACACCTCATCCCAGCACCCGCAGGAGGGAAATTGCGTGAGGAAATTGGTGTTGTTCCACCAGTATCCGACACTGCTTTGGTCCTCGACTATCTAAATGGACCATTACCCCCTCTGTGTGCTCTCACTCTAGGAGATCTGGGTTTGTCGGTACTCTCTCCCTTACAATCAGGAGTATCTCAGTATATGTCCCTGCAGAGATGTCTTCTAAATTGAAGCCATTTCTCTTGTCAGTATGAAGATGTCTAAATGTTTTGCATTGTTGGTTTGTCACCAACAAGGGATCAGGTGCTGCTGTTGTGTTACTGCTCAATCCGAGTCGTTGTGGCCCGTCTTCAATTTTTACATGCATCCTTTATTTTCTTCTTACTTATCAAGATTTTAGTTTAAGACATTCACTGGTACAACACAGTGTAAATATTTTGAGGAATCAAGATGTAACATCCCAAACTGATCAAGAGTGTTAAAGTTGGTGCTACATTGTTTTGGAGTGCCATGAATTGAGAGCAGTTTGAAACTTGTGAATTGTGTGAAATCAGCGGTTATTCCTACACTTACATTTCATCCTACACTCTTAAATACTGGTGGCAAGACTTATTAAAATGACTTTGATAGATCACAGCAAGGCAAGCTTTCGTCACAAATTGTATTATCAAAGCACAAATACTTTTATGCATATGCTCTCTTTTTTGCTTTTATACATTTGATTTATTACTTTACTTATTTTGAGTAGGAACCGACAGTGACAGTTAAATGCCAGCAGCTCACAAAACTCTTGTTTTGCCCTTTTTTTTTTCTTTTTTTTTTTTTAGATTTCTTGCAGCAAGTACAGGGTTGCCATCAGTATTCAGGCAGACAGTCGTTGACGCTGTGCCAGTATTTGCATCGCCGGGCAAGTTCCTCCTCTGTTCCTCTCTCTATCTCTGAGGCAGAATTCATGGCAGACTGTCCTCCGAGTGTGACAAGTGGAACTGTGTGATTAATTTGGCCAGTCGTTTTAATGTGCTCCGGGATGCGCAACGCTTATTGTCTTCCCCTTGCACGTCTATCGGAATCTGCCAGAGAAAATGTCCAGGAGAATCGAGACATCCATCCCTCCCTCCCTCTCTCTGTTTTTTTTTTTTCCTTCCCTCTTGCTTCTCTTTCTTCAGCCCTGCCTCATTTCAGGGCTGAGCTACAGGGTCGTCATGGGGGCCAGCCCAGGTCGAGGCCTGGCTCCAGCCAGGGCCGCTGGCGGAATAAATCTCCTGTCTCTGAAGTGTTGAAAGCTGTGTAAATGTCAAACGCATCCGTCTGATGTGCTGGCTGAAGGGAGGGAGGGTTGTAGAGGAGGTGGGATGCAGGGAGGGAGGGTTGTGGATGAGCCATCCGCTGAAGCTGGTCCCCTGTTACCCCGCGTAGCTGGCGGTTGCCAGGTGCAGATGTTGCTGCTTGCTCCCTGCCTCTGAAGAGCAAGCCAGTTGGGGTTTTTTCATTTCTTTTTTTTTTATTTCTTTTTTGGTTTGTTTGGTTTGTGAACATCTATGAGAGACACAAACCACTGGGGGCTTGGCTCCTGTCAGGCAGCTTAGTGAGCTGCATATCTCTCCGATTTTAACAATGTCCCCTCTGACCACCAGACGTGCTGTTTGGGGAGGTTTCTGTTTGGGGTTGTGGCTTTGCATTTTCACCATTTGCTTTTCTTGTATAGCCTTGCTAAAAATCTTACCCAGTGTAGGTATTCAAAGAAGCATTGATGCTAAATGACGTGGTCCTCTTCTCACGCCCACACTCTCACAAACATGCGCCAATCTTTTACCTTCATAAGTTCATTGTATTTTTTTTCCTTTGACTCAACCAAGTGTAATAGCCCAACATGGCAATCACATACAATACTGACAAAAACCACTCTAACACTACCTCCATCCGTCCATCCCTTCATCTCTATAGCATCCCCCCTGCTTGTTCTTACTGTTGCTTTGTTCCCCCTTTCCACCTGCCTCTCTCTCCCCTGCTGTGCTGTGTCTCTCTCTGTCTCTGTCTGAGCCGTAGCTAGTATTCCTCTTTACGCTCCGCTGCAGTGCATGCTTCTTGTAAAAGGATAAGCACCATGCTGTGCTCTTTTGATATTATTTTTCCTCCTCGCCAGCTCCAGCCTTGTGAGGCCTCATCTCTAGTGTCATGGCTACTGCTGCAACAACAAGGCCGAGCATGCACCCGGGGAATAGACCCAGCCAGTTGTTCATCTCCATCACCTAGGGTTTAAACTCGTCCCCAGTGATAGAGAGGAACTCACAACCGCTGTGAGATAGAAGGCATCTGTTCTGCTGCATGCTAAGAATACATTTCTTGGGGGTGGGGCAAGTTAGAGATTGGATCAATTTTTCTTTTATTGTAATTCGTAGATGGATCAAGACGGAGAGAAACATTGTTTTGAATGTGAGTCCCTGTTTAGCGGCAGAGTGGGGAACAAATGTGGTGGTGATTACAGGTTGTGATGTGCCCCTAACAAGCAGTATAGAAATGGCTGACAATTAATTTGTCTGGAATCTGTAGTGTGAATGGGGAATTGATTGACAAGAAGCCTAAGCCACTCTCTTCTCTTAATGCCCTGCACTCTGTAATGAAGGTCTTTTGACAAGCAGGAGCCCAGAAATTAGGGTTTGCAAACATTCCCCAAGAGAAAAGAGGACATGTTGCATAGAAATGTGACCAATATTTAACATTATTCATTCCATACATGCCTGTATGCATGCTTGCATGCTGATTAATACGTGAGTTTTATTTACTCATTTTATTATCAGTGGTCATTACCCATTATGGGCCATTTTCCTGTATTTTAGAGCAAGTAATCTTAATCTATTTATAAATGCGGAACAAATAAACACATGAACATATTTTTGTATTGCATTTCTCATAGTTATCTAATATGAATAACCACACTTTAAGTCATATTTACACAAAAACTGTAGTCACGCCATTTTTGTATTTTCTCAGGGACGTTTTCTGCAATATTGTGAGGTACCCTTCCTTTTTTCCACACTTATTTTCTTTATGCTCACTGACAGTCTCTGGAACTATGAACAACAATCACCTCACATGTATAAAGCCTCATATTGAACATATAATTTTACTGTTTTTATCTGCTATCGGGTGTATGTTCTTGTCCTGTATTGTGTAGGAATGCTTCAGTGTGAACAATAGGAGCTCAGGCATTTCTTGACGTTGTTATTGTGCAGATAGAGACGCAAACACAACAATAAACCCTCCTCGGGGGTTGAGCCATAATGTTTTTCACTTAAAGCTTCTGCCAGCAAGGACTCCTGCTGTATCCCTTGTCTTTGCAGAGTAGGATGAATCACGGGGCATGGAGACCCCTCCTCCCCCCTTCCACTTTCCTCTCCTGAGAGATCTTGGCCACTGAGCCCTTGCACTGATTACTCTCGTTACTTAATTATACATTTGGACCCACCGCGCTCGCAACAAAGGGCCGCTGTGCCTCCATTGACCTAGCTCCCTCCTCATTGTGGCCGGCTCTGAAAGGGAGTCAAACAAAATAAAGAGGGTCCACTTAAATATGTTGCCACAGGGACTTAATTGACAGATTGAAGGCAGTTTTTCAGTGGGGGCCCTCTCCCTCTCTATGTGGCTCTTCGCTTGAGTAGCTCTGTTCCTCATGCATCCTGCTGTGAGGTCCAGTGGGACTGGCCTGCAGCTCGACCACTCCTGTTTCCACAACTTCACTATCTGTTGTCGTGGAGGGAGAGAGTTAGCAGCCAAGAGCATTTAGCAACAAATCAATGTGAGAAACCGAAGCAAGGAGCATAGGGGTTAGATTGAAGTTAAGAATGTGGTTAAGTTTACCATGAAAATTAAAGTTACAGTATTTCAGCTGACAGAATGGCATGCATGTTATCTGAAGAAAAAATATAATTGACTTTACTTTAACTTTTCACGTTCTTTCAGGCTAAGGGTGAATTCAATTTCCAGTGTTAGTTTGAGCCTATGTTGCTTTCTCTGAGCACTTGCACACTGCAGTATTCGCATCTGTTTGTCAGTTACAAGGACTTTTTTTCTTTTTTTCCTTGTTGTTTCTAAGGCTGCACCTCTACTTGAGAAATTTGAGCCTGATCACTTTGTATTTTAATGGTGAAATGACTTCTGAAATTTGAAGTGTTGAAGAAAAACCCATTTCACTTTTTGAGTGAATAGTAGGTGATTTGGCCTTTGGCCGTGCTAGACAAGGCACATTTCAGAGTACAACCTTTCTTGTTATTTAGTTCCTTTATCCCTGTAGAAGTCTGACATAAAAAATGAAGACTGGTTTGACACAAGGCGGATTTGAAATACCGCACTTAATAGGCACTGTGTTTGAGTATTCAGAGAGTCTAAGCTCTCTGTGTCCTTGAGATACTATCGTCCAATTTTAAAGCACTCTTAAAAGGCTAAATGACAAGCTGCAGCTGAATGCAAAGTCATTGAACAGGCTCTTTATAATACAACCCAGTGTATAGTATTATTCGTTTTTCATCTTTTGTAAATTTTCAGCATTGAATTTGCAACAGAAACACCAGAATGGCGTTCTGTGCGGCTGTGCCGCTTTTGAAACATGAAAAACTCTCTTAGTCTACCACACTCTCCTTTCCCTCTTCATCCTCTGCCGTTTGCACTGAAAGCTGTCACTGAATGAGAGGTTGCACACAAAAATAACATCTGCACTGATTATGGGCTACTGGGGGGAGCCAAATGAATAATTCCTTATATTTCCTGTGTCTGTCTCTTTTCTGTTACAGTGTGACAGCGAGAGTGACATTGACGACAAGGTAAGACTGCTTTTCCTGTGTTTATTCACCCACCACATGAAGTGGCTGAGAGTTGTGAATAACAAATTTGAGCTCTCAACTAAAGAAGGGAAACAGTCATAGTGTGTTGTTGGCGAAAAAAGATGTGGGGTAAAAGACACTCTGCCGGTCCCTACACTGATCATTTGCGTCTTACAGAGCAAGAAAGTGACAAGGAAAATGCAGTACAGAAAGAAGCTGTTTTTCTGTGTTAGTTTTCTGTTCTGCAGTGGTAAAAGACATCTATTATTTTTGGAGCACTTTTTGCCAGAATAGGTCTTAAAGATGCCTTCTAGCCAAGTTCATAGTGTATGCTGCACGCAGTAAGCTTTAGTATGTGTGCATTTAATCTTATCACATAGCACGTATCGCCTCTATCTGCTTGTTTCTCTAATATATAAGATAATAGCTTCACTTTTTGCCATTTATATAATAACCTTAGTTTAAAGGGGAGGTCCATCTGCATTCTTTTACTGATTTTTACAAATGGAAACACTCACTAAGCTATTATCAAAAAGCAATGGCATAGAGGGGCGATCAGTGATAATAACTGGAAGGATTAGTACAGATTTTTTGAAGTGTGGTTATATGAGGTATTTAGCCATAATCTATGTAATATTTTCGCTGTTTTACCTTCCTGTCAGACAGCCCTAACCAACGGAGAACAAAAGCCGTTGTATCGCTGTCTTCTAAGCCACTAGACTCCTGACAAAAACAGTAATTTTACCTGGCACAACACAGGAGTGGTTGATCTGTTGCTGCCTTGACCAGTTAGTTTGTTTGTGTTATTGTGTGACTTTCAGATCGTAAGTGACGTGGCATCTTCAGCAGTACACTGCTTAATAGGGCTGCAGGATATAAGGAAAACGTGATATGCAATAACATTGTTGGATATTGTGATGACAGGATGAGTCACGATAAATAAACAAATATTGAACTATTCAGTTTTTACATCCGGACTTCTAGGGCAGAAGGGCTCCATCTGATTGGCCATATATAATGTGTGCAGCTTGTTAATGCATTGCACATGGTAGCTAACTTGGAAGATCAGTAACAGAATTCTCAAAGTAGGCTTGGCACAGTCACAAAGAGGCACATTCGGCGGGTCGGGGGTTTATATGAAGCAATGTCATCATGCAGAAACCGACATCAGGTCACTTAGGAAAACATTTTGAAACAGTTTGGGAAAGTAGCATTTTGACACTAAAACCTGTGTACTTTGAAACAGAATGATATAACAACCTCAAAACAAGAAGTACATGCATCATAATATCAAGAGTTGTGCAATGATGATTATGTTTCAGTCACAGAAATACATTGCGGTTTTTCTCAAAAATTCAAGGAGGTCAAGTTTTGGAAACAGAGATGGTTGTTTAACAAAGGTGTCTCTGTTCCTTAACCTAAGATGGCAATCGGAAATGATAGCTGCTCCCTTGTGCAGTTTCCATTTTTTCTTGGGTAAACACATTATAAGTCTTTGAGGTTTATAAAGATGTCTTTAAAAGTTAGTTTTACAAACAATGACTTAATTTTCCTTTAAGAACCTCAACTGTATACATGGAAAACAAAAACTGGAGCGAGCATTTTCAGCAACTTGTGCTAAAAAATAGCATATTATTTTAGCAGTGATGTTGTCAAGTTTCAACCATTTGACAATTTGACAGATGTAGTCTATCAGTTTCACTTCTGTGTATTTGTTTATCGCAGACTCGGAAGTGGTTGTCTGATAGCAGCCACCTGGTTACAAGATGAAACGCCTTTGGGGAACCTCACGCATTCTAATTCCTCCACAGTTTAGCAATTACTCCCTGGTAAATGAATGAGATAGCATGCCTAATCTCCTGTAAGCTTAGCTCCCAGTTCTGTGGAAATGTCTGCAGCTCTCCCTATAAATAATACATTGATAGTAGGCCCAATTTGCATTAACTGTAGCCTGGCAAGTCAATAGGCTTTTATCTCTTCATTGAAGCGAGAAGGAACCGAGGGCGCTAGCTAGTTGACACGACAGAGAGACGTAGCGGGCCTGTCAGTCTCCATACGGCTCCCTGGCATCACTGTGGGGGGGCAGAGAGGGAAGTAAAATAGAAGGAAAGCTCTCGGAGTGTTTCCTTTTCAGGGTTTTGTTTTCCTTCCTGCTCTACCAGTTACTTGAGACTTGTAACAATTTCATATAGTGTCACAGATTTTGACATTTAATGTATAAAAGTTTGATACTACGACACTAAACAACACTAGCTCAAAGAAAGAGAAGAGAAAAAACAAGCATTGCTGAGGCAGTTTTATAGAAACTCAGTGGTGTTGCTGTGTTGTTGGTTAGGTGTCAGCCCCTGTCTGTTCAGAAAGCAGCTCCGTATTTGGCGTTTGGCACCAGTTATGTTAGCCAGTTTAGGTGGACTTGGATACAGTTCAAGACACAGTGGACTATTAGACATTGCTGCCAAGCTTTCAGCCGTCTGATTGTTGAATTTTGTACCAATTACTACACAGTCCACTGTCAAGAGCCAGACTGCAGCTTGGCCTGGTCAGGCTTTTCTCTTCTCATACACTTGTCGGCACTATGGCATGAAATGGTATTTTAGCTTGCCAGCAATTATGGGTTATAAAAATTAACATTGTATGCAATCTGTTAGAAAAATACTACTATGCCTAATATGTGTAGTGCCTAATATATATATAGCCTCATGTATATATGTGTGTGTGTTTGTGAGTGTGTGTGAAGGCCACTACAAATGAAAAATATAATCGATAGCAACAAAGTGGTAACTAAGACTGCAGTCCTTTATTAGTTATCTTGGCTTTAATGCACAAAACTGTTGATTCTCACTCTTGGATTTGTTACTAGCTTTTTCATGTCTCCTCACACTTTGGTCTCAGTTCATAGTTTTTATTCTCTCTTCTAAACTTCGAATTCCTGGTCTCAAGCATAGCCAAAGTGGCATCACCCACTGGTTTGTATACTCTAGTTTTGAAGCCTCAATTTGGCTATTTTGCTGTTGCTGTCTGGGATTATTGGGTTTAGAAGTGAACATATTTGGTCGAGTGTGGAGATAACCCTAATGCTAGCTACTGTCTTGGTTATCAGGGTGCATTTACTGCTATGGCTAACTGCGTTAATGCTATTGCTAATTTTTGCTAGCAAAAATACAGGTTTAAAACCATCAAAATAAAATATACGTACCTGAGAAACTGAGTATAACATTTTAGACAACCAAAGCGTTACAATTAACTTTCATGAACTAAAAACCCACGTAAAATAGCAACAGCTACAGCCACACCTGTACTCTGTGAATCTGGGATTATGCCATGGTTACATTGCATACCCAACGCTGTCATCTTGGTAGCAACTTGTCAACGGACAGCACCCATCTCTCACTGAGTGCAGTCCCACCCTCAATCATACATAACTGTAAGCCTCGATCAAATGTGAAAGGTGAGTTATATCAATGAACGGGGTCTATGGGGATTGGAGCCAGCCTCACATTACCATTCGAGGAACTTCAGTTTTTGGCACTTCCGTGTTGGCGTCATCTTACAGCCTGGGATGTTGCTGTTTGTTCTCAAGGCTTTTTTAACATGGGTGTGGGCTTGGTGTTTAAAGAAGAAGCACACATTTTTTCCAGCACTATTGATATAATAGAATATTGAAATATTACAGCTATAACAACACCCAAAACTCTTTCCTCGTACATATGGACATATACGTTTTGTTTTAAGTTTAAAAAATGTAAATCTATCCTTTGAAGGCCACTAATGAAGTAACAAAAACAAGTCAATAACAATCTTAAACGTGTTTTTGAGATATGTTTAACATAACTAACATAGAGAAGGAATATATCCCTAAAGATTCCTCCTGCTGGCTAACATTAGCTTAGCATGTGTTGGAACGGCAGCGGGGGAACTTAAGATCCCCTTAAGACTTCAGAAAACCCATTCTCCCACTCCTGTAACTATATAATATGCCTCAACAAACAAGAGCCCAACATAGAAACCCATCCACATAGTCACATGCAACATGAACACCTGATGTGAAAGCTTTTTATTAACTCCGTAAGATGCCCAAAGGTAAGTATTGATGTTTTTCCATTGTTCTAATGATGGTAATGTTCCATTCCCATGAGCAGAGGAAGTGAACAAAGAAAAGCTTTCATTTGTGGCCAACAGGAAATGTAAATGAACGACAGCATAATTCCAAAACAGGTTTCACTGTTATGGAACCACTGTTGATGTTACATGTATTTGCCAGGAGTGCAAGAAGAAAAGAACATCTGGATAAAGGCTAAAGCAGTACTGACCTTTTCATTTCCTCAGAAACACATATTATCATAATCAAGTTGATGAGAGTTGCGAATCATCCGTAGCAAATTGCCACGGAAAGAAGAAGACTGGGAAAAAAATACTTTGACAGGCCCATCACCAAAAGCAGGGGGAAAAAAACCCGATGGTGTAAAAAATTGGGTTCCATGAGGAGAAAGACAAACACTGTCATTTGTAATTGCCCGCACTCAGGATAACTCGACAGCGATAATTTTCTGCAACGTTTTGCTGAAACAGGTGCCAGCTCCTCCCGTATCTTTCCAATGAAAACAAAGACTCCTTTCACATCAGATTACCAGCCACCTGAACACCCACATTGTCAGGATTTCACAGATTAACTTAATTAGAATATTGCTTCCAGGTGTGCCCCCAGGGTGCAATCAGTTACACTGTATTTGAATAAAACTGACGAGTTGCTGCTACAGCAAAGTCAGTTTAGATTGCTGCACCTTGTGAAGCTCGCGTTTATCAAAGCAATGCTTGAGATGGCATGCAGCGATGTGTTTCCAGAACGTGTCAGACGTGAATTCTTCTGAGATTGGCCAGGTCACTTCTAGTTCAGCGCCAAACTGCTGTGAGGGGGATCTTTATGTAGACTGAAGATCAGAATCTGGGTATTGTGTTGTCATCACTGGCATTTCTTCTTGGGAGGCCTGGCATCTGATGTCCGAGATTACATGTTGTTTGACAATGAGAAGTATTCAGTGTTAGTTTTAAAAAATAAAAGCCTTCACCTTGAATTGCATCTCTTATGTGTGCACCCTGAGGGGAAAAGCCACATAATTAAGAGTTTCTTAGGGAGAGTTAACAATCTTTACTGTTAATAGGCATAGCCATGCTAAATCAGATGCTCATGAAGGAACTAACCACATGTTGGGTATTAAATCGCTTGGCAATACAGGGACAAAGTGTATTCAAGTCTGTTTGAGGGCGTGCTATTGAGCTGGGATCGTCATTCGTTCTTTATTCTTGATCCAAATACTTTGAGCCACTTAATGTCTCAGTGTGACTGATTAAAATGTACTTACATGCCCCAGAGCACATGTTAGCTGTTTATTGCTTCACAAAAAAAAATGTGTTGGATGAATGGTAGTGATTGTGTAATGGTGACATCTGTGATAACAAGACGTCACGAGGACAGTGTTTGGTTTGAGTGTGAATGGGATGTGTTTTTGTAACTTAGTTAGACATTTTTATTTGCCTCATTTTGGATGTTCATTAGGGTCAGATTAATGAATTAACTTTATGAGATATGCTTCAATAATTATCTTTTTTTTTTTTTTTTTTTTTTGGGGGGGGGTTTATTACTGGTTTTATGCCGTAACAAACTTAAGGCTGAATACACCCCTTGGCCCTGCCATTTAGCCCTACCCCTCAGTTTTGCATGGTCAAGTCTAGGGGTAGGGTGTCTTGAATTTTATTGGGATCGAGGGGTAGGGCAAAGTGTCAGGGCTGCACAAGCAACAAAAAAAATCCGCAAATATATTTTCTTCTAAATAAACAAGCATAACAGAATAATTTGCTAGTATGCCAATATCTCTGTAGCTAACTAGCTAGATATCGAACATTACATCTTGACATATTTCTATACATTCCCCCAACGTTGATGCCATATGAGGCCTGTTCTTTGATGACTTCTTTGATTGATTGTTTGACAGCCTGAAACTTAAGTTGCAAACAAATCACAAGTGTTCTGACATCCACAAAAGGCTATCTATAGACCACGAAAGAAAAATGCCCTGCAACACTCACTGTGTCTGTTTACGTAAACGCCAGCATCAGCGGCTGGGTATTGGCATATCAGGGTCCCATTTCATAGGGGAAGATTTCAACCACTACCCCTTCTAAGTCTGTTCCAAGGGGCAAGGTGGCACCTGTAAGGTAGGGGTAGGGGTAAAAACAAGTGATGACATTGGGACAAAGTCTCGTACCATATCTTAGGTCATGCAATTCGGTGGAAATCAGTTGCTTTGTTTGGCTTCACAAGAACTCCTCAAGACTTAAAAACATTTTTTATTCATTGTCCTAACACCAGGTGATATTCAAGGTGCTGTTTCAAATGCTGTAAATGTAGATTTTCTCTCCCCACCCCTCCCTGCTCCACCTGTAATCTATCAACCACCCAATCCTGTCAACCTCTGACATGTCTGAGACACTCCAAGTCAAGATGGTCATTTTCCTTCATTGGAGAGGCAGAGAAAGAAATAGAGCGGGATTTATCCCTTCTCAGTTTGTTCATGCACTCTCCTGAAGTGTCATCCTATCTCCATTAGGCCCCACTTTTCCATCCTCGCTGGCTCCTCCAATTTCCTCTGTATTCTTTCTCCTGTGCAAATAATACAGTGGCTGTCTGTCTGTCTGTGTGCGAAACGTTAGCATGAGATGCTTATATCCTCTCCAGCCCCTTAACACAGCGGCCCCGTGTCAGGTGCGTTACCACCACCGCCTCCGCCGCTGCATCACCATAGCCACAGCGGAGGACACCCAGGTCGGCTAATTCTATTTGGTCCTATTTGCCGAGCAGTCACTCAGCAGAAAGTGTATCTGTCTCCGGGGGAGTCTCCAAGGACCATTACCACATCCTGTCTATGAGCTCTTTTATGGCTCCGGTGTACTCATCTGCCAGGGCAGCACACAGGCTCTGATTGACACATTAATTCCTCTTCTACCCCCTTATCTTCCTGCTGTGTGCAGAATGAATGCCATATCACCGCGTCGGAGCGTCTCTACCGGCTTATCAGTAATGGCTCGTCAGCTACTGGTATCCTCCCAGCTGATGTATTGGGGGGGTACGCTCTGTGAAGTTAGCAGTGCACCTGCAACGAAAAACAAGCATGCTGTGGGGATTTCAAACATATCCGTTAACACCACCACCACCCTCAACTCTATTTTTTTCTTGAAATCTCCTCCTCCTCTGGTATTTCCTTCTTTTGTATTTACTGCCTGCTCTCTATCTATCATTACCAGCGTTGTCAGTTTTTACCTCTTCTTCTATGTCGCCATCTTGGAAAAGGAAAACGGCAATAGTAATATATATTCATGTAGGTACGCTCCCCCTCCCTAACCCCCGCTGCTTTGCAAGATCCAGATTGGTCTCCGAGAGTCATCATATTCAATAACAAACAGGCCACCCACCAGGCCGCTGACAACCTTAACGTTTTTTTATGGAAGGAAAAAATGGACCGGCTTAATGTTTCGACACAAGTGATCATCCGTCCTCATCTCTTTAATGAAATTAGATTAAGTGCACCTGGGAAAGAGCTGAGAAAGCAGAATGCCTCGCCACCTCCTTTAATCTAAAACCAATTTGCCAGTAATATTCCTTTCCCCCCAGCTTGGGATTCGCCGGCCCTGATTCAAAATGGAGGAGGAACGAGACGAGACCAGAGCTGACTGGTTGCATTCAGCTCCCCACAGGCACTGTGAAATTAGAACTGACACCGGCAACACAGGCCTTAATATGGAGATGTCATTTTTCTCCTCTTGCTTTTGTCTTTCTCTCTCGCTCCCTCGCTCTCTCTCTCCTTTTTCTCTTTCTGTGTTCCTTCCTCTATTCACTTCGGTTTTCACTTTGTGACGAAGCCTGAAAGTAAAACAAAACATAAAAGAGAGAAAAATGAGATGTGTCACATAGCTTTTATGATTAACTATTCCCCCTAATTCTTGTAATGTTTTTAAGTATGGACTCCGGTAAGTTTAAGGGTTAAGGATTAGATTAGAGTTCTGCCATAATCAACTTTTTAGATCATGACTTTTAGCTTTGTAGATTGGCCAGAAAAAAACATCTCATGATGTTCCTCACATCAAGCTATTACAATGAACCTGGAAACATTTATCTCTTTAATTTATATTGAGCTGTTTGCAACATGCTCTCATTTCTGGTCAGCTCCAAATCATGTGTGCTCTGCGGGCTAATGTTTTTTCTTTTTTTCTCTCTCTCTTTCCGTGCTTGTCAAGAGATACATCTGTTGTGCATTTAGCACACAAGTATGCGGTGATCAGGGAGCACATTTGGATTTGTCTCTGAAGTGAAGATGGACGCCTTCAGTCTTTGCAGCATTTGATGTGTGCTTGTGTACAAGCTTAGAGGGAAGTGAGTGTAAGGGCACGCTCAGCGGTGAAACCCAGCCCCAGTGCATGTTGGGAAGAAGAGGCGTGATGACAGAGAAAAACTTGGAGCTTCTGCGGGGCCAGCCAGCAGACACTGCGCGACTGACATCAGCAAAGACGGCTTGTCACTAGCAATGCATGTCATACAGCAATGCAGGGACAGTCAACACGGCTGTGGCGTCATTGATGTGGCACCCAATAGCCTGGTCCACATTCTCTCTTAAAGGTTAGCACTGATGTTGGCATTGCAGATGAAAATAGAAGGGTTGTGGCAAGCAAAACCACGCCAGCCACTTGGAGCAGGGGAGGTGTGAAAACATAACATGGCATCAAGACTGTAATCTTCTTTCACTTACTGCCCGCTCTCAACGAAGCTGTTTGTGTTGGCAGAGAGTGTTAATAGAACAAATAGTCATCCCTTTGTTCTGTTAAAATCATAACACACAACCAACCCTCTGTCTTTGAAACACCAGTGCTCTGCTAGCGCTTCGAGAAAATCCTGTCACCACTCAGCCATGTTCAACAGCTTGTGATCATTGTTATTGAGGGACTTATTGTTGCCTCGATGAACACCAGGTTTCGGTATGTGTTTTTCCCTCCACCTCAACCAGATCCATTTTTAGAGGTGGTTTTCCTCAAACACTGTTTTTCCCACCTGAGAGCCCTGGCCCTGTAATAAGAGAGTTTTCAGCGACGGCCAGGTGAAATGCCCGATTGCACAATTTTCTGCTCGAGATCTCGTCAGTTCAATGATACAGTGATGGAGAAAGCATGGCATGCCATATCAAACAAGACAAGTTGTGAAGTATTACACCAGCCGCGGTGCCACATTACAGCTAACTGATACTGCATGTATCTGTAGAACATTGTTAGTACCGTGAAAAAGCATCACTGTTAGGGCCGCCGCTGGCAACCTCTCTTTTATATAACCCTTTTAGTGTTTATCTTACGACCCAGCTTGCTA
The DNA here is from genome assembly GCF_006386435.1 of Epinephelus moara. Lineage (NCBI taxonomy): Eukaryota > Metazoa > Chordata > Actinopteri > Perciformes > Serranidae > Epinephelus > Epinephelus moara. The sequence goes on from NC_065513.1 coordinate 10,239,928, forward strand.
GGGGAAGGGGAAGCAACATAAAACCAGATGGAATTGGTGAAATTAAGTTATTTATTGACAGGGAACTTAGAAATGTACAAACATAAACATAGTAGCAAACTATAAAGTAGAGAAAGGGCCTGTGTATGCTGTTCAAAACAAATATAACCAAAAGAGGACTCTTGAAATAAGAGTTTACCTAACCAAAAAAAAAAAAAAAACCAGGACTAAAACCTCACAAATTCAGGAACATTTAATTATTTTAGGAGAATGGATTTTTGGATGGCAATGCTGTTAACAAATGTTTTTTAGTAATCCAAATGAAAGTTCACATTTTCTTCCTTTAAAACTGCATTTATCAATATTTCCAACATTACCATAAAATAGGATTACTGTGTGATGTTAAGAGGGCAGCAGCTTTTATTGGTTGCATAACGTCATCTACCTTTCCAAATAATTAGATTGCAAAACATAATATTGAACATAAAACCGGCGTAACCTAATTAACCTGAAGTCACTTTATGCATAATATGTTTTGACTCTTACAGCAGTTAATGCGCATCCACTTAATAGCAAGTAAAGCATAACACATAGCCCAGGGAGTAATCTCCATGCAGTCGTGGGACACAAAGTTAAACAGGCAGCTAAACTGACTAACCCTGCGCTCAGTGTGTGTGCGCTGTGCTCCAAAGCAGCATGGCACAGCATTCATTGTTTTTCAAGTGGCCTGTGTTTGAATAACAATCCAAGCACTATATACATTTTTCCACATGAGTAATAAAAGCAAAATTGACTCCATATTGGGTGCAGATGTTCTGTGGAAAGAGAAAAAAGACAAATGTTTTTGTGTACGTGGATGTAAGATTTGAGTGTTTCTGATCGTGCATAAACATAATGTCTAAGTGGGTTTTTATTCAATAAACATGGTTGGGCTGTAATTACTTACACATTTCTTTTGGCTGGAAATGCAAGACAGACTTTGTGTGCGTTTCGAGCTGGCGCACCAAGACTCATGTCTGTCCCAGCCTTGGCTTGTCTGCACAAGACTTCCTAATGCAAGAGGACTTGCTTTTCCTCCACAACAAATGGCATATGCAATCAGGGATAAATATAGAATTCCCTGTTGTTATTAGGAATCAGTGCCATCGGGGATAATGTTTCCCTAAAGAAGCGTCGCTTCCTCTTAGGCCAGGAATACATCAGTAAATGGAGCTTAGGTCCACTGTGGCTGTGAAAAGAATGTTTAGAGAGCCTCAATTCCCTTTTCAGACAAAGAGGCCAGTCAGCTAAGTAGTGCGCTAGTCATATTTTTTGTAGAAATTTTATAAGGAAAATCAACACACATTAATCATGAAGTCACTGGTCACTGTTATTTCTTGAGGCTCTGTATTCTGTCTCCATTTTCCAAATATTTCCTGCTGAAGCCAAGTTTCACAGCCTCGCGTCTTTATTGGAAGGATCATCCGCCGCCCTCATAATGGTGATGATGGACAGTAAAGGAAGTGAGCACTGAGTCTGAGCCTCTCTCCCACCCACTGAGAGAAACATATTCCATCTTTCTTCTCGCTAACCACTTGAGCATCTCCAAGTCAATCTAAACACTCGGATGCCTGTGGATGGACTGGCGACTGCCAGACCTCAAGCCCTGCAGGCCCTCACGTCACTTGGGCTCTGGAGGGAACTTTCCGTGGGCGAATGTGTATGTGATGTGGAAAGCCGAGAACCCCGGAGAGCACGCTGAGATCAGGCCCAAACACACACAGGGGCCAGCTGCCTTCAATTAAGCCAGAAACCCCAGCCTCTGCAGTTCCTTATGCACAAAACCAGCCTGCTTTGATCTGCGCCAGCCAGGGGAGAAGGTACAGGGCTCGAAAGATTACAGGAAAAAAAATAATTATTGTATCAAAGGGTGCTCCATAAAAGTTAACAGGGGGATTTTTAGGCTCAGGGGGCAGCGGAAAGCAGGTATTAACGATGGCTGTCACTCATGTTCATTTGCCAGTTATTTTCCCTTCGCCTTTTCACTGAGCTTTAATTAGTGGACACACCTGGTCTCTCTCTCCAAAGTTAACCGTAACTCTCCCTGCCACTTTAGTTTTTATGGGCACTGAAGATCAATTCTGAGTCATGCAAGACACATTGGCACAACTGAAGCTGATATGCTCGGAAGACGTACAGCAGCTCTTGGATATGTATGAGGTTTGGAGCCACAGACAGAGACCAGCATTAAAACTGTCCCCCTGCCAAGCACCACAGACGCAGGCGGCATGGGCATCCATTAAATTAATTTGACTTCATTAGTGCAGACCTGCTAGGCCTGGGGTGCCCACAGAGATGCCAGGGGGTGGGAGGTAGGGGGGTGGTGGTTGAGTGGCATCAGCCGCTGTGCTCTGAGGAGAGCGAACACATGGCACTGACAGGCGGAATATGGCCCCAGTTCTTACACCGGGACGGCTGCCAAACAAAGGCAACATGCGTCACTGGCTTTAGGGGAGCTCAATCAACACCCGGTCGGAGCATTAACGCCATGCGCGCCGTGCCACATCAGTGAGGAGGCCGCGGGTCGCTGGGCAGCCTGCAAGTCATGCGTGTGCACACAGTGAATGTGGCAGCGTGATATGATACAGTGACACTGCCAACGGGTTGACCTACTGCCATCACCTTTGTGTGTGCTGCCAGAAACGCTCATGTTATTAGGTTACAAAGCTCACGTTTATCTCTCGTTAGTGACTTACAGCAATGATATATGTCAGCAGTTTTTAAGTTGTCGTTACTTTTGGCCTGCTAGGTTCCATGTTTTACTCATATACAGTCCTACAGTATAATTGTGTTTGTGCTCCATGGGTGTTTTACTGGAGGAAATAAAATCAATTAAATCACAGGCAGGACTGAAATCCTGCAGACAGGGAAGCAGTGCATTGTGTTGACATAATTTCAGTCTCAGCACATTTGTTGACAAAATGCTCTCATTCCTAATGGGAAGTGGTGCTATTTCATCACACACTGTAGGTGACTTCTTTGTATGATTGAGTAAAATATATTTTTCTTTAGCTAATGGAACTGGTATTGAATATAAATGACTGCTTTTGAGTTGAAAGTTGATCTTAATCTGTGTTATTTTTACTGGATCTTAAAATCTGTTGCAGCCCAGTTGCATCCAGCCACCAAAAATAAAACCACCACAGTGGGGGAGGGTCAGATTAAGTGGCTTGGCTCTTTTGTTATTCTATCCTTTTAACCATCTACTTTCAGCCAATGCGAACTCCTCCAGTTCATCCAGAGAGGTTTTATGCTTTGCTTAACAGCATTTCTAACCTGCAACCTCCCAGTCCCAAGCCTGCCTCTGTAACCTCTAGGCAACCGCTGCCAGCTTCTGGAGCTGACCCTGGCTCTGCAGGGAGCAGTGCACCTGATAAATAGAGAAGTGTGGAAATAAATAAATAATGGGAGGCATTAAGTCCGGATAGGACTGGAAGGTAGCCTGAGGGTGGTAAGTGTTCTGTCTGACAGCAGTGAACACTTTGATCAGAGGGCCCCGTCTGAAGATCGCTTCCACATCTGCACAGGGGGAACGAGCTGTAAACTGCCAAGAAGCATTTTAATGACAGTTGGATTATAAAATGAAAGAGGGCTCCAGATGGCAGGCAGTGCAGCGGCTGCGGTTCGGGGGGGAGGCTGTTTAAACTGCTTTTTTATTGATAAAATATGGGGTGAAAAATTGCGCAGAGCTTATTAGGCGTCCCGCTGTGATGTTGCTCAGCTGGCCAAGCTGTTCACCGTGGCCCCCGTCCAAACATGCCTCCATAAATTTTTAGCAGTACCTTTAAATCTGTAAGATCCCTGCTTGTTAAGTTCACCCTGGCTCCCCCCAAACCCCCCACTCTGTATTTGTCCTTTGAAAGACTTGCTTGTGTCCTTTTTTTTTTCTTTTTCTTTTTTTTTTTTTTTTTAAAGACCAGCTGGATGAAAGCGATGTTAGTAGCTCAACATAGACTGAGGAGGTTGGAGGGGGGTTCCCGTGTAGCATGCTCATTATCGTCCGCCAAGAACCAAAGTTTAGCCCTTAAACAACTTAATTCCTGCATGATTTCATTAGCTTTCTCTCCTAGTGATAAAATGAGACCGGCCTTATTAATTCAAGACACTGTGGTTGTGCTTTCCACCTAGATCCAGAGGGTACTATTCAAGGCAGAAATAGTCATCTGGGCATTGACATTTAGTAACTGGCTACGATAGCGGCCAGAAGGGAGAAACAGTATGACTTAGTGTGAATTGACTACCAAGTTAAAGCCCAAATTGCATGAATAATATAATCAGAATATACTCTAATAAGAAAGGTCCTTTTGGGCCCACCAGAGAAGTGGAAAGACAAGGGTTTGTTCGGTAATGAATTCCCTTTCAGAGGTGCCACCTTGCGGTTTTATAAATGCACACGTTGGATAGAAATCTTGAAGGTTCATTAGGGGAAAAGGCATAATGATTAAATTTCATGTGATTCATAGTGATGTTAGTTAAATCAGATCGCCACCTTCTGAATAAGTGTCTCCCTGTTATTTACTTTACACTAAATTGGTCTCATGCACGTCTTTGATCTAGAGCTCAAATTGAATTTGCTTGAAATGTGAATAGACCAGATTCAAAAGCTGGAGAAAAAAATAATGGTCTCAATAAAATGGATCAGTGAAAGCCATCTTGACTCCATCAAAATCCATACATGTCAGATGTATGCTTTTCTCTCTGCAGAGTGGGCTCCCCTCAGCTGAGATATGTTGTTAACCATGCTCTCACTGCTAATTTAAAATCCATTTAAGCTGATAGGGCGGTTGACTAAAAACGCTGTCGTTGACGGCCTCGCGAAAAAAAAAAAATGAGCGCCTGTATTTTTTTTTCACACCTTCAGAAAACAGGCAGCCCCAATTTATATTCCATAACTAGCACTTCAAGGCCAACCCGCCGCGCCCCCATTCCACCCTCGCGCCTACCCACGGCATCAAAGACAATTACTGTCGACATCACATCAAATTACAACTGTTGGTTTGCTTGTTTGTCTCGTTATGTGGCTTAAAACTGCCATCTCCCGCCCAGGGAAGGTCCCCTCCCATCTGCCCACCCTTATGGGTCTACACACACGCACACACACAAACACACACACACACACACACACACATACACACACACACACACACACACACACACACATACGTACATCCCCTTCCAGCACAGAGAAGAGAAGGGACAGGCAGCCGACAGCCTAATGGACTAATTTGTAATTGCGAATGCGAAAAAGCTGAGTTGTTGGACGTGTTATAATTTGACAGAGAGTGGCAGCTCTGAGCCGGACAATGACGCTTCAACCACAAATCTTTCCCTCCCTCCTCCCTCCTTTCCCTCTCCTTCAAATGCTTTCTTTCTTCCCCTCCATGGAGAATAGTCAGAAAGGAAGGTGATGGGGGAGATGCTTTCGGCACATTCTGCTGCTCAAAGCTCCTGGCTCTGTCATATTCCTTTTTTTTCCACCCCCCTCCCCCCATCACATCCCTACCTCCCCTCCGTCTCTACCTTCACGTTGATCCCATAGGATAGAATAGGGAAAGTATCTCAGAGCATTCAGATGCGTTTGAAGTGCAGGACAGATGGGAGGCTCGAGGGACTGTAAAAAATGAATCGAGGCTAGTAATAGGAGAGATGTTTTGAATCCTCTCCCCCATAAGTTATTTATCAGGGGCCCTTAGTGGTGGAGGAAGACTTCAGAGTGCTCCCTTAATGTAGCATCTGATGACTAGTAGGGGGGCTGTTCCAGGAAGTAGTGCTGTAAAACAGGAGGGGAACATTAGCAGGGAAGTCTCTCAGGGCCCGGGTAAAGGAGAGGAACAACACGCAGGGCGGCTCTTTCCCAGCATGCAACACAGGACAGAGAAGAGAGGTGTATAAGAAGATGTCCCGGAGCCCCCTACGAGCCAGTGATATCACATGAGGTACAGAGCGAGGAATTCTGTACTACGATTCCCACCACGTTAGGGACGTTTGAGTAGGCAAGGCGCTTTAAATAGATGTTAAAATGAAAAACAGAAAGCAGAACCAGATGAGCAGAGGGCAGACTGCTGGTTACTGTATTAGTCATTCACATTATGACTACTGTGACCTCAACATTACCTATTTTCTATTTAGAACAGTCTGCCTGATTATAACATTTGTACAGGTCAGAGCCTGCAGAGTGAGTCAGTTAATCCAGTAGATAATTCAAAGAGAACGCACTGAATCTGACCCTCGTGCAGCAAAGTCATTGATCTCTATAGACACACAGACATTACTCTTGGCCTTTTTTGGATGACTGGCTTAAAAAACAATGTGATTTTTAATGCTAGACGGCCAAATGACTAACAACTGACAAATTTTCACGCAATCTTTCGGTTAATTCTTTTGTGTTCGTCCCAAAATTGTATTCCTGTCAGGTTGGAAAAGTTAGAATTTAAAGCATGTTCTAAAATTATCCATCGAAACACAGGATAATGATGATAAATCGGTTAGAAGTGATAAAACTATAGTATTTGAATAAATAATAGTAATTATGTTAAAAAAATATGCCATGTCTTTATCTTTTACATGCCAAAAACATCAAATAACAGTAACTACTAAAATAATTTGCTCTCAATTCTTGAATGTCACCCAATATTGTTTTGCTCTTCGCCATTTAATCACCAAACTGCATCCCATCCATACTGTAATACCAAAGATGAGCATCACTAACTAGCTGAGTTGTAATCTCAATGACCAGAAAGCAATACATGGGTCCCACCACCTTGAAACAGCGTACACGCCCAATAACAAACGGCAGTAATGGGCCGAGCCAACCAGGGAAGTGTCTGATCACAGGAGACTAATGGCCTCTGAACTGATCACTGAGGCTAATAAAGACCAGCTAACGACATAGCCGCTTCGTTTGTGCTAATTGCTCTCCCTGGACCTCCGCCGTGGCCCGCGTCTCCCGAGCATCTGTCACCAGGCATATTCCCTGACACAGCTCAGACCCTGGCCTCAGCCTCAAAGCCGGGCACACTGCCAGAAACAATTGTCCTCTGGTGTCCTTTTACTATGGTGAGATGTGAAAAAACATTGTCTAGGTATATTGTTTGTTTAGCCGGATTTACATCTTGGTAAAACTGGACGCGTCCATGTGGAAATGAGAAGCGTAGACCCAGATACCTAAATATTATTCAACAACAGCATCACACTGTCTATACCTAATCATTATTTAGGTCAATATTGACTTTAACAATAATCTCTGAAGACCATGCATTGTTTTATGATTTCACCCGCAGGCTTTATGCACTCATCTTAAGCACATCAATGCTCTGTGTATAGCCAAATCAATATGCATGTCAATAAAAACACACAAGAATTACTAAGCTTAGTGAACATAGTGAGAATATGGAGTCACAAAGAAGAACAGCAATAGAAACATCTCCACTTGAGCAAATGTGGGATTCTTCCTTTGGTGTTTAGCTTGTACGAGGCGGAAGTGAGTTTTTCTGTCATGCTCAATCCAGAATATACATATATGACCTACTGTTTGGAGGAAAAATTAAAAAATATATAAACATTCAGTCAGCAGTGAGGCTATGAAAGGGCTCACAATATGTGAGCGCAACAAATACCAACTTACAGTAGGGAAATATGCGCCAGAATTATTGGAATGATATTTGCAAAATGATTCTGACAAGACATAACAGTCCAGGCAATCTAAACACACACTTACAGTCTAGCAACTACATAAGCAAGTTGATGAAAAGGAGTGTATAGTATCACACTACTACTACTACTCCATAATACTGCCAAACAGTAAGACTTAGCTGGTAGCTGGTAGATTTACAAACATACAAGGTGAGTATCAGTGTGACCCCCAAAACATGGACACCTCTATGGAGCAGGCAGTGTCTGGAACTGCAGTTGTTGCCAGTGTTATGATCGCATCATCACAAACACCAGCTTTATCTTGCTTATGTGTTACTGTAAATTAAATGGAACACATCTGACTTTATCTGATTTACATTTCAGTTCTGTAATTATACATTGCGTTATTATAAAATCGCATATAATACCAATGTGTCAACTTATTTAATCACTGCTGTTCATCTGATAATGTCTATAATTTGACAAGATGATGTATTTTACTCTTTTGGCACATGGGTTTCTGGGCTGTTGTGCCAGCAAATCTGATTTGAATGAGACAAAGAGAGAGAGACAGACAGTGACAGTAGTTAGCGAGAGGCTGCTCTGTGCACCCAGGTGCTCCAATTTGCACAGGTATCATGGCTGTGGAGCAGGTGTGAATGATTGACATATTGTGGTCCAGTTTCATCTGAAATGGTCCCATTGTTCTGTTGCTGCTCATTAAGCCAGTTTAGAAACATTAGGCACATTTTGGAAACCAGCCACGCAAATCACACTTTCCAGCTGCCAATATTTCAGAAGTTTTTGGATAAACCAAGCCTAAAATTGCTTATCAGAAGTCGTTTTTCTCTGCATGGCCATTCCACCTGACCTCCATCATCAACATACAGTATACTGTACTCTATGAAAATATGGCAATATCCATACAGTAGACTGGGCATTAGTGACATATTTTTAAGCAAGAAAAGCAATAAGCTTTGATTTATACTTATTAAAGAAATATGAGCAAGAACATGTGCCGAATGAAGGTGAGGGGTTTAAAGAAAAACTAATTTTCTAGTCTAACAGTAGCCCTTTAGCCTTACTGGAAAGGCTCAGTGAGGCTGAAGTAGGAACTTTGTGACTGCATTACTCCTTCAAGTCGTGGCAAACACTAAAAATATGGGCAAGTGTAGTTGGTGGGGGTTTGAATGATGTCTTTGCTCAGCATGGTTACAGTGGATTTTAAAAGGGACAAATTTTCACACACAAAAAAAATCATGAAAACATTCACAGACTTGCCACCTCTGCACTTCATTGTAACCAACTGAATTTAAGCTGAGCACAACCATTGTTCTCCGTTTGTGAGGAACATACAAAGCATTACACAGACATCATTCATGTCTGCAGTGTCTGACCATCATACACAGTATAACCTAAAACTGGCATTCCATCTATATGTGTAAACAGTTGCCAAATGCTTCTGGACAGCTATAACATACAGTTTGGCAATTTATGTTGAACATATCAGCCTCTGCCAAATAAAATTCAAACATAATACAGACAGTTTTGAGATCAGCTTTGTTTTTATACGGAGGCAGGGCAGGGCACATATATTTTTTCATTGTGCAGAACTTGTAATGCAGATGCAGCAGTGGCCATTTTGAAGCACTGACGCATGGTACAGCATTACAATGGGCAACAATTTGCATATCATTTCATGTTGGGGATATTAGATTAATGGCTTGTGACTGGTGTGATGAATACTAATTTAGCCTTAAATCATGTCACCGTTCAGACATCAACAGCCTGCCCAACGTGCAGCAGAGCAGCTAAGCAGCCACACATTTTATAAGGTCAGCTAACTTCCCTAGCTGAACTCTGCCTGTTCCTCCTTAATTCTAATCGGTTATGGTACGTGTTGTAAATGTTTGCTATTCCTTGGACTGTTGGCTTCACTGTTAAGGGTATATGGGTCCACCACAGGGGTTAATGCTGTCTCCATTTACCCCAGCAGACAATAAAATCTGCTGATAGAGTCAGGGCAGCGGTGACGGCAAAGCTGGGTCTGATGAAAATCATAAATGTTGCGGAGCCCCAACCCCTCCTCCCAATGGCCCCAGTTTGACTCCCAGCGTGTTGGTCCCTGGTGCAGGCAGCTTTTGTGGCCGTGAGGCGTAATGATGTTAATGTTGTGTGAAAAGGCTACAGAGATGCGCAGGAGAGCAGAGCGTCACACAGTGTTTTAATGTCATCAGAGACTGTTTTGACTCACCAACAGGTTGTGCAGTAAAACGACGTGGAGGACGTGGATGCACAATGAAAGAACCAAAGCAGTACGACTGATTGTCCGTGCATTTCCTCAATCCAGGTGGTCAGTTAAAAGCATTTAGCCTGACATTTTTTTCATATTTATCAGGAAGATTGGAAACTAAACTCAACTGAAAATGTCAGCTAGTCTGTTGCCATTAAGGTTAATTTGATATGAGAAGTGGTGTAGTGGAGGGTGTACACAGGTATGCTGGCTGTATACAGTATACTCACCCTTCAGCCAAAGAAGCTATTGTTATATATAGGAGAATATATCCACTTCCTCCTCGGTAACCTACCCATCTATCTAGGAGTTCATCAACTGCCATTACACCTCTGGACATGGGTATATGAAGGTATTGTGATTTGAAATTGAAAAGTAATATTTTGCCACAATCCTTAGTACCTTTGACTTTGGTTAAGATTTTTTTTTTTTTGAAAGGATAAAACCTTATTTGGAGACCTGAACCATAACAAAAACCAAGAATAATACCATATCAAAAGCTATGCCGAAATCAATTTATGTTGAGTGTTTCCCATTGACGACCAATGTAAAATCCTTTAAAATATATAATTACTGTTATAATAAAATTAATTATCTGTTTTCAGGTGGAATATGTGGCAATTCAGTGAAGGTAAATGGTATCCAATCTAATCAAACATTATAACCTCGGTTTCCATAAACCTTTTGTTTGTGTTGCCACTTTCTCACTGTACAGCTATTGATTGGTGACATTTCCAAAATAGACCCTCAACTATTTCTGAACTTTTGACAAATAAGAAATTCTGTACTGAGGCACACATGTACAAGACCTTCTAATATCAAGGGATTGACACTAAAATGTAAAAAATAAAAACAGAAAAATCATTGATGCAGTTCAGTTCGAACCTGAACTGAAAGTACAGCAGCTCAACAGTACAGCATCATTAAAAATTACTAAATTGTACCCCAATAATTATAGGAAAATACTTTAAATCAAGCATGTCCCTAATGAGCACTTAGAGCGCTGATTATTCACATTGTTTTGTCAATAAAAAAAAGCCATTATGAGCTAGTATAAGATGTTGCTATTAAACTATAACCATACTGTATTGGTTGACATTGTATGGCTCTCAATGGCACAGTACAGCCTTACTGTGGCTTCAAATATATAGTGATCATTCCATTATTTTATTCCTCTGCATTAGCCGTCGTATCCATTTTGCATGAATTTCTAAATGTTATGCTAGACCACTTCTTATATGGGTATGTGGAGATTTTTTCACATACAGAAGTGTGTGTGTGTGTGAGAGTGTGTGTGTGTGTCACTTTATACATTCTCCTGAGAGTAGATGGCTAGCCAGGAGTATGAAGGGAGGAGGTGGGAGGGTGTCCAGAGGGAGCTGTTTGATTGATGTGTTTTGGGGGTAGAGGAAGGTAAGGGGGGGTAGTCTTGAGGATGAGGAGGGGATGGGAGCTTGATGGGACTCCGCGGCAGGAGGGAGGCAGGGCTCTTAAGTGGGGGAGGAGGGGATGGGAGCTTTAACAAGCCCTAGATTGTTAGTGACAGGCAGATACTTCAACACTTAAAGTAGAAGGTTTGATTTAATCACAGAGCTGTCATTTGTTATTTGTCTGGCTTGCTCCACCGGGGCCACGGCTGATCAACTGCCTGGTCCCAGGAGAGCCCTTTTTCCCCCTGTAATGTCTAAATCCCCTGCACAAATTACAGGCCTACACCACCTCCCATCCCCACCCCTCCACTCCCCTCCCTGCTTCAATCCTGCCATGGTAAGAGAGGAAGGCCAGTATGGGGGGTTCGCAAAGAGAGGGAGGCGGGTTGGCAGGACGTGAGCAGGGGCGGGAGACAGGTAGTGGGAAAGAGAGAGGGAGATGGAATGGCCTGAGGGCCACTAAAGATCATTAATAGGACTGTCAGGGAGGTTGCCAGTTGGTTAGCGTCTCATAAATAAGAAATGAGCTCCTCCCTCCTCGCCCATTCTAGTTCATTAATAATGCCTACTGTGGCTATTTTGTTGCATCGCACTTTGATGGGGGGAGAGACAGAGAGACAGAGCACGGTGAAGGGGGAATTCAGGGATAAAAGGCCTGACTTCCCTGCTCTCTTTGGTAATACAATAGGACGGCCTTCCAAATTAGCAGTGAGTCCCCAGGACCACAGAACAGAGTCAATTGATCCCACAACCCGTGAGCACGATCGAACCAGGCAGTGGGACTGGTGACAAGAGAGGGGAAGGGTTGAGATAGACATATCTCAAGGCCTGATCTACTCTGCCTTCCTGTGACTATTAAGCATGATCTTTGTAGCCACTGTGCTCCTTTATTTTTGGTGGGGAAATATAAATGGCACCAGTTCCAGCCCACCATTCTCTTGGGATCTGGACTGAGAGGAAAAGGAATCACCAGACAGACGGATTGAAAGTGAGGAGAGAGGGGGGGCTGGTTGTTAAAGAGAGAGAGGGTTCAGGTTCAGAGGGGTCACCCTCCAGGTAAAAGCATTGCCTTTTAATTAGGGTGAAAGGATATGATTCTTTTATAAAGGCCAGGGGCCTGGGCACTGTTGAGGCTGATAGCAGTCAATGCTGCTCATTAACCCTCTTTCCCGCTCTCCACTCTCGACATGACTCCATCTGAGAAGGCATAGATAAAAGGCTCTACCAGGCCACAAATGACAGGAGGGCTTCTGGATTTCTGCTCCACATACTCAATACTACTCTCTTTTCTTTTATTCCTCTCACTCCCTCTTTCCCTCTGTTTGTCTCTTTCTTCTTTTGGTCACCGACATCTTAAGCCCCTCTGCTTGTCATGGATTTTGCTCCACCTCTTTAAGGTGAGCTTCATTGAGGAAGCACACGTTATGTTACATTACAGAGATCAGTCTTTCTCCGTTTATCTTAGACACCAGTCATCCGACTGATAAAACCTAAAAGGATAAATGTCACTGCTGTTTTCAAGTATCCTGAAAAGTGCAGTGGTTCTCCCGAGAACAGAACAACAGTAGGTCAAAACAAGGCGACATATTTGTGTTATATTGTTTTGACTACTATCATTTGCATGAGAAGCATTTGTACATTTTTCTCTCATCCATCCTTTCTTGCTTTTTATTTTGTGCCTTGAGCTTTTTTGTGGGTCATGGATGGGGCTGGGTACTATTTATGATATCAGTACAAATACCAGTGCCCTTAAGGCTCATTTATACTCCCTTTACAAACAGAAATAGATGCATTCATTACAAACATTGTGACCGTCACTGCCCTCATACTTTAATGCATCCTTATGTTGACATAGATACATTCAACAGATGGCAACAGAGGGCAGAGTCAAAAGTTTTTCCGGACAACAAACATGGCGAGGGTGGAGGAGGTCATAATAATTAACCTTTTAATGACGGCAGCGTTGTGGACGGCAGTGGTCTGTGAGGCCATTAAATACATTGCAACATGTAGATGGAGAATTATTTTTACTATATTCATTCCATTCTGCCATTTAAAAATGTCTTTGTCTACGGTCGCTTGAACTGCGCTACACTGCCCCTATGATCTCTGTTGGCTTTAGACCATTATGTCCGCATCTGTTAGCTTTCAGAAAATGTCCACAAATATGGACAAAATGAACGCAGCCTACAGGCAGAGGGAATCGTCTATGTCCATCTACATAACGTTGAGTACAAATGAGCCATTACATGATTTTTTAATAACATTGTTTTTCTACAGTACTTCATTCAATACCCATCACGTGAATGGAAGCATTCAGTTGCATAAAATGCCACCATACCCCACAAGCATGTAGTATAGCCATACTTTCGAACTTCTTGGTGGCATCTTGACACGCTGAACTACCAACTCTGTCAAATGCACTGTGCTCAACTTCACCACACCACAGACTGTATGGGTTATAGCTGCTGCTGTAGTGTGCCAAGCACATGTCTCATTAAATCAAAGAACGCTTGTGGTGATTGATGTGAGGAAACCTACACAATATCAAATGCAGGTATCGTTTGACTGGAGAAGTTTAAATAATACTTGGTTCTGGGTTATTTTTGTTGATACCTTAAAAGTAGGAATACTGATAACCAGCCCTAGTCTTGGGTGCTTTGTTTTGACCCCAGTCTCTTCTCCCTAAATGCAAAGAGTTGCTCTGGGCTCTTCTGGTTGTTTCTAGACATCAAACGCAGTCATGAGATTGACAGGAGAAAGAGAAAGAAAGCACGGCAAAGGGAATAGCAGGAGGCCAGCAGCCAGAGAGCCATGATGTATGATTTTATTCGTCCCTCCTTCCTGTTCCTGATTAGGGGCCTTTAAACTGTGATCGATCGGCCCTCAGACCAGCCTCAAATCAAAGGCAGACACTGTATGTGCTGAGTGAGAGGGAAACACGTGGATGCATTAGAGGCCTGTGGCTCTGAGGTGCACAGCAAGAGGTTGATTCACTTTGTGCAGGCCAGCTAGGAAATAGGACGACGTGGATGGGGTTGTGGGGTGATGAGAGACCATGGCACACACTTACATGTTGACAAGTAGAAATGCATGTGCATGCTCCCTGTCAGTTGCTGTGTGTGTTGCCAGAGTTGTCATGGACAGGTGGGATCGCTGGCCTTGACAGTGCAGGTCATGCCTCCAAACATCAAGAAGGAGGCTGGAACAAGCGTGTTCAGACGTCCCCTCTACATGACCGCCAAGCCCAGATGCTTAAACTCCCCATCCTTCAGTTCCCCACATTTTCCTTCACCTCATCCAGTCCCTCTGCATTTTCTCCAACACCTCCCCTCCTCACAGTCATCCACCATCCACTTGAGATGAGCCCCAGTCTTCAAGAGATGAACACTCTGCAAACAATTTATGATGCCTTTCTAAGGAAGTCAGATCTTTCCTCCATACCTCGGGGACCTTTTTTCTCCCCCTCTCTCTTCTGCGGCGCTGCCAAAAGAACATTCTGATATGTAATCTCTGGCTGGAGGAATGGCAGACAGACAGACACATGTGCACAGTGCACATTTGTTTTCCTGCTCTTGACCTACGATCGACTGTAGAGCTGCGGAGAGAGAGCGAGAGAAAGGCTGCCTCACAACAGATGGTTCTCCTTAAGGAGCTGAGATGAAACTCTTTGTGTTACAAGTGCTCTTTGGTCTTTTTTGAGACTCCAATCGGTTCAGGCTCCCCTGCTGGGCTTCGTTCCAATGTGCTGAGGCCAAATGAGTGCATAGGCATGCATGCACGTACACACACGCTCGGCTATCTGATGAATGGTCTTACCTGTCCTTTTGCTTTGAGTTATTGAACAAACTGAGTTCCAGTCAAGGCTAATAAATTCTCCTTGGAATTGTTCTGGAATCAGACTGCAATTATTGGTCTTGTCATTTGACATTTTAGATGGCTACATTGGGACTATAAATTTTCCTTAACAATTCAATATAACACAGATTAGAGGGATATGAATTCCCAAAATGCATAAAGCCATTCATATTGGCACAGGTAATGGAAAATGCTTTGTTCTAATTGTGTGTAATAGAGCACACATACTCATAATTCTACTGTTTGTGTCCAGGTCATCCAAGGTAATGTAACCTTCTTTGCCCCTTGAAAGCAGATATGTTGAAAGATTTAGAGAGGGGCTACTGAGTAATCCACCATTGTTATTATTGTGGCTCTAATGAATGATCACTGCACACATCTCACTGTGCAGCTTGTTAGGACTGATATCTGGAGCCTACAACAGATTGATGTTGAATCTGAATAGGAAATGGAGTGCGTCTGGCAGCCGAGGCCTGTCTCAGAAGAGAGGGGGGGAGGAAAGGGAAGAGGAGCGATTGCATCCCCAGCAGAGTGATGGCATCACTTCTCAAAGCGCACACGCTCGTGACAAGTAAACTGAAATCATCATTGATGTTATTTATTTTCAAATGTTCCCCGCTTGACAGGCGACATCTTGTTCGGCACACATCCCAAGGGAGGCCTCGGTGCTCAGCGCTTCTCGGCTCCATCACGCGCAGACAGCCGCTCGGTGCTGACACCAAAGCAGTGGGACTCACTAGAGACTTGCTCTGGAATTTGTCACAATCCTGCACCGCATGAAGAAAACACAAATGCACTCAGCTCCTTGTTTACACACATCCAGATCTGTCGCAACGCTTGTCTCCCACCTCAGCATCTGCCACTGCGCCAGAAAACAAGAGATTGTTTGCCCAAAAAAAAGAAAGTCCATTAAAGATTTGATTTTTTTGTGCTAGATAAATGTCAACAAAAGTTTAATCCGTGGAAAGGGAGTGTGTCGCAAATGCCAAAGTGCTGACTTCCTGTCTCTGATTTAGACATGACACGTGGAATTTAGGAGTGAATTAACTATCAAAACAAAATCTTAAATGTTTTCAAAAAGCCAAATCAAATCATTGTAAATTGTTGTTATTAGTAAGCTATTTTGCCTAATCAAACATTTTTCCAAATAATGACTAATGACCAATACTAATGGCTGTATATTATGTTAAGCTCTTTTTGTTACCCTATTTTTCCAAAGATAGTGCAGGGTTTTCTTTGCCAGTTTTCCACTGTAATCCATCACAGACATCATAACAGCACTTCCAACTTACACAATGCTGCTAACAACATACTGTAAGCCCACCAGCCCTGCCTGTCTCAGCACAGTCAGGCTCAGTGTCTGTGTGTATGTATGTGTGCTTGCACGTTTGTGTGTCTTTGGTAGCCTGGCCCATCCATTCATGTGTACATGGCCTCATTATCAGTCAGTAGCTGTCTGAGCTCAGGGGAGGCAGTGCAGATGAAGAAGCGAGCATGGCGGTGGGCAGGTAAACCAGCCATGAGCCAACACCAGAGCCCAGATCCCCCCGGCACAGCTCTGCTAAAGGAGTCCATTTGTCAAATGTGCCTCCACCGAGGCCCGCCAGGGAGTACATTACTGGCTGGGGCCCCTGCAGGGATCGGTCCTCTGACTCCCGGCCACACTCACTCACCAGGCTGGCCGCCCAAGGTGCTTCCTACAGTCAGCAGTGACCAGCCCCCAGCCTGCACTCATTCGATTGGCTCATTAATAAAACAGCCCCCACCCGAGAGCAGGGGACATGCTCCAATGCTCTGGACATCGCTCTCTCCGGCTAATGGGCCAGCCGGGAGAGGCCTTTGTCTGCACCCGCCTCCCTCACATCCTTCAACATGTCAGACAAGACAATGCAAGGAAGGATGGAGGGCTTTGACTGTGTAAAGCCCAGATCATGTTGTATGTGAGCCCGGGCTGGAGCTCAGTATTCACCGTAGACCTCAATGTGTCTTCAGTCTGGGCAAGTGCCTGAGCTTTGCTCCATCAATCCCACTTAGCCTCACTTGGCCGAACCTCCTCAATTGTGTCTCCTCTCAAAATGATTATGGACTGGCTAGCATGTGTCACCACCATAAAGCTATCTCCGCATTTCGCAGTTTTCCAGCTCTTGTCACTAATCCTACTTTGTTTCACCCAGACAGTGTGAATGTAGCTAGATTTTGTCTTTCTCTCTCTCTCTTCCTGTTTTGCGTGTTTAGCTCAGATAGAAGCTGCTCTGATTCACAGCTGGGCTCCTGGGGGAGAAACAAGAGTTTTGTTTGTGTTGTTGTAGGACGTAAATCTAACAAGAGAGGTGGAGATGGAGCACTAAGGCTTATGGATCCCTCAGGGGTCTTACCGAGCCCCTCACTAAATAAATCTGAATCGAAAATACATATGGAGCTGTAAACCGTTCGCATAAAGGAGCACTTGTTCTCCTCGAGGAGAGTATCAGATTTACTGGCTCCACGGTCTGTCTACTGGATCCCACCCTCAGCACATTAAAACAGGGGAAGATATGCAAGAGAGAGAGACACACAGTTAGTGTACATAAAGTTCATTGACTGAAATGTTTTTGTGATGCATCAAGCCAGAGCCTCTGCATGAGATGGTGGTCTATGCTTTCTGGAAGTCAATAGCTACCTTTCCCCTACAGCTCAAAATTGAAATCTCCGGGGGACCTAAACCTTGGGCTGTTTAGAGAGCAATTTAGTTACCGCTATTACATTAGATATCTACTTCCTGTTTAGCGGAAAGAGAGAGACAGCAAGTGGAAAGTGCAAAATTGGAGCCATAATATCGCCAGACACAACTCGCAGGGGAAGAGGTGGCTCTCCTCAATTATTAGCTTAAGGAAACAGTCTAGAGATTTATGAATATCCCCAGGTGACTTAGAACAGCTCTAGTCACTTCCATATGTGACCCTGAGGCTGAGTGGTTGACAGGGCCCTTCCAGGCCGATTAGGCTCCCAGGCCCTCGCTGAGAGGCCTGCCTTGTTGGCAGCTGGGGGCCAGGGGAGCGTAGCCTCTTGAGCTCAATTGGTAAAGATCACAGATGTAGAGGCCCAGTGAGGGCAGCCAGTTGCTGGGCTGCCACAGCCAGTGAGGCCCTCCTCCTTGACACTGGGTTTACTGTTACCCTCAGTCCCTTGAAGAGGAAATAACAGAGGCGCCAATTAAAGCTTTAAGACATTAAATAAAAACCCTCTGTTGTTGCCTTTAAAACATCCCAGTTAATGCTTGTTTGTCTTTACGATGGAACCCCAGTCAGCTGCCATCGCTCTGCTTTCTATTAAAGAGGGATCGAGTGGTTTTGTGTTCATTTTTTTTCCTTCCCCCTTCTGCAATCCTTCCCCTGCTTTCCAGCTCGTGGCTTGATTGCTATATAAACAACCTTTTTTATTGCTGAAATACATACTGTTAGAGGGGAGGAAGTCCAGATTTTGTAGACTTTTGAGGCAGTAAACAGCTCACCTCTGTGAACATCTGCAGGCTATAATAAGTGCACTGTCTGTATGGTTAAAGTGATTTTACTAATCAGAATATATTTGCAAACCAAAATGCTTCCCTGATAGAGATCTCACGATGAGCCATGAGACACCCTAATATTTGAAGGTTTTGTTTAATAAATCAAGTCATTGCAAGAATCCTAAGAATTTAAAAGCCTTCCTCAAATTACACAGGCTTTCAGGCAGAGAATAGTTAAGAGCTTTAAGTTGAAGGAGAAAGTAGATCCCAGCTGGCACTCTTAAATACTCCCACAAGCCCAACCAAAGATTTTGCACTTTTAAGGCTGTGGTTAGGTTTTTCTTCTTTTTTTTCTCCGTGATTTTAGTGATCTATTCTTTGTGTGCATCACTGCTCTCTAATGCAGCGCAGCATGCATGCACTTAGTTTGGGGATTTCTGTTTTTATTGAATTTAGATAACCTGTTAAGTGGAAAGTCTCACTGGACAGAGCTGCATTATCGTGCTCTGTTTATGTGAGAGGGAGAGGAAATAATAAGCTCAAATAAATTACATTCATTTTATGTTTGAACACCAAACACAGTGGAATTCTTTGAGGTTGAAAACGCTCGGCTTTATGCGCCTAGTCACTTTTCAGTGCATGGAGTGAGGGCAAGCAGGAAGTTATGATCGACACCCCTGCAGCTGGTCTACAAAGGCACAATGGAACAAAGGAACAAAAGACCAATATGAAACTGATGTCAAAGGCTCTCGGCTTGTGTCTCTGGAGCTGTATTGGTGTAATTAGCGAGGAAGGCCCTTGCCCTTGCACCAGTCTTCTATCAACCCCCCCTCATTCCCGCTGGGCGGCATGAGGAGGGCAAGGGCAGCTCACTTGGGGGAATGGAAGGAGTGGTCGCACGGGGTATGTCCCGAGGGAGGAAGGGGTTAGAAGTCATTGCAGGCCTGTGGCCAGATGAATGAGGGAGCTGTGGTGCAAAGAGGCTTTTCTGGCATCATGACTGAGCTCCCTGAGCTAAAGTGCCTAATCCATATTACATGCACAAAGGCCCCGCAGATTAGCAGACATCTTCATCAAAATGAATTAAAACTTATCAATTTGGGGGGGGGGGCATAAGAGTCTAGAGAGAAAATTGGCTTTTACCAAGAACTGCTGAGAAGACATTTCCTCCTAAGGTTCTTTATAGGTTAAGATATTCAGGTTGAGAACCTTAACCTCTGATGTGGAAGCCATTAGTTTGGAGGGCAGGGGTCTTCTGGCTAAGAATATGGGATTTACCACTGACACACACAATTATGGGCTAAAATGGAAACCATCTGACTGGTGTTAATGTCTTAACTCATTTGCCGTTTCCACACTGGCTGAGGTTTAGCAGTAAAATGTGTTTCTTGTCTTGCTGTTACTTCCCAAAGTCCTCACATACAAACTCAGTGTTACTGAGCAGCAACGTTGTCTGAAGCATGGCCTTAGTTGGACTCTATTTTATATAATAATGAGTTGTGATCGAATAAAGACAATTTTCTGTTGATGTGCTGTAAACGGTTGAAATCTAATTTCAGTGATTTTCTCATCATTCTCTTCTCTTCATCATTAATTTGTCATTAGCTGGCGATGATATTCCAGAGGGCTCCTTATGCTCGCAGTATAAAGGGAGTATTCTTCAGTGAAATGCCAAACAAGAGCACAACAAGGGTAGTGTATGAAGAGTGGCATGATGAAAAGCGGGATTCACAAGCTTGATTTTTTGGTTGATTGAAGTGGAAAAAGTTAACGCGTGTGGTGTCACACACTCATTGCTTGTAAAATGGCCCCTATATTCCTGCCTGGCCTCTTTGAAGTTTTTACATTGGTTCCATCTTCAGGTCTTGGTTTGGCTGTGTTTGGATCCTCAGTTCACCTGACTGCAATTAGCTGACTTGTGGTTTGTTTATCTTGAGTTTTCCAAGTAGACTGGAGTTTTGAGCAACTATGAAATCTGCCACCAGGTCAGGGAAAAGATCAGTGTAAACAGCTGGCGTCTTGGTCCATAATTCAATTTAAAATCTACTGTAGGACATTTTATTTTGGATGATAATGTGATATTCCTAACTCAATTTAAGCTCATTTACTTGTTGTTGATTTGTGTTTTGCAACGGGGACTTTTTTGACCATTTTCCTATTTGATGGAGGCTTGCTGCCTGCCCTGACTCGAGTTAATATTAGATTACTCAGCCTCTTTTTGTGTTGTGTGTGCCACATTTAGGCAGCTTCATGGCTTCTATCATGAGGAAGTCATTGAAAGGGTATAATTGGGCATCAAACCATAAGCACTATAATAAGTTGAAAACAACATTTTGTAATCACTTTATAAGACTCGCTAACGTTATCAACCATCCGTCTTTAGTAGAAACACTCCTCTAGATGTCTGAAAATGGGCCAAGGTCACAGCTATCCACAGAAAGCTGCAGCATTTTTTCTTTTTCTTTTTTTTGAGGAAGGAATGTGCTATACACAGAATGAAGAGCACAATGTTCCTGTTCCACATCCCCTATGAGACAAAACGGTGAATCAATAAACTGCACAGGGCATAGTTAATCTACCCACCACCATCTTAGCCTCTATTTTGAGCATGAGGGAAGCCGGCAGCCATTTTGTTTCCCTGTTTTCCTGAATGGTTCCTGTGAAAAGCAGCCGCCTGTGCATGGAGTTAATTAAGCCATAGTTTTAGAGCCATAATTGATTAAATCATAGAGTCAAAATAGAAATTGCGGGGCCTCAGCAGCTGTGTCTTACTGAATTAAAACCAGTGGCATCCTCTGCTGGTGAAAGGATATGTTAATAAGGCCTTGAATGCAATCAGATTTTGTTGTTTTTGTCCTTTTTTAAGCCTGGGTGCTTCTTTTTTTCCCTAACACTTTTCCTCAAGGGGTCTTATTATACACTTCTGTAACACTAGAGAGTTAGTGTGCAACGCACTGGGAAGCCAAAAGAACCTCCCCCAGCTCCCTTAAATCTGTCAAAGCATCTGCCTCATCCACCCTGGCAAATCCTTTGACGTGTGGGGCTAAAGAGCAGGCCTTGTATCATTCATGAATGCTGGTGGATTTCCATATCTGACACTACGCTGACTTACTGCTGGGAGCACTTGTGCCCACATTCAATCCTCCGCCGAGAAATGCGGCGGCATATGGTGACCGTGGAGACGTCGCATGTGCACAACTGTGCTCCTGCATGCGCAATCATGCACACACACTGATCCTTTTTTTTGTGTGTTTTTTTTTTTGTAATATATGAGGACATTCACAATGTTGCACATATACAATCAAAAACTGAAATTGGAATTTGCAGGAAATATATACTGGACTTTATACAATATGTACTGTATGTCCTCTGTGGTTTCCGTCATCTCTGTTATCCACGCTCCTTCTTGCTCCCACTCTCTCTGCTCTTTTCCCTGGCTGACCCTATCTCTGCAGTGCTATAGTACAGGGAGGTAATGATGAGAAATGGAGTTATAATGCCAGTTGTTAAACCTCAGGCCGCACAACAAATGTGCTTCAGAGACCCTGCATTTGTCTCTGAATGGATTAGGTCTTTGCTCTGGTAACCCTATATTTAATCTCACTCTAGTCTCTGCCGGCAGCTCTGTGTTTCTCATGGTAACAAATATTCTGTCATTTTCTCCTCCTTATGTCTTTAACCGTTGTTGTACCTGAACTACTGCAGAGTTTTTGTTTGCACTCGGTTATCTGTTTTCTGATATAAGAGGAACTCAGAGTAAAATACTTAGCTTCGATAGTGTCTGTTATCTCTGAGATTTGGCTGTGAATGTCAGACATCTATTAAAAAAATGCTTCCCTGGCCATGCAAGCTGGTTAGAACCTCAACACCAGTGCTCACCTCGCTTTGTCTTAACGCCTTTTAAGAGTCCTCCGTCGGCTCAAACATTATTCTCCAACAGCTCAGTATCGCTTTATTATTTATTTTCTGCGCATTACCATGTGGTCAAGAGCTTGTTGCTATTCTGTAATGGGAGTTCACACAATGAAGACAATTTTTCCTTCTTTTCATGTGAATTTTGTGCTGTTAAAATTCATGCCTTTGCTAAAGTTCTTATGAAATCAGATTCACCTGCAGCCCCTAGAGTTGCCTTCAAACGTTTAGTATTATATTTGACAGCAACAACCTTTGACCACCTGATCAGGGAGGAATGGCGGTTCCCTCCAAAGTGCCACGGACTATATGGTTATTATTCTCAGAGAGCAAGAGAAGTCATAGAATGTTAATAAACTGGTGCCAGTCTGTATTAAATTATCAATGTGCATGAAAAATTCATCTCCAAACGTCTTTCACACTTTCTGAGTCGGAGCACAATTCACTTTTATCTTGTTAAAGGAATGGAAATTTTATTACAAGGGAAAATGACACCACTTGTTTTTCATTTTCCGTTTCATATCCCAAGCAGTGAGATAGCTCTGATTATTGCGAACACTTTCAGTCTTCACGCATAATTTGGTGGGGTTTGGTTGTCCTGTATATGGTGCTCTATAACTCTGGAGCAAGTGACATGGCTGTCCTCTCAGAATGCAACGCTGCAGTGAAGCATATCAGAGGTTGTTATTGCAGGCACCCCGCTAAGTGCCCATAAATTACTTGCTAATCTCACTTCTCCAATTTCCATCTTCTTTTCTCAGTGTAAATTATACCCTGGTGGAGACAAATCAGCAACAAGACCACACAAGGCTGCGCCTTCTGTTTTCATGTTTTCTAGACAAGAGCAGCAAAGTGTAGTTTTTGCTTCCGTCAATCTGCCAAACAGCTCAGGAGGATGGAAAATGAAAGCTGTGGGTCCATAAACAATCGTGTATCAAATGCAGGATCTAGTTTGCACATTTTCTCCTGCCAGCACTGTGAAGAAGATAAAGAATGTCAAGGTGACATGTGCATGCTTTTGGAGGGAGAATAAAGACAGCAATGTCCTTGCTGATTCTATCAGTGGGAGCCATTCTTTACCTTGTTCATTGAAAGAGGAGGGAGTGGGAGGAAGGCCGAGAGGGTGGGGGTGTAGTAGAATAAAAGCCAGAGAGAGCATAACATCCCTTCTCGAAACGCTAGTCTAACGCAACACTGTTATCAGCCCCCAACTGCTTTTCCTCCCTGATCGATCTGTGGTGTTGGGCAATGCAAATGGCTGCAGCTAGCCCTGGGTATTCTACCATCAATGGAGAGTAATTATCTTCGGCAACAACCAATATTGGATTGTTAAGCCTCAGGATAAGGTAGCCGGCAGAGCCTTCAAACAGTCACTCACCTCTGTGGGCTTGAAGGCTGATGGATGGATCAGCTGGGACTAGCTGCTAGAGGGGCTCCCGAGGCAAACTAGCAGAGTTACCAGCTCTCATCTCCCTCTGCCCTAGCAGCGCAGCCCTTTGAATCCCAGAGAAAATTCATTTTTAATGTGCCTGGCGGAGGGCGCTTTTTGTTCTACATCGCCTCGATCAATCAGGACGACTTTTCATGTCGAACAGGAACCTCCAGAAACATTTGCCACGAGGGCTTTGATGAGCACAACTTTCAAGACGGTTAAAAACGAGCTGCCTGACAAGCCCTGCACATAGAATAGATTCAGGAATATGATTTCAGAGAGTTGCACACTGCGTTTCAGTGAAAACCCATTACTGGAATTCGTTTCTACATATATTCCTACAGAGTATTTTGTTTCTGTAACTTATTCGGACGCTTGTACATCTCTAGAGCTCCTCTATTACCGTAAAGTCCTTTACTTTTAGTTGGGTCTCTTGAGAGTCCTTCAAAGTGTCTGACATCCTCTGGCCTCTGTTCTCAGTAGCACTACTTGTATTCTGGAGTACGCCGGTGCTCCAAATGGATGACCTAGAAATGTTGTCCGTATTGAAAGATGGGAGTCATTGAATAAGGTGCTCATTCTCACATCGTTGGTCTATGCTACTCGAGCCCCCGTAATGAATAAATCATGGATTCTGCAAGGCTCTCTCCAGATAGAAATTACAATGTACAGCTGCAGAAATAAAATGGAATAAAACATGACTGTGTTCTGTTTTTGGTGGTGACAGCCTATGTTGTGCCACTCCACCATCATTACTAGTAATGGCGAGGATTCAGAGTAGAGATAGCTGGGATTCAAACTTACAGTGTCATTTCCCAACTCTAGTTAGACGAACTGCCTGATGCTGCTGTTTAATTGAACAATAAAGTTTTATTTTATTGCCCTGATTAGCTGAGCCTATAGATGCTATATGTTACGAGACATTTGTCAATTGAGTAAATGCTCCATGATTGTGTCTACATCCCTTTAAAAAGATGTCTTGAAACATGAGCACTTTGAGCTTCGTTAAAGCATACACTAAATTCCTGCTACCTCTAATTTGGAAATCAGCTACTAAGCCAATTTGTATTTATCTGCCCTCAGGCTTTGATATATTTCACTTTAAAGGATATTTGCTCTTAATAAAGTATCTATTTCAGAAACATGGTGAAGAGCTGTTAGCAGCAAAATACTATCCTCCAAGAAATAATTGGCTAATAACTTCCTCGTAAATGTGCTCATTGTGGTTGATATTAACACTTCCTGTCAACATCTGAAACCAAAATATTTATGCCTTCTCTTTACATAACAGCTTTTACTGTACATGCACCTATTTTAGAAAGCTGTTGAGGAGGAGGAGTACAGTATTGTATGCCAGATGCTATTTCCACAAGGCAGATATTTGGACCAGGCCTGTAGATCCACTCAGTCAGTGCTGGCTTACCTGAGATTAACTGTTCTCCTGGCTGAGGCTGGCAGCATTAGCGGCCCACCACTGAATGGACGTGAAGCCGAAAGCTGGCTGTTAAAGTGCTGAAGGACAGAAAATACACCCAACCTTTTTCCCAGGGGGGGATGTAGTGGTTAGACCCCTACCTTGGGAGCTATATGTGGCCTCACTGGCTTAAGTCCTCACTCAAGTCCTACTAGAGCTTCTCTCTGGTGTCTATCTCCACTGCCTCAAAAACATTTAAGGGATGCTATGAAAGGAAATGTGCCTATTGTGTTTGTTCTCAATCAGAAATTATAAGATGCATGAATGGTGTCTTCCAGTATCTTAAAACTGTGATATGTACAACGTGTTGTCTCTGTTGTAGAAGCATTAAAATGGGGGAGTAGAAACTGTAGTTTAAAGAGCAATTAGCTTACACATTGGAACTATTTACTGGCCTTAGTTCCTGCATGCTGCATCACTGGTACGCACCAATTTTACAGTTGTGTTAAGTGTTAAAACATAGCAAAACCCCAGTTAATCTTAGGGCCCTGACAAACCAAACCAATGGTCGGACGTTGGTCAATGTCGGGCCGTGGTTGAGCGTCTGACGGCCCTAGTTTTTGCAGTGTGCCCTGCACAGTTGATGCTAGTCGTCCCTTGTCAGCTTTTTTTATGGCTGATTCAGCATGTTGAATTGGCATCAGTGACAGAGGAAGAGTGAGGAAAGCAAACAAATGACTAAAGTGAAGAGGGCGTGAGATCCAAACAAATTTGTTTTATAAGTTAAGATTAATTTCTTAATCTGCTGAGCTCTGTAGCAGGAACAGATCGGAATTGTTTGTTATTGTATGCTTGCACACGGTAAATATCATCTGTTCTTTAAACACTGGGTTGTGCTGGCAGCGTGCTGACTGGCTAACTAGTGTCTCGATTCTGTCCTGTTGGTCTTCTGGTTTTCCATTTTGAATGACAAATACAGACTGCCATTGCCTACAGGTGTGGAGAGTTATTTCCTCTCACGAATGCACAGAACGTACGCGTTAAATGGTCATTTGCTGTGGTCTTTGCAGTATGTTCATGTGCAACTTTTTTGGCCAAGACACAGCCAAAGTGAGGAGACGCAACAGTCTGCCTTTGTCACCACTAGTTCTTTGATGTCAGATTGGTGTGTCTTGGCCTTTGGATGTAAATCTGTGACTGATCTGCAGTTAACAGGAAGTAAGACAGAATTGGAAGCATTGAGGCACATTTTCTCTTTTTTGATTGCTAGTCGTAGGAGTGTTTCTTGAAAGGAAAAGACTGTCTTTGCAAAACAGCAACAGCGCACCAAAACCCAGTGTTTCATTCCAGTTTTTCTTTATTGGGGTGGAAGAGAAATGGGGCGAAAGCAGATCCAATATGACCCTTAGGGGTGATGATGCCTTTATGGCTTAAACATCTATTGTTTCCTTTTCTTGCATCAATGAGGCCAGTTTCCCAGGATGCCCCGCTGGTCCAACATCTGCTTTTCTGTTCCATACGTCGTCCTGGAATTTTTCCCAGGTTTAGCGTCATGTATATTCTCCCTTTTTTGGTCGCTGGTTCTTTACAGCTGTTTTTGGTAAGCTGTGATTTTCTAGGATAAACAGAATTGACCAGTCCAATTTAGTGGCGTCTAACTTTTTCCCTGTTGAATTCCCAATGCTCCTGCGTCTTTTACTCTGACCTGTGTGTTTGTGTGTTGATGTGTTTGTGTGTCTCTGTATGTGTAATGCCCTATGTTTTTAAGGGAAGTCTGTAGGCTTGGGGATGACCCTTAATCACAGTCAGCTGGGAAATAATTACAAGTCTTGCATTCCTGACACAAACCCGCAGAGTAGGCCATAACTCTTATTGTTGTTGCATGCGAGACAGTGCCTAACCTACAGGCAAAATGTGTAGATGCCCAGTTTGGGGTGTGTATTGTAGTGTATTATTTATCCATCCACAATACTGTATTTATCATTCTTTATAAAAATAAAAAAATTAAAAAAAATAAAGGATTTGTTTCACAACAGAGCTGCCATTCTCTCAGGGGTATCTGTAGAGTATAACACAGCATGGCAGAAAGTAAACACCAATCTTCTACTTGTCTCCAGAAAACTCCACAGGGAGGTGGAGTTGTAAAGGAGCCCCTTACTCTGCCTTGGCATTTTGCAAGCATAAGCCTCTTTCAACCTGACTTCAATCATGGCTAAGTTAAGCAGGTCATAAGAGTGAACAGGATAACCACAGGGCTAACTTTGTAGGAGACGTCAAAGCTCTATCCTCCTCCTCTTTAGCCTCCGAGAGTTCTCCTCTAAAGTACATTTTAAGAATAACATCTTCACTGTGGAAAAGGAGCAGATGGATAGCCTTGCTCGGTCAGGACTGATGCCAATCCATACTCCCCAGGCTACCGAGGGTTTTAGGGAATCGCTGCAGACTGGAGGGGTCAATGGGGGGGATTCTAGATTTTTGCCCACTTTACATTTCTGTATGCATGGCTGAAGAGTATGAATCACTATATCCAGCTGGTGATAGTATTTATGAATTAGAATATTGAAAATGAACTGAAATAAATGTGGAAAGAAACGTATTAGTCTTCTCTGTTTAGAGATCCTGTCCTGATACAATGAGTGTGATGCTAGACCGAAAACTGCTCTATGATGTATTATGAATTAGGCTCATTAATAAGATCAGAAAGTATGGGCTATTGCACAAATCATTTCTGAGAGGTTTAATGAAACTACTTCAATCGGGCAATAGAAACACATCTTCAGCTCCATTATTGAACACACAGTGCTGCATTACACATGTACTACATGCATACACACAGTGCTGTATGAAACACGCAGTATAAAAATATGTTTCTTGCTTTATTTAATCCATGTAAAATGGTGATATACAAAGAAAACCCTCTTGTGGAAATCCAGTTCAGAATAGCAAAATGAATTAAATGAAATAAATTAAAGAGTACAAAGGGGTAGAAAAAAAAAATCCTGGGTCCATTATTGGGAATAGTGTTAACAAATCAGATCAAGCCCTCGTACATTGATTGCTCTGGTCTCGTCCTGTCCTCATTTTCAACAGCTGCTGCCACACACACACACAGCCTCACACACACACACAGCCTCTCTCTCACACACACACACACACACACACACACACAGTCACTCACACACACACCCTGGCTGACGCGCAGCGCAGCCCAGTCTCTCTCTCTGTTGCGCACGGAGAGCAGGTCGGAGAGGAGCGGAGCGCACTGCGTTTGTCGGGACTTCTCGTCGCACTAAACGCGCCGGGATCTTGTGGATAATCGTCAAATGAAATCGCCCGTGTGCGAAATAAGCATCCACACGGCTCTTGGATATGTATTTCGTCGCGTTTTCTGCCTGAGATCGACAAATACTTTGGGGAATCTATCGTGGACGATCTGTCATCGGCGCTTTCACCGTACGACTTGGAATCCTATGAGCGGTGCTCTGGCTTGACAAAGATCCACTGTGTTCTCCCAAGGAGCCTGAATATTTGCCTACAGAACTTTAGCGAAGTAAAAGAAACTGAATTTCGTACTATTTCCAGAAGGTCTCGCCGCTTTTTCTTTCGAGAGACGGAGGAACAAAAATCCCCTCATGAAGATTTATTGTTCCGGCAGGTTATTCTGTGTTGTGAGTTTTCTCATCATCTAACCGCTGAACAATCTTTTTTTTCCAAAATTGGATTTAACCCCAATAAGGCTCGCATATATATCTGAATAAATGCGTGTTCTTATTTGCTCCAGTCTGGGTGATTTGGATATCCTCCGCGACCGAGCTCAGCGCATTTGGACTCGGTAAGGTTTTAATGAAATTCCACCGATGTTTTTGTTGATTTCATTGTTTTTCAGGTGAAATATTCGCCAATGAGGATTTTAAAAAAATAATATGAACAATTTCCGTCGAAATGAGCCATTGTTATGTGTGAAAACGCTGTTCATTGTTAGGGTTTTTCTCCTACAGCCCGTCTCCGCCGGTGGCAGCAGGCGCATTTTCCTTTCCAACGAGGCGCCCCGCACGTATTGTAAGCAAATATGTAGAGAGGACATGGATAGCATCTAAACTTACTTTACACGTTTTTTGCTTTCAAAATAGGTTTTGCAACGTGTGCAATGGCTGCCATTAATTCTGCATGGACTTCCTGCACAGTGACTGGTAGAAAGTGATGAAGTTACGTAAAGACTGGCGTGTGTTTTGGGAAAAATATAAATAAATATTTTAATTTTTTGTTTAATGTCAACATTTTATCTGCACTGTGCGTTTTAATAACCTAATATGATATGAGGAAATGAGAGGTGTATTTTAGTATTTAATTCTGCTATTTACCACAACATCACTGGTTGCGTGCATTCCCTTTTAACTCCAATCAGCAGCTGCTTTATGGGTCGGCGTCTTGTGTTTTTTCACCATACTGTAAGCTATTATCACGCTCTCTTAAATCCTCCACTCAGGACATTAACACAATATGAGTCTGTCCCGTGTCTGACTTACACAACCACGGGAGGAGCTGTTTAATTAGGTTTTCTTCCTCCATCGCGCCCAACAATCTCAGCCATCAAGGTCAGACTGGATCACATGTCGCCTGTTAATATTAGTTCAACCCTTATGACACAAGTCTGTAACTTTGCCGTCGCTTACCCACAATCCCAAGTCAGTTATTGTTTACGAGTCCGTGGCTTTAAGAAGAATTCGCTTTAACATTGCCATAATAATCCTATAGGGGCTTAGACGCGCGTCGCGATTGTGAGCTTATAGTGATTTGCCCTACTTTAAGCTCTCCCAGGGTATTACTGTAATATTTCCATAGGGACCTACAAGTGTTGCGTTCAATAGTGACTCCGTTAATCTGTGCTATATTTTTTGTCCCTTTCAATATCACTCTAATATTCCTACAGTGGTAAATAGCATAGCTTGTGAATACTATAAACATCCAACATTGTTGCATTGTCTGTGTCTTCTGATATCACCAGCACCTTTCTGTGCATTTTGTGAAATCTCATCTAAAGGTGTAGTCATGTTTGGATATCTATCCATTTGGTGTATTATAGAATATTGTTTATTTGTTACAATCCGTGGCTTCATTGACAAAATAGTATTTTTTTTCCGGGGCATTTTCCTGCTGAATATATTGTATTTTAACTATAGATTGTTAAGTTGAAATATTAATTATTAGTGAGCCAGATGGAGGTAGCTTTACTCCAAAATTGTCTCACATTTGGGTGAGGATTGTGACTATATTTTTTAAATTATTCCTGTTTCTATCTGCTAAATGTCCCAAACCTTCTCCCCTGATAAGACATGCAGAGAAATGTGTCTTTGTACTCATTGTTATGCTTGCCAATCACTGTCTTTTACTGTGCTGCAGGCTCCAGATAGGCTATGTTGGAAATGTCATTTTGTTCTCATCAGGACTGGTGCAAAAAACCAGCAGTGTGACTGATGCGGTCAATGATGAAGTCTCAATAAAATATTCTCAGTCCATTATCTCCTCTTATTGCCTGTTAGTTCTGCATGTATTTGGGCTGTGGAGTATACCACATTGTAATACCAGTCACTTTTCAACCTGATACTTCCACCACCTACATATTAAAATATGTATCTTTCTCCGCTCCCCAGCACCTATCTGTAATCTACTGCAGATGGGGCTCTGGAATTAGCTTGCAAAAACCTCTCTTATTCCTATCTTCAAAAGCCCATTTATCTCTAGCGGAAAGCTGATAAGAGACAGGCCTGCTTGGCAAATGTGATAAGAGGGTGAAAAATCCTCCAGCTATTTGTAATGTAAGAGTTCAGGCAGATCACAGTTGGGGAAGACATGACAAACCCAGCATCATGAGACTAATGCCTTGTGCCCCCTGAAGCCTGGATACGAGATAGAAGAAGAAACGGAGATTTATTCTGGATCTGTGCATGAACTCAGAAGTGAAAAATGAGCTAAAGAGACGTTCGAGAAAATAGCCCAAGCATTTGGATGCAACACCATGTTCTCCGTAGTGACGACAGTGCCTAAAACCCCCGAATGTTATCAGTCGGTATTATAAAGTAATGCCTCTGCCTGCTAAGCTTTTTTGAACAGTGTTGTCTAGCTTTGAATATGCAACAGTCTGTGAAATAACATAGGGAAAAAAAGAAAAAAAATCGATGTCAGTTAAATATGTTGTTGATGCATTTAGGGTTAAAGCTGTGCTTAGGGAGGAATGTGCTCTAAAAGTATTGTAAATCCCAACTGGAACCTGTCTAAAATGTGGAGCTAATCCAAATTGGCTTATACTCCGAGACTTAAGCTGCCCTCTGCGAGAAACTCCAAGAAATATGGAAGAATTGCAAAACAACGTAGCACTCACTCTGCAGACCGGTTATGACCGGCAGTCAAATAACAGAACTCAAACCAGTGTTTTCCCTTCTGTGCCTGGTGTTTCCCTCTGATTTACTGGACAGAGAGCAGGTTCATCCCTGGTCTTTGACTATAGCCGCTCCACTACATTGAAACTGACGAATGTCTCCCTGGTGCTGAATCTGATTTCTGCAGCTAAACTGACACAGCTTCAGCCTTTGTGAACATTACATCTAGCATTAATTTGTTGGTACAAATACGGTGTTCATATTAAAAACTAGAAGGATACGTGAAGTGTACTTGTCATAATGTATATGGCCTTTAACAAATATCACTGCCAGGGAAGCAAGTAGTTCTCTCATTCACAGACTTATGGGCCACAGGAGATGTAGATTGTTCCGAGGACATGTCATTACTGTATAACAGATGACACATAGCATGTGATGTTATTCATACTTCAAGGACACTCCCCGAGCTCCACCACTTGTGGGCCCACAGTGGGAGATGCAGAATTTATGCTTGTCCCTGTGGCACTTGGATCTACATCTTAATCCTGACAAGGGACTTGCCATAAAACACTCTCTCTACACCAAAAGCAGAGGGAGACTCAACTGAGGAGGAAGCCGCTGTGGAGTGAGGCGTTTGGCAGGCATGTCTTTTAATTCACAATGCAGAGATGTCTCTGTTTTTAACATTTACGTTATAAATAACGCAAAGGGCCGCACAAGGCCAGTGGCTGTAAAGGGACAGGGAGGTGTTGTCAAAACAAAATACATTTTTCTCCCCTTTTTTTATTGCATGGCAGTTCCTTCAGAGCTGGCTGTGTTATTAACTGCGGCGGACAGTGGGGGATTTATGTGCAGGTCCAAATGGAAGTGACCAGTGACCTTTCCTGTGGCGTTAGCCAGCTCTCAAACTGCCAGACAATGGACTGCTTCGACAATGAGCCACGGCTCTTTGTCCCTCATCTCTTCCTATGTGATGTTATTTCCTAAATGTGGGCATCTGCTCACTCAGAGACCTGGGGCTTGTGTCTCTGCTCATGTTTTTTCTCATTTTTTGAAACATTTTTTTCTCTCTCTCTCTCTCAGCTCGAAATGTCAACTGTGTGCTGCACAAAGCAGCCATCCAAGGTCTTTTGAATACCTCCAGGTACTAGTGAAGTCATAGGTCAGCCAGTCACTCAGTCAGTGGGTAATGTGTGTTTCGTGCTCTTGGCTGAATGTGGTGAGCTCTTTGCAGGAGCTGCTGAGCAACACAGTGCCCCAGAGGCGGGGTGGAAGTGGAGCGGGTCACAACACTAGGCCACAGCACTGTTAAAGGCATTCTCCTGTGATGTTGTTATTGTTGTTTTCTCCATCCCCCTGACAAAGAAGTCCCTCTTCACTTCAAACAGCTGCTAAATCCCATACATATTTCAAAAGCACTCTCCCTTTAATCCCCCCAGTCCTTCTGCAATTAGCCATTGACAGCAGCGCCTAGTGCAGTTCATGATCTAATAGAAGAAGGGGAGACAAACTAGAGGTCCTTTGATTCTCAGCTACTGAGCATCTCCTGCTCTCAGCTCGCTCATTGGGACCCATCTCAAGGAGAGGTGGAGACACTCGAGTGAATTCCCCCTCTTTTGAAGCCGCCGACCCGGGTCAACCTGTAATTCTGGCAGCTGGCCAGTTCTTCGCCTTCCCCTCATCTCTCTCCCTCTCTCTCTGTCTCCCCTCACATTTTCCAAACAGTGCTTCCCCGAGAGCAGGTCGTGTCTTTTGTTACCTTTATGAGGCGTAATTAAATGTGCACGGCGTGGCACAGTGTTTGAGCAGGAACCCCAGGCGTGCCATTAGCCAGATGTGGCTGCTCAATCCTTAATGATAGAGGAACAGAGGCGGAGGAGACGAGCCCAGGAGTCCTTCATCACGCCATCCCGAGGTGTCGTGTGGGCCTAATTGCCCCATCGTTTTGTGCACCATACGAGCCCCCATGACACCTAGCTTCATGCATTCATTATGTAGTCTCCCAGTGCTACTTCAGGCTGCGGTGTTCATGTATAACCGGAGGTGGGTGGTACACTGCAGCTAGGCTTTTAGCCAGCAAGTATGATTCATGAGGGGAGTTCTTAACACCTTTGTTTTGAACATTGCACGCAAGAAGTGGGGTGATGTACTGTGTAATGCAGTGCATTAACAGTTTACAGCGTCTGACTGGAGAGGGTTTCATTGTCATGTACTGTCATCATGTGAGACTCTGAGAGGGATAAAAGGCACATTTCTATATGCAGCTGCTGTTAAACATCACCAAAGTTGCGCATCATTATTTGTATTCAGTTTTGTTGAGTGTTTTGGCATTCTGTAGAGGCTGTTGAGTTCTGTCAGTCCATGTTCTAATAGCTGAGAATTGATGTACATGTCCTTGGAAGAGGGGCCAACCAGGAGAGTTAAGAAGCCACTTTTCTAGAAAACAACCTGCTTGTCTGTCTCTGCCTGGGGGCTTTGGAAGTGCTAGGGGATCAGACTTGACAAACGCTGACTGATCGGCTCACATTCACACAGCATTTCCTTCCAGCCTTGCCTGGGATCTTACTATTGAGAGTTCTCATATTTCCTCCTAAGCCCTTTCACTCGCAGTGTATTAAAGCCCCCATCCCACTCCACCCCTCTCTCCGTCTTCTAATCCAGCCCGCGTGTTTTTCCCCCTTAGTAAGCAGATTTGAGTCGGGAGCTTTAATTAGATGCGTCTTCTCCAGGATGTGGATGTGTCGGGTGGTCCGTGCACAGCCTGGGGAGCGTTGGGTGGAAATGGGCCTACATGCCAAACATACGGCACCCTCGCTGGAAAGCAGGCCCCTTCGTTAGTGAGGAACTGACGAGCTGCCGCTCACATTTGGGTAATTAACACCGCCACAGATTGTGGAACAGCTGTGCAATTTAGCACTGTGGCAACACCAGCGAGTCAAGAGAGACTCTGCAAACAGAGGACGGCTATGAAGTAGATTCATAGAGCACCTCACTCAGGCCTCATCCAAGCTCTCTCCAGTGGCCAAACATAACGCATATCCTCAGCCACTTGGCAGAATGGCATGACAAATGATTAAAATCACATTATTTAAGGGAATTTTAGATGATGAATACTTAAGCAAAACAACAGAAAACTATCATTACAGTTTGGATGCTCACAGACTGTGTGTGCTATGAAAGACATATTTTTTAAACTGTTTAGACTTTTTTGTCAGTCTGCAGTCAGTTTGTTTCAACACCTTCCTTAAAGTCACGGCCATGCGGAACGACTTAGATGTAGCATGGCTGCATCTAAGTTCTGTATCCATGGACAATTTACAGCGAGGTTTTGGGGCTAGTCATCAGCCTTGTCTGCATTTGTGGAGAAGAGATGGGCCGTGTGTAAAAAGCCTCTGCACTTTCTCTCCATGTAATTTAAGTTGCTTTTCATCTTTCTTTTCTTGGCAGTGCCTGGCTTGCCCCCACAAAACCAAATTATATGTGAGAAGTAATTAAAGCATCCTGGTCTCCTTTTTGTTTCTTTTTGATTATAGTTAATGCGTACCATTCCGTCCTCCACTTTTATTCGCCTTGTTTTTTATCCCTGCTGATCCGCAACATCTGGTTTTGGGTTTAACCGTCGGGGAGTGGTGAGAGTGTGGGGGGAAAAATGCTGGTACACATGCAGTTTAAGCTCGAGTATTTCTCTGTTGGCTTCTACCTGATTATTACGGAAAAAAACACAAATATCCTGGGATGTTTGGCTTTCTGTCAAGTTGGAAGCATTTTACAGTGACAGCCCAAAGATAGTCATTTGCAGGGTAATAAAGGCAACTTGACCATGGGTGATTAAGGCAAGTTTACAGTTGTGTTATATTAGATAAAGTCAGATTTCAAACAGTAGGGTTTTTTATGGCTACAGCAAAGTAGCAAAATGGAGCTGTGCAGTTAACTGTGAGTCTTGTAGGGTTGAGCCCTGTTGCCTCTCCTCTCTCCTCTCCTCTCTCTGGCCTATCAAGTGTCAGTGACAGTGACATGCCCAGGGCTGTCAGCAGGCCATGTCCTGGCTCCGTGCTCCGTCAGAGAGTGAATGGAGAGAGCCCAGGGAACTTGTTAAATTTCTGCTAAGCTAGGCTATGCTGACTTTGACAAGAGACATTTCCTTCCAATCTCCTCAGGTCCTCTGCCACCATCATCAACCACAACTCAGCGAGTGAACAGGGCAACGGAGACGATGC
Source organism: Epinephelus moara (assembly GCF_006386435.1). Classification (NCBI taxonomy): domain Eukaryota; kingdom Metazoa; phylum Chordata; class Actinopteri; order Perciformes; family Serranidae; genus Epinephelus; species Epinephelus moara. The sequence goes on from NC_065513.1 coordinate 10,275,995, forward strand.
AACGATAATAATGTGAAAAATGTCTATCTGCAGTAATGCCAGGTGAAGGCAAACGGACAGGCAGGCAGCCAGCCTCTGCAATGTATTCTGGGAGGCCAGGCCAAGCCCCAGTGGGGCTGTCATTTATTTATCTATCTGCAGTGTCTTGAGAGGTGAGGAGAGGAGAGATGGCAGAGGCTTCGCTCTACCAGAGGGGGCTGGCCGGCTCTTGAGGGATAGGAAATATAATTGGGCTGCTCTCACTCTTGGCTATGGCACCAATCAGACATTTCTCCCTCCCTCGCTCACTCACCCACATTGCTTGTAGACATAGCTGAGGAGATGAGGCAGTGCTGGCCTTTCAGGCCCTGAGCAGGGACGACCCCAAACAAGACTTGTCACTTGTGCTTACAGTGGCATTTATTTGATCGGAGGAGGTTTTTCTTCCTTCCTTCCCCCCCTCAGCTCTTTCCCATGCATTCTGCTACTGCCTCTCTCTTTGGCCTGAGCTGTAATGCTGGAAACCTGAATGCAGCTTGGCTGGGGCTACCCATGACTACTGCTGTGCAAGGCAAATGACTTTGCTGTGAGGGACAGGCCACCTGTTAGTGACAGGGTGGGGGCTTAGCTGACAGAACAAGTGTGACTGTCAGAGAAACAGGTTAAAGTGTCTCACAGCAGGAGGGAGAGGGAGACAGGAGGGCTGTTTCCACTGACCCGTCACCACCACATTGGCCCGCACATGCCCCCTGCATTCTCCTACTGAAACTCAGTACTGTGGAAGCACTGCTATGCTCGTATGCTCGAATTTACTGGATTGTCAGTGGGAGAACTGGAAGGTTCCCAGCCTGCCTGTTTTGTGTGAGCGTACATGCATGCATGTGTGTTTCTGTGATGGGAAGCTAGGGGTGTCATGGTGGTCGATAGTGTAGGTAGAGCGCTGAAGCCTGTGAGCACATCTGTTTCAGCTACTATAATTGCGTATGGAGGTATTGATCTGTGGTGGGTGCAAGGGCACTGTACCAGAAGTTCTTGCCTCCCTATGCTGGCATCCTGCCAGGGTCCTGTCAATCTCGGATGTGGGTGATGGTCTGGGCGCAGATCTGAGTATTCTGGGAGCCCTTACAGGGGTGCAGCAAAGCGTACTAGGTCTCCAATTACATGTTGGTGGGTGGCATGCGGTGGGATACCACGCAGGTTCTCAAGACCAGCTGGACAGCTCCTGCTGTGATGCACCTGAGCATGTTTCAGAAACATTAACGGCAGAAATCGAAGCAGGGTTGGTAAAATATACTTCCTAGCAATGGCTGTGGATTTTTTTACCAACTGTGCTCCAACCACTGTGCTGGAGACTAACAAGAAGCACATAAATAAGGCATGGTTTTAGCTAACACCCCACAGCCTTCATGATCCTTCTGTCTCACATATCTACACACTTGATGAGCCCTCTTTTCTCTTCTAAGTCCTTAATTGCACTAACAGAAAAAGTGCAAAGGAAAGATGGTCTGAGGGTTTCTCCTGTGGACCCCGCATGGTGGGTCGTCTGGGTTCCGCTGGCTATAATGTTCACCTTTTTCATTTGGGACTGTTTACATTGGCCTCGACTATCCAACCACACACATCTTTACCACTGACAGACATGAAATGCAAACACGCTTTTTTCCCCTCTCTGCTGGATGAATAGCATGCAGTATAAAGGCCCTGGAGCCTGGACCAACTAATCCAAGGATTCTCTCAAATGTGAGAAAAGGCTCCTTGAGCACACAAGCTGCTGCCTTGACTTCATCTGTTTGCATATTTCTTATTCAAATACAGACAGGAGCCACCTGAGCCAGGCTGAGTGTTTCTGGACGTGCAGATGTTAAAATGACTTTAAAAGAAAGAGAGGTTGCCATAGAATCACCTCAGAAAAACAAGTGCAAGTTTTTAAGTGACAGCTAATTAAAGCACTTATCAGCATGGCTTAGACAATCAGTGGTGAGAGCCGGCGTCCTTTTGAAAACACAGACAACTCCACATTTGAGAGGTAGTTTAAGAGTGTAATTGTCAGGTTTGTTTTACTGACAGGAAACTGGTTTGTTAAGGCGATCCGGTGCAGCGGTAATGAGCTGTTTAACCTTGCTGTACTGCAAAAAAATCAATCCAGTGCATTATGTACACACTCTCCAATAAAGTCACTGGAGCCAACATGCTGGAAGTGAAAATGAATGGCCTCTGTATGTGACTTGGCGTCCTTTTTGCTCATTTAGTCCGCTCATACTCTGAGACTCCCAAGGAAAACAAAGCTTTTAACAAGTGCTAAGATATTCATTGTTGCCATCACGAACAAGCCCAGAAAAGGGTATTAGTGCTCCGGGGAATATTCTTTGCCTGTTGTTTTTTCTTTCCACTTAAATAATTTAAGGAGTTGCATGTAAGACAAAGTTGCATTCACTCGCTTCATTATATTTTAATCCAGAGCAAATGATGCTCTGCATACACTAGGCAAAGACAACAAGGTTTTGTAGTCCTCTCTGCAGTGATTGCTTATAAATCTGCTCCAGCAGTGCAAACACATCAAATACATCTTCCTCACCCTGCCCTTCTCTTCTGTCCAGGGATTTGTGTTCAGATGGCTACCAGATCAAATTCCTCCACAGGTGTTATGTTATTATCAGAGATAACAGCCGGTGGGTTTACACAGAGTTCACCAGGGCTCATAAAAGAAGGAAAGCTAACAAAATAGACAATTAGAATGTTATTATTGTGCAATTACTGGAAATGTAGTTTGCTGTAAGTGCTCAATAATGAGCTGAACTCACCTTTATATTAATAAAACTCACCTCCAGTTATGAATTGACAGGCTATCATCACTCTGCACATGACACTGTAAGCCACAGTTATCATAACTGAAATTAATATCTATTTCCCATACAGTTGCAGTCGTCACGGATCATTGCAATCGAAAACCACCGGTAACACGGCCGTTGTCAAGGTCAGGTCACAGTGGTGTGCTAGAATGATGTTACCCAGTAAGTGTGAAGTCTAAAGCCATAAGCTCTCTCACAAGGTCCCTGCAGTTGTCGCGTTGGCGTTAAACTAGCTTGTGCTGGAGTCCCTAGAGGGACGCAGTTAGCTCAGCACCCCCTCCATCACCTCCTCCCTTACAGAGCAAAGCTCCTGGCATGTCCCACTGATATGTCATCATGGTTATTTATACACTCCCACCGCCTACCCTACATTAAGTCACACATCTGGACTGTCAGTGACAGATGACAGAGGAGCTCAAACACTATGCTATGTCACGAAAGAAATGTGTGTGTGGGGTGGGGTGGGGTCATAGCTCAGTGTAGATCGAACACCCCTTTCGCATATTCATGTAGAGAAATAAAGATATAAATGAAAAGACAACATCAAAGTCTAAAGGATGCATTGCTGTGACGAAGCAGTGGGCGTACTGTGAGCTGCTGGGGTCCACGTTCTATATTAAATTCCTGCTGTAACCTGACAACACAACACCAGCAGCTTATATACAGCAAGTAGCAAATACAAAAAAAAAATCCTCTTTTCTTCCAGTAGCAATCTCACCTCTCTGTGTTTGGTGATGAAATGAAAGTCTGTCCATTGTAAACAGCACCTTACACTGGACACAGTGACCCCAAGCAGCCACCACCGTCAGTCTCCCTCTTTTTATAAGGGCAGCTGAGCAGTGAAGGTATTTCTAAAGGTGACTGCCTGAGCATTGGGTGTCCTGTCCGACCCTGCAGTGAGGCCTCAGGGAGAAGCTTGGGTTACAGCCGCCAGGAACCTGAGGCCTGATGTCTGCATCAAAAGTAAATTCCACTTAACGTGCCACATCCCTTTCCAACATGACCTGGGGGCGTTGGAGGTCTGAGACTCCTTTATATAGTACATACCATGTTTGTTTGTGCTAGCAGGGGTGGATAGTGTGCCTTAAAGTGGCAAGGGGATGGTGGTGTGAGACCATTGGGGACATTTGGCAACGTATGCCAGTCTTCCCTGCCCCATATCCAGTTTTCCACTTCCCCCACTTGCCACCTCCTGCCCTCCCCAACTCCCCCTTCATTCCACTGCAGGACAAGTGGCTGTATTGATCCTGAGAGCCTGGCCGACTTTCACGGTTGCATATAAGCAAGATGCCGAGGTGAATTCCTAAATTCCCTTTGCCTCATTTCAGCTGCTGTTGTAGTTTAAGAGAGATACTGTTACTAAACCAGCATCAACAACTTCACACTCCCCCCCTTTCGCAGTGATAAACTGAGCTCGGCTGAAAGGTCGGGGGTCATGGGCATCTAGTGTGTGCATGGTGTGTGGCTTAGAAGGCTGTGGGATGCAGAATGACTGGTGTGGAGGCTGGTGTGTGGAACCTGGATCCCCCATGGCTTTCTTAGCCCAGCCTTTAACTCCCACTGGTATTAGAACAATATTTATTTGTGTTAGAGGGGAGGTGATTCATATAACTCAAAATCACTGGCATAGTACAGTTGAGATCTGCCTCTTGCTGCGCATTTTTTCCTCTCATTAAAGGTGTCCGTGCCCAGAGGAGCAAACCAGTGCCTACCACACATTTCCATGTAGTGCCAGCTCTGCCTTTTCTTCTCTTTGTGTGCTGTCTTTCACTGCAGAAGAAATTCACTGTGTGTGGGTTGAGGCAAGGGAAAGGGTCACAGCTTTTTTATCGCTGCATTATTTAAGATCCTGCCGAGTTTGTTTTTTTTTCCCCCTCTTAGCGAATTCATCCAAGTCAAAAGCGCAGTACAATCTTAAGAGAGAGGAAGAAAGGAAGAATGTAACTTGTGTAGCCTGAGGTGGGCTATGACTCACCTAGACACTGTTCAGATGGAGTGAAAAAAAAAACAACAAGTTCAATAGGAGTTTCTATTGAGCTGTGCTTAAAGCCACCTTTCTCTTAACAAGCTGCAGTGAGAGGTGGTTTGCCTACCAAGCTTGCCTGCAGCTCTCCGCAGGGCGATTATGTCACGGCGGGCCAGTCAGAATGATGTGTATCTCTCTGTTAGAAGGCAGCTCTACTGCAGCAAAGGCTCTGACTAGGAATATTATTATTATCTCCAGGATCCTCTCCACAGCAACAACGGTGCCGCATTGTGAGAGCTCTGGAGAAAGCTGTTTTTGAAATAATCCGCCTGTCTGTTATCCTGCCTCTCAGACAATAACATCCAGAAAGGCTTTTTTGCTTTCCACCACCCACACTGACAATGGGGTAAAGGCTTTACAACAAAAGGATGATGTGGATATGGGGACAGTGAGTTTCCGTGACCCGTCCTATCATACCTCCTCACAGCAGCCCCGAGGGAGCCAGGATTTGGTTGTGGCTGTTGACCAGCCAATCAGGGAGCAGTGAGCCGTGTCTTAAAGGGCTATCTGCCATCTCGGCTGCCGAGAAGCCTGGAGAGCCGGGAGAAGCCACCGGTGCTCTGATCTATATCAGGGCCAGAGAGTAATGACAAACAGCCCCCTGATTCCACCGGGAGATTACCTGCGGTTCTTATCGCTGCTGGCACACATTTTGACATTAAAAAGGAAAGGAGGCCACGCCCTTTCCATAGTCAGCTGTGTTGTGCCAAACAGAGCTGCTGCTATCTCCTGCTTTTGTTTTTCCGTCTTCCATGCCTTTATCTCTCCGTCTTTCTCTCTCTTTCCCCATTTCTGTGGTCTCAAGCAGGACTTAATCATAGTACAATGGCTGTGCCACACTGACCCTTATCTCACCCTAAAAGAGATACTGCTAACTCCCTCTCCTGGTGCCCCCCTCCATTCCCCTAAGCATGACAAGGGAGGAGAGCCTCGCATGCTTTTAAACCACTGAGCTCGGATCTGGTGTTGCATTAATTGAGTTAAATGGATTGCGATGGTCGAGATGATTTGTCTGTCGGCTTTTATTGCCGCAATTTAGACTGTGCCTCATTGCATTATGCCACTTAATGAGAGCCCTTCGCAGGCGTTTTGTCTCTGCTGGTATTAACATGCACAGGTTCACTTCACAGGAGAAAGTGGGAATGAGCGAGCCCTAATTTCTTGCAAATTTTAGTCGATAATCAACTGAAAGTACTTCCTCTGACTCTGGCACTGGCATTTTTATAAATGGGATTCTTTACTTTTCTTTAAAATTCCATACCTGTTTTTCATGTCCTTTTTGTTACTCTGTAATCTGTGGGGTTGAAATTGTGATTTGTGACGTCCTCCATCCTTAAACTCCCCCCCTAGCAGCCCAACTCCATCCTTCATCCCAGGCCTTTGCAGGGAGTTTGAGCAGGTCTGGATTCTCTCCGGTGAAATATGCCTTGTCCTTTTTCCTTCATTTCTCCTTATCTGGTTAGTGCTGGCTGTGGGCCTGCTGAGGCGTTGATTTGTGACCCTCTCTGTCTGCGCAGCAGCGAGAGGCTTTAATGCAATGCGTGCCTCTGCCCTTCTCCCTACTGATGAAACAGGCCCCTGCATTCCCCTGATAGACTGCTAATTTGTATACTAAACTGACAGGCAGCCGTGATAAGGGCTAGCAACTGCTGCACAGCCAGGGGAGGGAGGGGAGGGAAGGGAGAAGTGGCGGTGTGGGGTGCGGTAAGCGAGACGAAGGGTAATATTTTACACAAAGCTCGAGCCCCCCTGCTCCTCTCTCGGCATTCATTTCCCTGCGTCTGTTGCTAGGGGGAGAGGGAGCAGGAGTTGTCAGCCCTGGCCCTCTGTCGAACACACACACACACACACACACACACACACACACACACGCATTATACGTGCCTATGAAAATGGCACTCGGGGCTAAGTATAAAGATGTTGGTGTGTGTTTTGTGTGTGCGCAAGGGGAGACCACTCCATTCTACACGGTCACTATGGAATTCATTATCATCTTAATGATGCTCCAGTTGAGGTGAGTATCTGTTGGTTGACAGTTGCGTGGGAGGTTTCCTTCTCTCTTTTCCGTTCATGCTGTATATCCCATCATCCTCACTGGGGGTTTGCAGTCTTGCTGGCCCACACCTGTTCTGACAAGCAGGCGGCGGCGGAGGTGGCGGTGGTGGTAGCGGTGGGTGGGAATTGGAGGTAAGGTAGATGGTGCCTGTTCCCTGCCATGGGAATGCGTAGCACTGCTGCGGCTTATAATAAACGACCGCTCGGGAGGTCATTAAGTTTCTGGAACGGCGCGAGGACAAATGCAAGGGAGATAATTAATTTGGTGTCTCCCGTTGCAGCCTGGGAGCTGTAGGCCCACTGTGCAACGTCTAGTACTGCATCTAGCATAAGCGGACGTCTGGGGTGGAAGGGCGACAGTAGTTGAAGGGCCTGAGTGGGTGCTGATAGAAGTGTTTATCAAAGCACCGAGATACTCCCACATGAACAGAGGAAAATCAGGCCCCTGCTAGGGTTTGACTGATAGGTGTTTTTACCATATCAGCACTGATAAGCTTCTTTATGTCAGTGTTCAAGATCATTGTGTGACCCTTTTATACACAGAAAACAAACATACTCGATCACTTTAAATCAGAACATCACATTACAATCATTCAAGTGTTTCCTTAAGACAACCATCAGTCAATCAGATGTTTGCTTTAAAGGAAAAATATGCCAGTACAACCCTGAAAAGAGAAGGAACTAAGCACTTGAGGTGACAGTAAATGGAAAATTGGAAGAGAGGGCAGTGAAGGAGGAAGTTGACAGTGATGAAACACCAAGCAGGGAAGCAAATTAATAGTGTGTGTGTGTATGTGTGTGTGTGTGTGTAGGTGGGAGGTATGGTGTGTGTGGATCCGTGGACAGACAGGTTCTGCTGGGGTAATTGAGAGCCTGATCGTCCATGCCAGGATATGTGCCCTCTTGCCCGCTTCTCGTCTTCTCTTTCTCACTCTCTTGGGATTTTTTTTCTTGTTTCTTTCATGCTACCTGATAAGTCTTTTAGTGTCATGTCCTGTCAAATCAATACAGCACGGAGTAGCCGTGTACTCTTATACGGTACCATCTACAGGACCATCAAGTGTCTTCGCCTACGCCAGGACATTTGACCCACTTATTAAGCATGCACATCAACGTGCTATGTCTTTTTCTATGCTCTATTACCCATGATTACACAGTTGAACAACATGCTTCTAGCTATAGCTGCACTGATGGGTGTTAAGTTGTGCCTATATGTATCGTTTTGTACAGCTGGCCATCTTTTACATTGCCTGTTAAATTGGTTTTAATATTGAGCTACAATTTTTTTTCTACAAGTTTTCTTTCCCAGTGATGGATATGCAATTTTGACTTGTAAGCTCGTATTTGGTTTTGCGGTATAAAAGTGTTAAGATTAGCCGCCTTACCACTTGTCCTCCAACAGTCTGTCAAGAACATAGCATGTGCCAAATGACTCAGAACTAAATTGTAATTATAGTCTTTGCAGGCATGAGCCCACAACAAAGCCTACTAACAGGTTTCTTTGTTTTCACGCTACAGCTGTTGTGATAGCACTGCCAGCCTGTGTAAAAATTCCATCTCTACCAAGGAGGGGAAGGTCTTTACCTGCTTTGCCTAGAGAGGGGGCAACCGTATTAGGAACTTAGCTGTATTTAGTCTGGGTTTACCTAACCTCTGGCCGCAAGATTTCTTCCTGTTTTGGAGGTAATTTGCTCAGCTCTAAGGAATGCAGGGCATGCAATAGCAGCTCTCAGATCAAAGGTAGATGGACGGCCTGGGGATCGTTTGATATAAAGCAGGGGGTTCGGCGAGTGGGGGTTGTGGGGAGAGAAATTGGTCTCTCAGCAGTCTTTACTAAATGAGGTTAATTGAATCTGGGTAATTGCTGACCTTCCTGTCTCGGTGAAATCACAGCCTTAACTGATCAATGCCTTTCATAAATTTATGCCTGAAGGTCATTCAGTTGATTATGCCGCCCTCCCTTGCCGCCTGCATCGCCTTCCCTCAGTCGACCCATTGTGCTTAAAAGCATTTTAACACTTTAAAAAAAAAAGTGCAATTACGCTTGTCTCAGATTTTCTAAATTAATTAGCTGTGTGTTGTTAAGTAAAAGCAATGTGGACATGGAAAATTTGCAAAGCCCCCCTCCCCCCCTTGCTTCTTTGCTGTGACAGCAAATGCATTTCGCCTCGCAGTAAATGTCTCACTTATTGCTAGCGAGGGTTTCTGCCTTTCTGCTCTCCCTCTGCGGCTCTGCTATTATCTGGAGATTTATGCAGCCAATAAGTCACTGGTGTTCAGGGAAGTTGGGGACTTTTTAAAACAAACAGCAGTGTAATTTGTAATTTGGCATTCCCTAAATCTGGGAATTATGGTTCTGCATGTGGCTCTTTAGGGAGTTAGCACTCTGATGGTGGGTTTACTGGCCCAGCTCCCTCCCTGGCCTCCTTCTTTTTCTTTCTCCCCCTCATTCCTTTTACGCCTGCCGAGGAAACGGAAGGATTTCACAGCTGCTGAGAGCTGGGCCCCGGCTGGGCCCTATGACCTCCTTCTTGCTTTTTTCCCCCCTCCCTCAGTCTCACTCCCTTTTTTCTCCCTCTCTCCAGCAGTCTCTTTCCTCAGGGAGCTCTTGTGTGGCTCAGAGGAAGCTGAATCATAAAGCATGGCTAATGAATAGAATAGGGAAGGAAAGCTGAGGCCTGCTGACGGCCCTCCAGAGAGGAGGCCAGGCCCCTGAAGCCCCAGGCTCAGATAGCAGACGGACCCCTCAAAGGTCAGGCTTCCTGCGGCCCGCTCCAAGGGCTTTTGGCTCCCAGGCAATGTGGCTTGAATTTCCCCCATTATTTTTTTTAAATGGTTAAATTTCCCTGTTTCCTTTGGAAAACCTGGCCTTTGCTCCTCTTTTTTTTCTTTGTCTGTCTCTTTCTCTCTATATATATTTTCCCTCTGTCTCGTCTTTCGCTGTCTGTTTGTAATGGCAGCCAGGGTTGCCTCAACAAAGAGAGTGTGAAGAATTTGTTATACATGACCTCTGCACACCACAACCGCAGGCAGCTCAGACTGCCAGCAGCACAGCCCTGTGAAAAAATGTCAACTTGACCAGCGAAACCCAGAAAGTTCTACAAAAACAACAGCTAGCCAAATCAGGGCTCTGCTTTGACATGCCTTTTTAAGAAGTGCTTTTGTAAGCCGGCCTTGTAATTGTGGATTATACGACTGACTCATGCAGACTTGGCAGGTGCAAAACACAGCATTAAAACCTAAATATCAGTTGTTGATGCTACTTGGAATATGTTTGGAATATAAAACAGCTCACTGCACACTCAGAATAGCCAGAATAGGAATAAGGAGAACTAGGTCGTCTTGGCACATGGTAAACAGCATTTTCTGTTCTCTTTCTCAGGAACGTTATGTCTGCCTTGCTCTCTGGATAACCACTCTGGTCATAACAATTGTTTTAACTGTTATAGTGAGTTATGGCATGACCTACCCTGTCTTTTTTTGCTTTTGTGACCCCGTGCCACACTAAGCAAGTCCCTGAGCCAGCTCCCGTGTCCATTTGACAAGCTTCATTTCACTCTGAGCCCATATTTTTCTTCCAGGGCCTCCGGGGCCATGATTCAAGGCTGAGGTTGTGCTGTTGCAGTGCTGAGGCTTGGTACTGGAGCGTTTAATGTCGTCCAAAGCTAACAAAGAGCCTGTGTTGTAGCCTGGCGCCCTGGTTCTGGGAGACTGAAAGAGGGCAATGCACAACACTCTGTCTTTCCTCTATAGTCTTTTGCCTCGTCTACTGTAAGAGGAAGCAGGAAACATCTCCATTCAGCTGAGTGTTCGCCCTCCATTAAATGTTCCACTTATCAAGACAAAACTAAAGAGGTGTTATTGACTTCTTCTGACATTCGCACCAGACTATTAAACTATCGAACTATTTTATAACTGACATGGTTGAAACTGTTTTCGCACATTGCACTTATATCTAATAGTCTAATGTTTGCATGATTGAAATTTAAAATCTTGAAGTCTGATAATGCAGACTGAGAACAAATATATCATTAGAAGCTTTAAAAGGGAAAAATTGACATGCCTTTTGAGAGTCAAAGAGAATGTATTTGAAAAGAACTGGGAAAAATGGAACGTTTATATGAGACGTGACCCCAACTGAACAAATGCCAAATGGAACAGTGGACTCAATAGTGGCTCATCTCCAGACAGTTTGTTAGTGTTATTACTATTGTTATTTTAATTTGTACCTTGTTTGCTGTATTGTTTTGTCTATATGCATGTGAAAACTTAATAAAAATTTAAGTTATAAAAAAAAAAGAAGCTTTAAAAGGACAGTTCACCCCAAAATCATATTTTTCCTCTTAGCTGTAGTGCTGTTTATTTAATGTAGATGGTTGTGGTGAGTTGCAGAGTGTTGGAGATATCAGCTGTAGAGATGTCTGCCTTCTCTCCAGTATAATGGAACTAAATGGCACTCACAACTTGTGGTGCTCAAATAATAAGATAATCAGCAGACCTTGTTGTGAGCAGTTTCATGTAGGAACTATTTTCTTTCTACCAAACTACACCTCCCAACCATATCACCTCACAGAAGGAAGCGTGCATCTACTGCTAGCTCGCCTAGCACCACGGAGCTAGCCAACATTACAGCTCAGCCGAGGAGGACGCCATTAATGTTTACATCTTGCGCTGTCTTGAGCACGAGCCTCTCATTCATGAGCAGATGCACACTTCCTTCTGCACAGTGATACAGTTGGCAGGCGTAGTTTGAGAGAAAGAAAATAGTCCCTACATGAAACTGCTCATAACAAGGGCAGAGACAGACATCTTTACAGCGGATATCTCCAACATTCAGCAAATCACACCGAAACAATCTAGACTGAGAAATAGCACTACAAGTAAGAGAATAAGTATGTATTTATGATTTTTAGGTGGACTATACCTTCAAGCTACTGTCTTGTTAATTTTATGCATCACCATTTTCTGTTTACCTCTCAGTGTAGTTGTTGTAGACTTTTGGGCCAATATCTCTCCGTAACAGATTGTTGTTTGTTTATGGTAATGTTGTTAGTAGACACAACTATTTGCTTTGTTGTTTGTCCTTATGGCTTCTACCTGGATTTTCTGTGGCTGCTTTGTGAATAAAGCAAATTGTCGAGAGAATTAGTGCATTCCCCGGGCACTGTTTTGGTTAGTGCTGCGACGAGACATCAAGCACAGACAGACAAACACTGTGGAGGACGGTAACACAGTGGCAGCGAAGGAGAAATTGGGAGGTCTTGGAAAGAAGAGGACGTCCTCAAAACACTTGTGAAGAACTAACACGGATGCCAAGGACAGCCATCTGTGTTTACAAAATGATTTGCTTTCTCTTTTTGTCTCTGTCGCTCTTGCACTCACTCTGATTCACTGTTCATTCTTTACATATGCTCCCTTTGTGCTGCATAAAATACAAGCATGGCAGTTAAGGACACTCGGGCCCTTTGGTTGGAACATATGTTCAGCTCTTGCAGCTTTTTACAAGTGTGCAGAACCCAGATGAGAGGATCTGAAGCAAAGGGAAATCTTGGCTTTAAACAAAACCCCTATATGGGCTGATATTACAGGCTGAGGAGGATTTTCATTGTTAATATTATCTTCCAAGCACACAGATTTTTCCACTTTGGTATTTTGCACAATACCAGGTTTTGTGTGGATTTACTGCTTTTTTGGTCATAGTGTTTAAACATTTCCCGTCTGGCCAGTGACCATGTGTAAATGTGTATGGTGTGTTATGATTTAGGTGATGCTTGCCAGAATCTACATATCCATCTAAAACAGAGAGAGGAAAATACCTTGCAGTGTTTAGTCTAGAGGTCTCCATTATCACTTCATACTGAGATGCCTTTCTCCCTCAAGTGGCTCAACCTCCATTTGACTGTAATCCACCAGGTGTCCACCGCTCACTGTCAGTCACATCAGCCAAATCAGTAACAACTGTTTTTGACCCAGTAAAAGCTCACGTTGTTGACAGATCATCTGTTTACTTCCAGTATCGGCTGATATTGTCTTTGATATTGAATTTATGAAATAAGGATATTGCTTTTAGAGTAGAACCGCATTCTATTTGTGAGATATGTTATTCCATTCAAAGATATTGCAGAACAAAATGTGATTTCTGAGCGGCAGTGCGTACGCAGGAGCCTTTGTGCTCTAATGCTGCAGAGCCACCTTACTGACTTCCTCCATCTTTACAGCCTTTCTTTTGAGGCTTTTCAGGTGGCACAACAGTGCCACCTAATGTTACCTTAACAGGAAAAAAGCCAGACAGGGACCGTCGTGTACAGAGGAAGCTCCTCTCGTATGGTGCTTGGAGTATTTTGATTGACTGTTTAATTCTTTGTGTGGCAGCTGGACTTTTCCTCCATGCACAGAATAAGCCTTTTCCTGGGCAGACACAATGTGTTTCAGTGCTTGTATTTGTTTATATGAATAATAATAATATGAGTCAGGTTTTTTTAATCGTGTTGACTGAACTTTGCCAGCTCATCAGACAAACCCACTAAAGATATGCCTTCTTGTTTTTCCAGGTGTCTGATGTAGGATCGGAGAAGCTCTTTTCCCCCACCACACCCAAAGGTAAGAGTCCGCTCTGTTTTCTCCAGTCTGGCTTCAGTCTTTCCTCCTCCGCCTCATTCATACTCATAACAACAACTGGGTTTACGAATGAGTCCAAATCTCCTCCGCTCTAATCCTGCAGCGCCCATTCAGATTTAAATGTCAGCAGACATAAACAAGGTCTGGTGACTACATATGCATACATTTTTGCCTGAGTGCAGAGTGGCGTTTCTTGGACGACCCCGCCAAAGGCTTAGCCCTCCTACATATTGGTTCATTAGAGGGGATTTAGAGCCTCCCTGCCACATGCTCCCACAAATGGGAACTTCCCTCAGGCAATACAAGCTCTCTGACAGCAGGCCTGGACCATAATAGATGCCAAAGGAAAGAGAGAGAAAGAGCTTTGTCAGCCCCCCAGACAACACAAACTGTGTGTGCGCGTTAACATATGCACATATGTGGTTTATAAGGCCTCTGCTTTTGTATGTTCATGCATGATCTCACGTGATTTTGTGCGTTTGTGCGTCCAGCCACATACATGTGTTGATGTATACCATGTGAGCACAGAATGTCGGCTGCACCTGTCCTGCATATTCACTAAATGCAATGATGCCTGCCGGGTCAGAGAAGGGAGAAAGGTGTCAAGTTGTGGATGCAGGGAGGCAGGGAAGGGAGGAGAGGCGCGATCAGCCTACCAGTGACAGATAGCAGTATGCAGACCATGTTCCCCCAGGGCAAGAACCAGGAAGCAGGGCCATTAACACAAGCAGAGGGTGAAGGAGGTGGGAGTGCAGAACAGTGTAAACTATGGCCATATGAGGAGGTTTTGAATTGGGGGGAGGGTATGCAGGACAGACAGGACAAACAGATTAGCTTCGAGTGGACTGGTAAAAATTTCATCATAATAGACACAAAGTTGGTGTTAGTGGGATGTCATGTAGGCATATTTTGCTCTTGTTTAAATTTTTACTTGTTTGAAATGTCTGAGGTAAAGTCTTAAGAAATATAGTGCTCATGGTCAACTATACACAGATTGTATATTAGTGTGACAGAGATCACAGTCTTTTGGTTGTTAGTTTTGGACTATGCTCTTCTGAATTCCACTTTTACCTGCAAAGAAACGATGCAGAGGTTTGTAGCACTGCAAATCTAGCTCCTGCCTTTTGATAATTGCCAATTAGAGGTCTTTGTTGACCTCCATTGTGACAAAAAAACATATTCAATTCAATACATTCAATATTCTGATGATATTGAAGGGGTTGGTTATTGGTACTTCTGTGAAATATTTACACAATAAGATTTTTTTTTTTATATAAGTAACCATCAGTAAAGTGGAAAAAAGTGAGTAATACAACAGCTGGAACAGTCTGGAACGTTCAGAAAATTGCATCACTTCACTGTAATGCAACCTGTAAAACCAGGAAAACATAACAGTTAAAAGAAAATGTCCAAAATTTAAGACAATATCTAGTCTTATATCAACATTTTTATTTAATGTCAATATGTTGCCCAGCCCTAGGTTTAATAGCTGTTGTTGTTTTAGTTTTAAGACAAGGTCTATCTTCCATCCAAAAATTTATTTTGTGTCGTTGCTGATCTCTTTTTTCCCCATCCCTGGGACAGTGGGACACCTTTCCTTAGAGCCCTCCACTAGACAAAAACAGAGCATCACTGCTAAACAGAATCTGGCACAATAATCATTGTATCTCATTTATCTAGTTTTCCTAATCATTGGAGGCCAAGATCGTAATTAGAAATAATATTCATTTAATCGCTAAGCCCTAACCTCCATTTTGTTTACCTCCACATCAGAACATCTCCTGCAAAACCTTAGCAACATGTGAAGGTGCTGCTTGGTTTAGCACAGTAGCTTTAACTGCTAAGTGGAAAAGCATGGCTGACAAGAGGGAGAGAAACCAGGCCTGTCGGCTGTGTGATGTAGATGACCTGTGACCAGCGTCGGCCTCGTGAAACCAGCGTTCACAATGACAATGACTTCCAGACTTGCATGGTTTAGAAAACAACTAGACCGCGTCCAACTCCATCTATTCTCCACCGGGCTGCTGGACTACTGCTGTTGTCAGCTGTCAGGGTGTTGACTTATTTTCCCCGCATGCCCGTACAGAACATGGCTGCATGAAAACATGCTCGGCTGTGAAAAACAACTAGTACAGGCACATACGCAGCCGTTGTCTTTTACACACATGCACGCACTCAAAAACCCCGTCCATGTCAGCTGGCAAACAGAGGGCTCTGTGGATCTTGCTAATGTGCACACAGGGCTGAGGATTAGGACCTTGGAATTACATCCAGACAATCCAATCAGAGCCTCTCCTGATTGTCACACAGATCAACCAGATCCTGTTTGGGTAATGTGGAAGAAGGGCACCAGATTAGAATTAGGGGTTAGAAAGGGTGAGGCAGCAAAGAAATCAGCGGTTTGATGAAGTGATTTGGTGACGATGTTATCACGCTACAATTGCAGAGCTGCCACCAGCCGGCTCTCTTCTCCCATTCCAATGTTGTTGTTTTGAGCTGTAATGGATTCTAGGACAGTGTTTGTTTTTGGCCTAGACTGGTTTTTCTGTGTGTGTGTGTGTGTGTGTGTGTGTGTGTGTGTGTAATACAAAGCAGCCCACAGGCTGTTTTCCTCTGGTTTAGAATGCGGCGTATGTGTCCCATTACCGGTCTCGCTCACGGTCCTGTGGGACCAATGAAAAGCCTGCTTTCCTCTGATCACCAGGCCTGTCGAGCTGTTGGCTGGGAGACACTCCGACAGATGCACGCACACACACACACGCACGCGCACACACACACAAACATTATGGCACACATAAATATATAATGCTGTGATGATGTTTGGCTTGTACATTCCTCTAGGTAATGAGTGTTGTTTCTTTTAACTCTTCCTTGCCTTTCAACACTGTGCTCCTTTCCGAACTTTATTTTGGTGAGCAGTTACGGGTACAAACAGTTGAGGTTAAGTCCAAATTGCACACAGGCCCACAGTCTGTCATGTTAATGAAATGGTTCAGGGTTAATAGAGGAGAGGAAAGACCAACATAGTAATCAGCGAAGGCAGAGCGCTGTAATTATGCACACAGAACATGGTATTGGGCAAAACCCAGACACCCTTGCCTTCTTTCCCTCGTATTTACTCTTCGTCATCTCTGCATCGCGAGCTCACAGTACTGATAATAGAACCTAATAGTATGTGTAATAACACAGCAGATACACTGCAGTTGTCTTTGGATGTTGTTACCCAAGAGCTAGCACAAGTTCTGCTGAATGTCTGTCTGTGTTGGTGGTTTGAGGTAGGAAGGTACAGCAAAGGGCGAGCATTATCTAACAGTTATTGGTTTTTGTTTATTTCCTGTCTTAAACCTCCTGCAAATTATTGATTTCCTGGAGGATGGCATGTTTAAGTAAAAGCGCTGTGAAGACTTGTGCTCCACTCAGGGATACTCTTATTGAATCGCAGGTCAGAGTTTGCTGTTGTCACTTGCTTGAAGGCGAATGAGAAGCTAAATGTAGCTGCCGAGCATGTACAGGGCACCTCCACAGAGCACAGATAAACAGTTCCCTGGTAGGCCTTCTTATAACATTTCGCAATGCTGTGCTTATGGAAGTGGTGGGGAGTTATCACCTAGCTGTCAGCAGCTAGAAATATCTGAGAAGAACATTTTGGAATCTGCAGTGACTATGTTGAATGTTGTAGCTGTGGGTTTTAAAGTACAGTCTCAGCAACATCTTTTCCTGCCCCCTTGTACTCTCTCGGTTCCTGTTGTCCAAGTTTGGTGCTACCTGCCAGTGTGAGGGTAAACCTGTGCGGTGTGAGGTCCACCAGACAAACCTGGGGCATCTTGGGATAGCGGGAGAAAGATTGGTAGAAAACCCATTTCTGAAGTGGATTTGTGCCCTTGTAATCCTGATTAATTTTGACCCGTTGTGCTCATTTTAAACAGAGCATTACAGTAAGCGTGAACACAGCAAGCTCCGGGGCGAAACCAGGAGCTTAGCGGCTTTGGGAGGCTTAGCTGCAGATGGCATTTTAAGCCGGACTTAATAAATTGTTTCCATTAAACTTACCGGCCCACACATACTGGATTAGACCAGTGGAACAAAGGAAGGAGAGAGCGTGCAGACGAAGAAGGAAAAAAAAGCACACACACATACATACATACACACACACACACACACACACACACACACACACACAACTGCCATCATGCGCATCTGACTCTGTTAACATCTCTCTGAGGCCGCATGAAAGGTGAAGACGGGGTTACTGTGGTGTTCAGGGAGATAGAAGCTTTTGGACATGAATGTAAAATCCAGTCACTTTAGATCTCCTGCTCGTCAGGGATGTTGGACCAATTTGCTTAATTGACACAGAAGTAAACAAACAAAAAAGATGCATAAACCATTTAGCTTGGCAGTGGATTTAGGGCTTATCCTCTAACTGTTTATATATAAACACATTACCAATGCTGTAGCTTAAGGATTTAGGATCTGCCCATACCCTTGCCATTTTTTCCTTTGGAGCCCTTTTACTCATATATCAATCTTCTATTGTGGGAAATCAATTCCTTATGGTAGAACCCCGCCTCTCCCCTCTTCTATCCTCAGCCCGCCTCCTCCATACCTCCTTCCCCCATCGGCTCATGGCTAGCTCCCTAAGCTCTCATTATGTGCTACACAGTCCAGGGTCCCCGTGTCGAATCGCTAATCAACCACCCTGTCTGCAGGCCTGCTCCCTCAATAGGTGCTGAGTGGCCTTTGTTCCGCCACTGCTGTTTGCTGCATGTCAATAAAAGAGCTATGGCCTCCTTCGCCTCCTCCTCCTTCTTCTCCTTCTCCTCTTCTTCATCTGTTACCTGGGCCAGCCATAGCTATGGGCCTGCTCCTGCAGTGCAAGCTTACAGGAGAATGAAACTCAGTCCCACCTGCTGGATTCTGAATGCCGGGAAAGGGAGGAAAGATGGTGATTGGAGAAAGAGCGGCAAGGTCAGGGGCAGGGGGGATTGAGGGCATCTCAGGCATAGTGAAGTAGATGAGAGAGCATGTTTGTATTCGGCCGGGCAGCTCTCCTCTGGCCAGGTCAGCGTAATGTATCACTAACCTCGGCAGCCGGCCTGACTGTTTGCAGCCTCTCACCCATTAAATAATGAATGGAGGTTGACCCTCTGACCAACTAATCAGCTTTTCGCCGCCGTTGAATCAGGATTGAGTGGAGGTAGATGGAGAGTGTGGCTGGCTGGCTGGCTGGCTAGATGACTGGAGGGCAGACATGTTGTTGGAAAAACACAAGGGCTGCAGAGGCTTCGCACAGCCAGATTAGCAAGCGCTGGAATTGAAAGCAGCCATCACCGCTGTGGAATCTAAGCCTGGTGAAGCTCACCTCCAGTACCTGCTGTGATTTGTTTGACAAAGTCCAGGCAGCTTGCAGGACATGCTTTCTTTATCAAGAGGACCAGTGTTACTGTATTGACATAGCACTTATGGTCAAGCTCTGGTGTTTTGGGGTTTGGGCACTCGTATGTGACAGTCACACTGTGTGCAAAAGAGGGCTGGAGGTTGGTCGTTTTTGGATGCATTAACGAAACCATTTCTCTTGCATCCAACACCACCTTACTTGTTCCTGAGCTTGAACAGCGGCTCATGTGTTCCCCTGATTTAATTTAAATATTAAAAAGGTACATACTTCTAGCTGAATACAGAAGGCAGATGGGTAAGCTAACACTCTCAGTTCAGGGAGAGAAAATACTTGGGAGAAATTGGAGAAAACCAAAGAAAATGGCTTGTTTCTTTATTAATCTTTGGGTTATTACTGTTCACAGACACAGGACAGTTTATGAGCTGGGTGATTTGTTTTTGGAGAAAGGGGCTGATATTAATGCTCCCTTTATTGATAGTGCTAATGCTGTTTGTGCAGCCATCCCTGTCGGAGAGATGAAAATAAATAGGGGGAGCTCAGCGGAGATAAGACACGTGTTTAATTATTAATTGAGCCATTACTGACAGAGATTGCCTTTTTTGATTTAAAGCAGGAAGGCCTGCTTCAGGGACAGAAAAAGCAATTACAGAATTCCCAGCTTGCACCGCCACTGCCCATCGCTTCAGCATACACTGCGAGAGCGGAGCGAAAGGAGACAAAACACTGCCACACACACATACACTTAACACACACATCCATTTACACTGCAGTGTTCCATAAATTATTTTAATTCTTCTTCAATATTTATAGCGTTTTAAATTACGATTACGTCGTCATGTAGTATTTATGTAGAGTGGCAGGCAGTCAAAGGGACCAAGCCGCATTACCCACAATCCCTCTATGGCCTGGCACCTTGAAAAGCTGACTGAAGGGAATTGTTTGGTTTTGTATGATTCAGGAAGTGATGTCAAACTGCACCTTCTCTTACAAGCGGCCTGTTTTCAAAGACACTTCTGATTTTCTATGCACGGCAATTAGCCGGCTTGTAAAACCACTGCTGATATGTCATGCTATCCCTGTGTGCACTCTGTGGCCCCTTTAGAGCACTATTACATCCATTAGAAAAGTGACTGCTCTGTGCAGAGAGCCCAGTGTGCATGAAATATTAACTTAGCTCCTGTTTAGAGTATTGGGTCACTGCTGGTTGAGCTTCAATCGTGAAACAGAAACTCTGCTAGATATGCAGTGTGTTTCTCCCTCTTGTCTATGTTAGCCATTACACGTCAGGACGTTTGACACCTGTCAGTCAGCCCTATCAGTGCCTGTCACGCGTGTCAGCGAGCCTGTGGGTGGTGATCAGCTATTGTGACAGAAAATGGGAGTCACATTGAAGGCTGTGTGATTAGGCTCCATTGTGTGGCTCTGTGTTCATTGACTGAATATGGATTCAGCTTTAGCTGTGGAGAGGGAGCAATTACAAAATCACTAAAGGCCATGAGGGAGGTTTAGGATAAGTTGTCAGGGGCATGACCAGCATTATGTCCGCTGGACTTTTTCTATACATCTGCAGTGTATAATGCCAGGGGTGCGTCACCTCTGAGCTGTGCTTCCACCTTACTGTTAAGAACAGGTTGGCACATACAGTGTATAAGATCAAGTCAAAGTAAATATATTGAATCACTTCAATACTGAGCATTACTGTGCAGCCTCAAAGCCATCGCCTATACACAACAGAGGCCAGTACTCCCCTGAGGCTTTTTTACTGCTGTCTCTTCAGTTCAGGTTAAATGATAAAATACCAGCTTACTGCCATCCTGGATTTTTCATGCACACTATTCTCCTCACATACCACACCTCAGCTACCACGCCATCAGTCGCATTGCACACTATGTTAGAAAAAAAGCACATGTGAATTTATACTGTGGCTTTGACCTGCAGGTGACACTTCCACTTCAGCTGACATTTCTATTTGTGCAGCCATCAATTGTGAACCCACAGCAGAGAAGGCATTCTCAATGTTGAAATCAGGTTACAGGATTACTGTCATGGAGACAAAAGGTTAAGATATGATGAGTATTTTTTGGCAAAGCTCAATGGCATCATAGAAAAAAAGATAATTCAATAAATGACTATTTTAAGCAAAGAAATCCCATTAACAGCGAAGTTGAACCCACCCGCTCTTATCAGTAGTCTTACTGTGGTGTAGTTCACTAACTGCTTCATGATAAACTAAGGTCTTAGCCTTGTGAATGGAGCTCATGCTTCACCAGTGAGTGAGGAAATCGGAGGCTCCCTGACTAGGGAAAAGCTTTTTGGCAGAAAAGCTGCAGGCTCTGCAGTTAGCTGACCAGCTTGTAAAACACAGGTTGACTCCCATCTCAGCAGGGAAGCACCATTGGCTCAAATGGATGTAGGCTCCTTGTTTTTTGTCTTCTTTTTTTTTTTGTTAGAGGGGATAAAGAGAAGAATTTAGAAAGGATAACTCTAGAGAGCAGTAGCTCTCATCACATCTTCTGTCTAATCTTAATCCTCCTCCTCCTCCAATGGAGACACAGCCAGCTGCAGTGTGGAAGGCATTTTCATTGTTTACTTGGGAGAATACATGACCAGCGTCTTATCACTACTGTCAGGCCTGAAATGTAAAGCGTGTCGCCTGTGATCACTTGCAGGTTTTCTTGTTTTTAATCCTTTCTTCCAAGCTCCAGTCCTTCTGCCAGCAAGAGTGGGTTTTTCCCCCGCCCTGCATTTGTTTGAAGATCCCAGTTCCCGTTTTAAGCTCATCTGTGTTGAGCGGTTCAGAGCCAATGTTGTTTGCAGATGAGGCTGTAACGCTCATTGACAAAGCCAGATGGTAGGCGATTGTGGCCAAACACGACGCTTGGATAATGTACAATCGCTGGCAAGGGGACAGTCGTCAGCCTAGATGGATATTACAAACATGCTTGTAATGGATTGGACATTTTGGGAAGCGGTTCACACAGGCTTGTAAAGATGGGAAAACCATCGCCCGGAACAGAGCGGATGTAAAATGCTTCAGATTCCATGACGGACAAGGACTTCCATGCATTAGAAGAATATGCCAGAGAGGATTCTGGGGAGAAAGGAGATGAACCCAGGGAATGAGATCTCAAATCAAACAGAAATAGCAGCCTGCCATATAAAGTATTTTGCAAGTATTTCCATGTGGGTGGTCCTCTTATACTGTTTGTTCAGTGTTTCTGAGCTTCATACCTTTCCAGTGGCAGCATATTAGCATCCATGTTTCTGTCGGTGGCTCATCATAGCCACTCTGTCAAGAAACAATACCGCAGGCTTGAACTGGTACAGTATGTTTGACAGAGAGTTGGGTTTGGAGAGGTTTGTGATAGAGCCTAGCTATTAGCCTTGAACTCAACACATGGTGAAAGCAGTAACCCGACACGCACTGCTGAGAAAGGGCTTGTGTTCCGTCCTGTATTTCACTGGGCACGAGCACCATTAATCGTCCCAGTGTTTGTTAACACACAGGCGGTAATTCGCTGAGACACAGGGGCCTGCATTTTGGCCATTTCAGGGATGGTTAAAAAAAAAGAACATGCACAGTGTGGTCTCCTCCAATATTCAAGCGGTCATCTGTTTGGCTGTTGTTTTTGGCTACCGGTGAATTCCCTGCGCTGGGCCCTGGTGGCGGGGCCCCTAATGGCCTCTGACTGGCTGTAAAACCCCATTCAACAGAGCATGGGCTCCAACCTCCCTGGCTGCTGGGTTAGTGCTGCTGCTGTGTGGAGGGGTGAGCAGCAGGACTGGGATTTCACTGCTGTTTGCTTTGGGAAGGACAGAGGGAACTAGCTCCAATGCCACATGACCCATGGAGAAGTGTGTACAGAGCACTATCAGCAGTATCGACCAGGGTTAGACTGATATATGGTCTTGCTGATATTTGCTTTTTGTTGAGATTAGTGTTTTCCACCTCTGCAGTTTGATTGATTACGTTTACAGTATATTGTCGCACTGATCAGTCGTGCACTCTTTGTTCTTAAAGGCCCAGTGTGTGGGATTTAGGAGCATCTATTGGCAGAAATGGTTTCTAATATTCATAACTATCTTGTCATCAGTTTATATTCACCTGGAACTAATAATTGTTCTGTTTTTTGTTACCTTAGCCTATGCAGGGCTGCAAGTTATATCACATTTTATCCTTACTTGTCTGCTTTATTTTGTCTGATACGCGCCATGCTGCTAACTCTCTGGCCAATCAAACAGAGCCCTCGCTGTTAAGCGTCATCTGATTGATCAGAATCTGCATGCATGTGAGTGAGGTTTAGACCGGTCCTGCTGTACTACTCTGCATAGTGGGAGGAAGCTGTGACAAGCCGAGTGCAGAAGAAGATGCAAATTACAGTTGAAACGGTATGAAAATTTCATATCAGGATTATAGCATTATTATTAGCATAGCATTAGCAAAATTATCACGGTTTTAAGTATTATCACGGTACTGCTGAAAATGTTCTAAAGGCTCACTGTCATGGGTCACAGTCACACACACTCACACTCTTTCTCTTCTTGTCTTTTGGTCGCACACTTGCTAGCAGACTGTTGCTAACCTCAGTTGATGCAGGACAGTATTTACAGTGTCTTTTTGTAACATGGAAATCAAACTTGGTTTTAATGATAATCACATCTTAAAATGGTAATCCAAACCATCAGGAAGATGAAATATTTAAACATATCGGGAAGCACAACCTAAACCAGTCATCTTCAGACTCAGTCCAAAACCATCAGCACAGATATCGACCTTTAAAAGACCACATCTGTTGAGGCCTAACAGTGACAAATTACATCAGAGTCACTGCTCCCTGTGTTTATGGAAAAGATCTATATCCAGCTAGCGCTATCACTAATGATACAGGTATTGACTCATCAACTGCTAAGTGTGGGGCAAGTGCTGAAGTGCCCTGGGCTCCTTATCAGCTGCGGCACACTGTATTAGTGTGCTGGGTTGGCGTAGCACTGACCTAATCCGGGTAGCAGGTGCCACTGGAGCCGAGGTAGAGTGGACATGTATTTCAGGCAGGATGAGCCATCTGGGTCTTGATACTTTATGGTGCTTAAAACACACTCTCAAGTGTGACACTCCCAGCACTTACCTTTTAGCTGCACACAATAATCTAAGCACTGGCTGCTAAAGGGAGAGAGGAGGCTTTCAGGAGAATTTACAGGGTTTGATGTGGTGTGGAGCCTCCGCTTCGACACGGATTCATGAAACAGTCAGACACACTTGGCGGTTTGATCTTGATTCCTCTAACTCTTTCAGTGTTGTTTTGTCATCTGCAGTCTGAAATATGTCGAGCAGAAAGAAAAGTGTGTTTGTTTTGTTTTGTTTCTGTTTTTTTGCTTTTTTGCCAGCCTGCCTTGCTCGACACTTTTCTTGGGCCTTGTGTTGTCTTGTTTTTTTTGTTGTTTTTTTTCCTGGTGTAGTCTGTTTCATCTCACAAGCGATTTGGCTCGTTTCTGAGTCCAATTTCACTCCTGTTTCACCGTGCACCCCCTCCTCCCCTCCTCCCAGACACACTCACATTCACACATTTCCCCAAACTGACACACCGCCTTCACACTCCAAACAAATCAATTCTTCACTCGCCGTACTCAGGACGCCACAGCGAAATGCGGCAGCTCATAGCAGCCCTGAAAACGTGCAGGCTGTTGTTAATGTTCCTTGTCCACTACAGCTTGAGGAGGCCAGACCCTGATTCCCCTTCCTCTGTGTGTGTGTCTGTTTGTGTTGCTGTCTGCCTGTATGTGTGGCTCAGCCTTAGAGACGATGAGGGCAGACAGTGGTGGGTTTTGGTTAGCAGCAGCCCCACAGGTCAGGATCGGACCTTGTCTCCATTAGTTTACCTGATACAACTCCCTGCCCTCTGCTCCCTTTCACCTCTCCTCTGCCTTATTAACTAACCTCCCTCTCTCCCCCAGTCTGGGTCACTTTATCACCCCTCCACTATCATACTCTCTCTCTAATCAAGAATGATGAATGGAGTGCAGGAAAGGACAGCAAATGTTTGTGAACCTGATACACCCTCCAATTGTCACTCTTTTCCTGCAATGGTGGAGAACATGGTGGTTGCTGGAGAGGGAGGGGAAACATTTTAAGAAAGCTTTTGTATGTGTTTGTCTAACTAAGCTCTGTATGAGAGCTATTCCAAACATCCCCACGTCAGTCCTCTATGTGTGTCATCAGCCTTGACATGTAGAGAAAAAAAAGAAAGAAAAAAGAAAACCCAGGCTTGTGTGAGATTTCTTCTGTTGCAGAAAAAACCGTCTTGTAGCTCGTAAGAAACGCAGCTCTTTTGGCGTGTAGCCATTAGCAGGGGAAAATGGCAGCTCCAGTCTAGTCTTCAACAGCTGCTGGGTCTCCATCTGTAAGCCTAATTACCGAGCAGCACCCCAGGAGCAGCTCAGCAGCAGGATCCTCCTATAGAAGAGGCATTGATTACATCAGTGTGTCTATACCGGACAGTGTGTTTCCCTGGGGGCCGCAGATATGTGAAACTTAAGCCCAAGCACTTTAGTGCACACTGGGGTGCTATCTTTGGACAAATAGTCCACTAAGATCTTACCCTATTGCATCCTCCCTGTGGGGGAAATTTCACATACACTCCAGATCATTCATCAGATACTCAGTACAGTTTGCTAGAGTGTGTATACTATGGTCAATTCAAATTCGATTTTTAATGGTCAAACACTGTTTCTGATAAGTGTGCATTTATAGTGAACATCAATAAAATGATGAGTCCTTAAATGATTGAATAGATATTAACTTTTAAATATTGATTTTGATCATCAGTTAATCGTTGAAGTCATTTATCAGACAGATATGCTGCCAACATTTCTCATCTTTAACTCTGTGAAAATATGATGAGCATTTTCCACAATGATTCATATTTTTAAGACAATTATGAGAAAAATAAAAGGTTATCCAAAAATGTATCAATAATTATAAGTAATAATAAGTGAATCTAAAAAGTGTCTGTCATCTGTATTGACTGAATCATCTACATGAGACATTGTACACATGCACATGAGAGGTATATGTGGTTGGAGTTTGGGAAGTTAAATTTGTTTAAGTATTTGTTGATGCTGTGGTCGCAAATAGGTCGGCAACATAGATTGTTTTTAGTCATTTCTTTTTTCGACCCAATGCAATGAAATTCCTGCGGGATGCTGTGATGCACGTTGTGATCTTTTGAATGGCTGAGAACCCTGAGCTTTGATCAGCAGCTCTGGCCTGTAATAACAGGATGTTTCAACAAGTAAACATGTCAAGAAGAAAAAGTGTGGTGGTTGATTGACGATGTCGTTCTCTGGCAGTCGTTGATAAAGAGATATTTGTTTTAAGCCACCTATGGAATGGCACCACTTGATAAGCTAGCTGCCTCAGCATTCTTGGCTGTCAGAAGGTATTATTTGACATTAGGAAAATGGCTGCTGTATTTGCATGAAGCAGGTGAGTTGTTAGTCTAAACCACAGCTTGTAATGCTCACACGAACATACCCTTGTATCTGCAAAACACTTGAGGAAATATGATATGTCGGCAAAGATGTTTGTTCTAGCCCTTTCATAGCACTAAATAGCAATGGCTGCATATGTCAAAACAGCGAATGAGGTATGGCGAACGGTTAGGAGCTGTCAACTTCCAATTGTTGCTTTGCTTTCTGAGTGGGGAGTGAAAATGGAGATGGAGGAGGAGGAAAAGAAAAACATGCAGGCTCTTTCAGCCCACTGTCATGCCACTTAGGATTTGTTGAAGGATTTTCA
Source organism: Epinephelus moara (assembly GCF_006386435.1). Taxonomy (NCBI): domain Eukaryota; kingdom Metazoa; phylum Chordata; class Actinopteri; order Perciformes; family Serranidae; genus Epinephelus; species Epinephelus moara. Next base: position 10,302,715 of record NC_065513.1, read on the forward strand.
CCCAGCCATTTCCCTTCCATTGAGAAGTAATCAGTACGGCACTGAAAGATAATATTATATCCACTTAGAGGCATGTGGGCTTCATGCATGTTCATACATGAAATGAGGCTGGAAAGCATTGCCCTCTGTTTACATTGCTGAGCACTTACTCCCTCTATTTCTGCTTGGACTTGAAGCTTCCTGACAAAAGCCCCCCTATCTTTGTGTCTCTTACATCTCAGTCTTTCCCCCCTCTTTCTTTCTCTCCTACCTCCTTTCCGTCCATTCTCTGTGGATTGTGAGCCAGTTGGTGGGCTAATAGAGGATGCTTTCCTGTGGGGCACCAAAGTGATACTGTTCAGGCGTTATGCGAGCTTAAGTAAAGCTGACACGCTGCTCAAGAACTACAGCCCACACTGAGCTCCACGGCAGCCCATGGAGAGACTCTGAAAAGGTCTTAAAGGTATGGGAGACACAGGGAGGCTGCCACTGTCCTCCCACCGCTGTGCTGTGATGTGGGAAGCAGGAGTTAAGTCCTTTATTAGAAGTGGCAGGCGTTGTCTCCAGTCACCTCGATAATTGCAGCACCACGTCCACTGCCGTAATCAATTGAGACAGCTGCCGCTGCGGCGTTCAAGTCCATCAGGCAGCCGTGTCATGCTAATTAATGAAATGATAAGGCTAGTGCTTGCAGCATTGCACAAATAACTCCTGAAGGCTCCCCTTCTTTTCAACACAAAAATCATCCTTAAAGTTCACATCGTCCCTCCCTTTCCCTGCCTGTTGGCTGTCTGTCCACAGCAGCCTCAGGGTAAGAATGGTCATCAGGGTCGGTGAAGGGTCAGTGACAGTGAAAGGGGTCAAATTCCTGGCTGGCAGGGTGGGCCATGTCAGAGGAGCCATTAGACTTGAGCTTTTCTGTTGAAAGTTCCAAGATGTCCACCCTTTTATTTAGGAGAGCCCAGTGGCACTGACCTTAGATGACCCGGCTGTGTTCATAAGACGCTGAGACTGATGGCAGTCACAGAGCACATGAGCTCTGCTAGAAAACAGCTCTGCAGGGGGATGGGCTCTGATGGAGATTCAGGGAGGAACAGGGAAGTGTAGAGGCGTCTTGCTTCTCTGCAGCACATTATAGCCAGGGGTTAATGATGGTTTAACATCACTTTTGGAGCACCACTGGACCGTATATGACACAAAAGGATTTAGACAGTCAACATTTAGACCTCTGTCGCTCCCTCTCTTTCCTCTCCAATTTGAAGATGTGCTCTACGTCATTTTCCTCCCTTCCACAACACTGGCATATGTGCCATGAGAGGTGAATGGCATATGTGTCCTGCACCATATGGCTGGTGTTTGAATTGGGATCAGATATGCGCAGGAAAAACTGATTCTCATCCCGCAGCTTGAGCTGCCAGCTCTCTGAAATGAACATTAGGTTCTCAATTTATGCCTGGGCTTTGACTGTAAACGTGTTACAGCTTAACACCCATCCCCATTCTGCTGCCATCCACTCCTTTTGTCAGCTGTAGCGAAGAGACAGAGAGAAATAATTGAAACGTGCCAGCTGTCCCCACTCTTTAGCTATCTTGGCCAGCTTTCTCCGCGTCCACTCCCCCATTAACATCTCTGAGTGATTTGCAAAAACGTCGCCTTGGCTCCCCTCGTTACCAGCTTGGAGATGCTCGAGGCAGATTAAATAGTGTGAGGGAAAGCAAGCCATTGCAAATTTCTCCTATGATTTTATTATTAGCACAATGATTCAACACTGCTCAGCCCTTCTGTTCCTCTCATACAAAAATCATTTTGTTGAAATCACCCCACCTTTTTTTTTATGACAGAATACCTCACAGCAATGAAGTGTTGATTGGCAAGACTGCGGTTTCCTGCCTTCTGCCAGTATCTGTTATAGCCATCTTCCACAGTCACTCACTCGTGAGCTAAGCTTTGGCTCTGTGCAGATTGCTTGTCTAGAGAGGTACAAAAACCAAATCATTGTGAGCTCAACCGTCAAGAGCAGCAGAATATTCTGTCAACCAGAGCCAGCGGGAGACGGATCAAGGCAGCGTGCATTCTCACATACTGCATCCTCCAACGTCTTTCAGCAGATATGCCGCTCTATTTAAATATCTGTCTGTTCATGTCCTTATTTTATCAGTGCCCTGACTGTTTATGCTTTGGCAAAGCCATGAAGGGAGTGAACCGCAGTGTTTGCCTAGTAAATGAGAACACCCAGTGGCCTTAAGCTTCTCTTAGCCCCCGACCCCCCTTGTCAAAGGGAGAATTTGCATACCCTCGTATCTAATCTGAAAAGGCTTTTTGCATACAGGTTCTATTTCCCTGGCTGTTGTATATACTGGCATCGTGGTAGCAACACTCGTATTTGCATTCACAGCAATAGTTTGCTGAGGGTTTTAGTTGGAGGCTGAGTGAGAATATTCTCTAGGGTCCTCGTCTCATTCATGAGGTCATTGCGTCCATTTTCCAGTAGCCAGGTGTGTGTTTAAAATAAAGTGGTTCAAAAAAAGCTTCAAAGTGAACGCTTTTTAAAGGCTACAGTTTTGCAACTCCAAGCATTTAAAAGCAAACGTGTAGAGCTGTCCTTCAGGGCCTGCGCATCATGTTCTTGACATGGCATCTGTCAATAGACCATGCCTCAGAGGGATATCCTGGTCACAGCATGCAGCCACACTATCCTTCATTGATGTGTCTTGGATGATGACACCCAGCCCATCCTAGTCCAGCTCAAGGCCAAGCCATTCCATACTGGTCCAAGCCATTCAAAGCTGGGACATCTGGCGGCGTAAAGGCCACATAGGACCAGATCAGTGCCAGCTCTCCAGATGTTCCACAGGGACAAACAGGGTCACAAGTGAAGGATATTGGAGGCAGGAACAGCTGTGTAGCGACACTGTGTTCACCCCAGATTCCCTGCTGGAAACATCAGTCATGACCAGTGATTCCCAGTGGCCTGTTGTCCGTCTGCTACCTTAGTCCCTATGTCCCTCCTCTCTCCACCCCTTCAACCCCCAACCCCACATCACTGCAAACCCAGGCACGTGTGCACAGGGCAAGGCCCAATTCCCCTGAGTAAGCAGGGCCACAGGAACAACTATAAAAAGATCAATACTGGGATGAGATGTCATCTGGTGAGCAGACCTGCCAACACCCCCGAGGGAACGTCGCTGTCCCCCCGGTGCACTAACCCAGCTAACGGGAGAGGTGTGGGGGCCACCCCCCACCACCGGGCTACCCTCCAACCTGCCTGACTCACTCACACCATCTGCTCAAGTTTGCGGGGCAGGGCTTCAGGACAGCACATTTTTTGTACAGACACTCATATGGCATTTGTTTCACATGACTGCCTGTGGCTTGCCTACTGTTTTCCTCAGTATGTGATTGCAGGCAAAGTGTGTTCCATGTCCTGAGGAAACGAAGAACAAAACAAATGCCGAATTTGGCAGTTTGTTGAAACGCTTGAAACTCCAGTTGACAGTTTTGCGGATTTGCGGCGAGGGGACGGTGTTTGTTGAAAAACAATGATTTTGCTACATATAGCCCTTAGGTGACATGTGTCAGAGAGGTATTCCTGTCATCTTGTTATCACTGCGTATTAGTTTACACTCAAAATGGCTGCCGCTGAAACAAAACAGTGAAAAAACAATGTATTAGGTGACAGTATTTACAGTAAAAGTGTTTCTACCATCAATTGTTCACTACTCCCGACAGCCTGTTTGCTGCTAAAGAAGCTGGAGCTGCAGTTTAAAATGCTATCACACAATAACTCTGCATTTATACTTTTATAAGAAGTAATTAAAATGATGCCCTTTTGCTTTCTGCAATAAATCTGGTCTGATTTTTCTCGCTTTGTGCTTCACTAAAATGAAGACGTTGAGGCTATAGTGTTTGTGTGTGTGCAAAATGCCCACGCTAAAAAAACTTTTTTGTGTGTGTCCATCTTCTGTTGTGTGCATCGGTGCGTGTGTGTGCCTTAGCTTGCAGAGTAATTTTAATGAGGGATGGGTCGGCCTGGGCTGATACCTCCCTGCCTCCATTAGAGCCCATTAGAATCATCATTAAGATAACCCAGCGCTCGCTGTGGCCCTGGCTTCCCAGCATTAGTATTAGAAACCCCTCTCTATCTCCTAGTGGTCGTAGCGAGATTTCCTTCAGTATCACTCGCCTCGCATTGTGTCTGGGAGAACAGGTTGCCACGGCAACATCACCCAACGGCGACATTTCGACTGTGGATATTTGCTTCATCGCCTGTTTGTCTGTCTGTGCCTGTCTCTCTGTCTCTGCCTTCAGTCTTCCTCCTTTTCTCTTGCTTGCAGGGTCGAGAGCCTGACAGTTTAATCCAAATCCCAGACCCCTATAAATCTGGAGGTCTATATACGCCTGGACCCCGGAATTCATTTGAAAATCGTGACACCTTAGCCAGCCCCAGTTCTCTCATAAAATGCAAGGAGTGAGGGAGGGGGTGCTCAACAAATAAAAAAATAAAAGCTCTGCCCTGCCTTTTTATTGGTCTTTTTATGGGTGTTAGGATCCTTGAAAGATTAAGCAGGCTGTTAATAGGGACTGGATATTCCATTAGTGGGCTGCATGTCGAGTTCTCACTGGCTTGACAGCAGCTCCCGGCTCTTCTCATTTTTTGTTACCGTCGAGAGTGCCCGTGGAGCTTTTTTAATTGAGGCACTAGTAAGCCTTCTGACTGAAGTACTGCTGCATCTTAGCTGTAGATTAGAGCCGCTTAGAGAGCCTCATCTCCACCAGGCTGTCTTCTCTCTTCCTCTGTCTCTATCTTTTTCTATCCGTGTGTGAACACTTTCTCTCTCTGATTTCCTATGCATGTGATGTTTCTGTGCTTAAAACGTATTCCACCACTCGCGGCTTTGATGAGTTCAGAAGCTGTAGCAGTTTTTTAGCTATTGTAGTTGTGGCACTACCGTCTACTCCAACCCAATTTCTTTGTGGCCCATTTTGCTTTTATTTTAACTCTTCTGAGAAGTAGAAGATAGCCAAATGTCTTTTCTTTTTCATTAAGATTCATAAGTGCTTTGAGATTCTTTGTATGTGAAAGGTGTCGAGATGCTGCATTTTCTGCCACTTTCATTTCCCTGCTACAATAGCATATAATTACAGTCATTAAATTGCAACAGCCTAAGTATGAAAAGTCGTTGTTCGGTGGAATGCTGATTATAAAAGCTTCTCGTCTGTTGAAGAGACCCCTGATGAATGGTAAAGACAAAGTGGTGGAGTTCAGAGTGCTTTGCTGTGGTTTCCCAAATCCCTTGAAAGATCAGGGAGGGAGGATAGAAAGGCGCAGTGGCAGAGAGGCCAAGATAAAGGGCCACGATCTCTCCTCACAGCACAATTGAAACATAATTATTTCATGCCAGATTGTGTGCTCAGCAAAGCCCTGAATAGGGGCCGACATTTAACTTTAATTAGCTGTGATTTATTCATACTGACTGGATCGCGGGAAGAAATTGGATCATCTGATTATAGTCAAGCATGAAAATGACCTGATTAAACACTTAATGGAACCTAGGGAGAGGGAAACAAGAGGAACCTTGGGCAGAAGACGTCGGGACAGAATTGTATAGGAGGAAGAGAGCTATGTTTTACTTAACATTGATCATGTATATCTTCTGAATACACTCAGTGGCAAACAGCTAATCTTGGATGTCTATTATCTGATTGAGGCATCAGGAAATGGTTCGACATCTGACCTGGCCAGGACATAATTCACACCATCTGAACTTTATCAGAAAGGGGTTTACAAATTTTCTTCTTACACTTTGCTGTTTCTTGTCTTCGCAGGTGTGCCAACGAATGAGAGTCCCGAGTCCAAGACTTGTAGCTCAGCCAAAGTATCAGGGCTCCAGCGCAGCCAGGAGCAGAGCAACAGTGAGGTGCCCTTCACGCCTCCCGTGCCCAGCCCCACCCCAGCTTCGGCGCCTACGGGCTCCCCCGCCCCCGCTGCAGCGGCGGCCCCCCCAGAGCCCCCTAGGTCGTGCCTCCCCACCCCGCCTCCTCTCAGTGTTAAGAAGGAGCAGCAACCACCGCCCCCTGTCCCTACCCCTCCCCTGTTGAGGGCACCGCCCCACCCCCAGCCCCACCCTCCTCACCCACACTTGCACCAGGAGCCCCGTGTTCTTCCGCCCCCGCAGCACCACGCGCGGCCAGTAATCAGCCACCAAGTGCATCACCCGCTGCAGTACAGCAGCCTCCACGACATCAGGTATGTTGTTACATGGGCACGTGTGGTGATGGGTGCAGGGACATACAAGATAGGAGGCGTTAGTGTTTAATATAAAATGTAAAGCACACACCATTGAGTGTACATAGGGTATAACTTTAACACCGTGATGCTGTGTTAGTGGCGTATTCAGCTGCATTTTAATTTAAGCTGGTCAGCTGAGGTATGTCTGTGTAAGATCTTGGTAAGGAAGCAGAAATTTTTTTGCATCACAGACTCCTCAGCTTTCCTTTAATGTGCTCCTGCCAGTCTAATGCAGACAGCAATAACATAAACTGCACCAATCTCCAAATTAGTATGATGTAGTCTGATGTGACAAGATAGTATTAGACAGTATTGACTGTTTTCATGCGGCTATTGATTTTCCAGTCAATAACCAGCTGTCAGATTTACTGTTTTTCATTGAGCAACACTGCAGAACATACAGTACATTCAACTGTTCCCGTTTTATCTCATCTTCTCAGAGTCTGCCCTCACCTTTGTTATTTCATTGTCTGTGGTTTTATTGGAAAATCATTCTTATGTTGTCAAAGCAAAGCGTCAGACATACTCTCAGTGCAGCTGAACTAACACGGAGCTAGAAACAAAGCAAGTGAACACATATGTACAAGAAATGTACACGACATATAAACAAGCTGCAGAAGGTTTCCCTGAATGTATCATACTGCTGCATTCTGCATTTGACACTTTCTAATCTCTAAAATACAATATGTAAACATTCACAATATTAAATGATCCTTCTTTTAATGGAGATTGTATGTCCTTTGTCTCCTGTTAAATCCTCAGCCACAGCAGCAGTCCATTGGGTCTTCCCAAACAGCACTTGCCCCCATCCCCTCACCACCACGTCAGCGGGCTCCCATCCTCAGCCCCCGCTTTGCCTCTGTCCATAGCTAATCTCTCTACCTCGCACTATTCCTCCCTACGGAGCCCGGCCCATCGCCATCCGGCCATGTTTGCAACCCCAGCCACACTGCCGCCACCACCGACCTTACCGACCAACAGTTTAGTGGTGCCTGGGCACCCCGCCGGCACCCCCTACCCAGGTAAAGCCGCGCATCTCGCGTGCTAGATGGTAGCTTCAGTCCAGGCACATACTGCTAGGATAAGTGGTATCTCTAGTAGGACCGACACTGGCATTCAGTTTACTTTTTGATTTAATTAGTAAGCACATTTTTGAGTTCAGACATTTCTTTATCAGAAGTACTAAAAAAGTCAGACTTTTGTAAAGATCTTTTTTATTAAGCTGTATCCTTGAATACGCATGTAATAATATGCACATACACTCCAAACACAACCAATGCATACAAGCTAGAGAACTAGCCTTTAACCTATAGTAATTAGTTGATAATTTTCTAATGTAAATATCAAAAAGTGTGTGTTATATGGTGTTGAAACAAGTGTTGCTGATCTGGTAAGTTCCTCTTTATTACAATTTCTTTTCCTTATTTACCCTTTGATACTGCACAGTATAGTATATCAAAGCATAAATATATATATTTACATCTCTAATGATGCACGGTTGCTAAATTTATGTAGGTGTTGCTCCAATGTATTTTAAAACATAATTTGGTAAACAAGGGCTTTTATTGATTGCTTCCAGTATTCTTTCCTTTCGGTTTTCAAATTGCCTAGTGAATAAATGATCATTTTGCATCAATCTCAAAAGCTCTGTATGTAGCACATGAGATAATAAAGCTAGACAGGAAGCCAGTTGAAGAGCTCTTGTGTCTTTATTGTTCTGGCTGTAAATATCAGGAAAGCAGTCCAGTTCACTAATCACTAACTTGAAACATTTCCAAGGGGCCTCACAAGCAAATCCCCCTTTTGCAGCACAGAATGGAAATAAATCAGATTTAATTGTAAAAAGCAATAGTAGGCCTTCATATGAGTCACAAGCTTTGATGTTCGGTCTTATTTTCACTGGTGGAGAACATCATACATCAATTACTAAGATGGACTGTCTTTATAGTAGCTTAGTAATTTTAGATGGGTGATGAGGTCACTGTACGACGGCTTGGATGCTACACTGGAAAATGTCAGCTAGCAACTGGACTATCATCACAGCTGGAGACATCTTCAGCGCACTGAAAGCAGCACTTTAACAGTCACGTGTTGAAAAATGGTGCACTCAGTCAGCAATCTGATGCAACCTCAACAACCAGAATTATGTTTTCCCCTGCCAACAATGTGTGATTTGTAACGATTTGATAATACGTTCAGCGATTTCGCCAAAACAAGCAATTTCGTGCTGCAATAGAAGGAAACAAATGTCTCCAGCGATGATGGGTGTCTCCAAAATATGTAATAAATATGCCAGTTGTGCATTAACTTTCTAATAGAGGGCAAGAGTGTGTGTGTTTTCTGCTGGGATGACTCTTGGTTCTCTCTTGTCTTTAGATACCAGCCTGTTGATATCATTCAACCAACCAATCATGTATTGCCAGCCTCATTCGGGGATTCTGATTGGCACATTGTCACAGGCAACTCTCTTACCACCACCAATGAGTCCCCACGTAGAAAACCCTCACAGCATGAGCTGGAGAAACAGAGAATGCCAGGTGACTATTTTCTCTTCTCTTCTACCCTTGTTGTGAAGACTGACTGGGCGCTCGTGCCTTTTTTTTCTTGTGTCCCCCCACCCCACCCCCCACCCTTCCCTCTCCCCACCCCCTTTTGTTTCCTTTTTTTTTTTTTTTTTTTTTTTTTTTTTTGGTTTTCCTCGCTCTCCTTTCTTACAGAGCATGACCTCCTGAGGCAGGAGCTGAACAACCGCTTCCTGGTTCAGAGTTCAGAGCGGGGCCGGGGGCCGTCCGCCTCTCCGCTGGCCCCCGTGTCGCTCCTGAGGGCCGAGTTTCACCAACACCAGCACATGCACCAGCACCAACACACCCACCAGCACACCTTCACGCCCTTCCCCGCCAGTCTGCCCCCGGCCGCCATCCTCACCCCGCCCACCGCACCCCCCATGGTGCGTACCCAAGCCAGAAATGTGAGGATAAGTAAAAAATAAAACAATTTGAAAAAAAGCTCCCGTAACCTAGCACCCACCCACCCACCTGTCACCCCTCCCAATCTCCTCTTCAATCAATTCCTCCCTTTTTTCTTTACCCCAAAATTCACCAAATATGTCCCGTAGCTGTAGGAACCCCTCCCTTCAAAAAAATATGACACTGGTTCAGTTTGAATTTTGCTCTTTGATTTCTGCATACTGTCCTGCTGCTGAAGTCTGAGAGCTGATGAGAAGCTGGGAGCATCACATCTGTTCCACTCTAATAAGGACAAATATATGCTGGGCAGAAATGGCCCGCTGGCTGCCACCTCCCTCTACACACACACAAACACACACACTAGCTCATCCTCTAGTTCATCCGCATACATGCTAGTTGCTACTTAGGTTGGTTAAATACGACCAAGCACATATATACATGCAATGTCTTTGTCCATAATGGAATTATATATAAAACTATATATCCACATTATGCATCACTTTTCATAGAAGCCATTTTCTGACTCACAGCATGTCTGTCAAACAGGCCGATGTAATTCCCCCTTATTTAAACTTTGACATAGATTTTGCTGTTCAGTGTTTGAATCGCCTCAAGGCAGGCTTTTCAATTGTTTGCATGTGGATGTGTTTTAAATGATTTTGAATGTTTTCATTTGCCTGTTCACAAGGAGCAGCAAAGGCGCCGTCAAACAGATTTCTCTGTGTATATGTGTGTGTGTGCGCGTGTGTGTGAATGCATTCCTGCAGACTTGTAGATTTGTGTGAAAGGTCCTTGCCACGTGTGTGAGTGTGCACAACTCAACAGCAACCATACTCGCCTGTGACAAATTCAAAGCCTTTGCAGTCGGTCAAATGACCTCATTGTGGTTGGAGGTGGGGGTGGGGGGTGACATCACTGCAAAACTGTTTTGATAATGTTTGTAATTGCTTCCGTGCTTTGACTGCCATCAAGTCTGGGGGGGGGGGGGGGGGGGGTTTAAACACTGGCAGATTAATACAGAGGAAAAAAAGGTTATGACGATTCATCCATCATTTCAAATGCACAGCAATCTCTGACAGTCGATTCAGACGGGCCCTCCATTTGTAGCTTTTTGGCATTAGTCTAATAGATCTAATCCATCATGTCATGACCTCTGATTAAGAGCCTGTGGTCCCATTAAGGCCCTGCTGCAAGATTACCCCCATCCTGTTCATTAGAAATCAAAGCTCTGGTATTTATGGCACAGTCTCAGATAAGTATAGAGACCATTTAGACAGTTCTTCAGCCAACACACATGCTGTTATCTGGTCTGCTGTTCATTCCTGACATGGTAGGAATTATATACAGTGCACAGTCCTCTCTTTGAAGATGAAAGAGGCGATTTTCACCAGCTCGCTAATGCTTGCATTATGCAGCCCGTGATGTACACACACCCCCATCTCTTGTTGTGTTGTTAGGATGGGATTTCAGACTGCCATTAATGTCTTCTGTTGTTTGTTTTTTTCCTTTTAATTGAAACTGTGTTGTTACTTAACTTATGCCTTTTCCCCTCCCTCCCTCCCCTCAGTAATAATGCTGTTTTTCTTCTCTTTGGTGCTTGCTTAGAGAGGCAGGAGTAATGATGATGTTGTGGTTGTTGGTTTTTTTTTTACTGTATTGTCATGAAAAGGCAATCCAAGTATGGCCGAGTTCTCTTTTTCTCTCCCTCCCCCATTACTCTCTCTCTCTCTCTCTCTCTCTCTCTCTCTCTTATCTTCTCCTGCTCTCGAGACGCCCCATGTCATTTCAACTATGTAACAGTCCTTGGCTAATGGCTGTAATTAATGAAATTATGAAGCCTCTATTTTTGTTTATTGTTCAACGCCCTCAAGCAGCTGGCTTGCCAAATGGCAGCACTGAGCGTCTTTCCTACCCCGCCCCCTTGCCCCTGCCATGTCTTTGGACAAGGAATATCCTTAATTGTTATAAGATGAAATATTAAACTTTAATTAGCCAAAGCTGTTTACTATAAAACTGTGACAGGCACCATAAATTACAAGGGCAAGAGTTTTTTTTTCTTTTCTCTCTTTTTTTTTTTTTTTTTTTTTACAAGGCCGTAAAGCGGCCAAAATCCCTCTCACAGTGTCAGACATTAAACAGGCCGCGCCTTCAGAAATGCAGAGGAGCTGTTTAATGAGCTCGGAAGCTGGCTCGGCGTTTCCTCTCAGTAGGCTGTCTGTCTTTGATTTGGGCCCATTATCGCCCACAAACAGGGCCGCCAACACCATCGCTGCCGCTGCAGCCATTTTGTGTGCAGATGTGAATGGCCCCGCTTTACCAGAGGGCCCCTGACCCAAACCCTGCGTCTCCACTGGCCGCTTAGCCAGCCCTACACCCGCTCCCCTCCCCTCAACCACCCGTGTCGCCACACACGCGCACAGAGAAACACTGATTCATACCCTCTCATTTTCCTGTTTTATGTAAACCCAAAACGTCTGTGCCTGCCAAGAGAGCTTTGTGAAAACACTCGCAAAAAGTACCTGCAAATGGTTTGTGTATTTGCGGAATAGGAATAAGTTACTGTCACTTGTAATTAGCCTGTTTCAAAATAGAGAGCCAGTATTGGCTTGCGAACAGACGTACAAAGTCCCCATTCATACACGGGGCAACATTCTCCGTTCTCTCCCTCCCTCTGCTCCCTCTCAGCTTACTGACTAGATTCCCATGTGTTCAGGACATGATCAGAAACATTTTTTCATACAACCACATAGTTTTTATACGGCAAATTCCAATGGAGATTATTCTGGTGGGCATAAACTCTGCCACAGAAAAGCTCTCCTCACATCATTTCAGCAAGTCAAGGTTATATCGGTTTCATCTGATCTGTCCTGAATTAGCTCCCAACCATTGCAAATGTCTTCTACTCAATTCAGTTTCAATCATAAAAGACAGACACACAACAGGCTCCATATATTCTTTCCATGATTTTATGCACAGAAAATTGGCCTCTTTTTTTCGCTGAATCTCTTTTGAAGTCTGGTTCTCTAACACCCAAAACAAGCTGTATGTCTCCACAGTCCACATACTCCCCTCCCATCTATACCATCGGGGTTTGTTGTAAGAAAAAAAGAAAGCCATAGCAGTCAAAAGCAATTAGATTCACATTTCTACAAATTTTCCAGTGAATAGAAACAACTGGTCTGGTTTTAAAATGGTCTGATTCTCCAAGCTGGGCCTCCACGCCCAACCCCTGTATGCTCAATTGGAAAATCATGCAGGCTGTCTTCATCTTGGCAGTCTGCTAAAGCGGTCGTATTGTTAGTAATTTAACTGCCTATCTGACCATGCAGTTTAAGTAAACCCATGACCGGTGCAAGCCAGCTGCTTTACTCCAGGGCTTATTATTCTGGATCAAAACCCTGCTTATTACCAGTTACAGATGTTAATCATGTGTTTTGTTTTTGTGATGTAAAAATAATGAGACTTATTATTAAAGAAGGCTTTTTACATGAAGGATTTGGGTAAAGTGGATCATTTTCTTTCCTAATTCTTCTCTCTCTTTTATTTCTTCCAGTTCGACAAATACACTCCCAAACTGGACAATCCATTCATCAGACATTCAAACGTGAGTTCCTCTTTGTCGCTCTGATCTCAACTTGTTATTTGCATTTGGCAAATCAAATATTTGACATATTTGAATGTTGCCGCGATAGCATTTATTATGGCTGTGGTTTTGTGTGTGCATATGCTTGAGTCCTGTATGTACGTATCTCTGTATGATTTTGTTTTGTGTCTTTTTTTGTATCTCCCATCCTCCTCCTTTTCTCCCCAGTTCTTCCCCTCCTATCCCCCCACCATGCCAGGCATGCCCCCGCTGCTCCCACACTCAGGACCCTTCAGCTCGCTGCAAGGAGCCTTCCAGCCCAAGGTCAGCCCCACATCCCCACCCTCAGCCCACGATCTACAAACAAATAGAGAATATAAGGAAGCATGGGCTCGAAAGAAATCACAGAAGCTTTGACGCCATTGAAACACTCACTCACCCCAAATTTTAAAATAATAGCCATGCCTTTTTTTTGACGTGCTTTTTTTCTTCAAGTAGAGTCACCTTTTGTCAGTGTAAAAATCTACTTGCTGTATGTAAAGAGGAGCAAGACTTTGCATGGGTCAAAATGGCTACACACACTCACCAAAACTTAAGCAACTAAATTAGTAACCAGACACATAGTGCTGTAGTTTGGTTGGGTTGCTGTAGAACTACACTCACAGTACGGCACATTAGATATTTTACCACACAAAATTCCTTCTGCTGTTTGTCTTGGGTGAGAAAAGCAGCAGAGCTCTGTACACCAAAGATTTAAAACAGGATTCTAATAAACCTCACCCCATCCCATTTAAATCCATAAATCCATCCATAATACTCTGTCAGACTTGACTGGACCTGAACCAGGGCCAGAACTGCGTGCCACGCCAAAGATAAAAAAACGATGTCTGGCTGTTTAGGGGAGCAAAGGAGAGAGGATGCAGGGGCAGTGGGGATGTGAGGGAAGGGAAGGGGTGGGAGGGTGTGAGTCTGTCTGGCAGCTGCCCAGCGGCTGTGACCCGGTGTAAGCCACCAATCAAAGCTGGCCTAAATCCGCTGGCCCTTTTCCCAGGGGGCTCTGTCATGGAGGGGGCCCTTTTGTCGAAGGCCCCTCCAGATGGTTCAAGGAACAGTCTTATGCGTCCAAAGCCCCTGTTAAGTATTCTTGGAGAGGAGCTTCGGGGGGGAGGTAGTGCTTGGGATGTGTGTTTGTTTGTGGGGGCTGGTGACCCAGGTCATGGTGCAGGATCTTCCTATCCCTGATGTAGGGGTGGATTAATAAGGCTGATTTAGGCACTTGTGCTCCAAAGACTTAACGAGGAGATCGGAGAGATCAGAGATGTGTTACTCTGGCATGGCTCAGCGCCTGCAGCATCATCGCAGTTTTATCTACTGACGTCAGCCATACAGTAGCAGTCGTAGAGGATTAGTGAGCTATAGTGCCTCTGAAGGAGGATATAAGGTTAGAGTGATGCTATTACCACTCGCTTGAGGATCTTCTAGTGGTTTTAAAATGGAGTTCCTCACACATTTCCATGTCACGGACATCAACCTTGAGCTGTACTGCTTATTTGCATTATATGTGAGGATATTGAGTTAATGAGAGTGAAACCAAGGACTACTCTTGTGTATTATCTAAGGTAGATAATTGCAATCAAAGAAAGCTATTCTTTTTATCCTTAAGATACTCTTAAAGGGGAACGCATACATGTTATTCCTGTGGTCTAAGACAGCCCAAAAATTATTATTAAACATGAACTCTCTCCCAAATCCAAAAACTAGAGTGCTCAAACTCAAATTTGTGATGTCATAGGGTATAAAGTCTGAAGCTGCTCCATAGATAGTGAATCTGGAAAGATGATGTAGATGGCATTCAAATCACCCAGGGGAATATTCTGAGTACATGGGTACATTTTCTGTTCCAGTGCTGAGAATTGTCTATGGAGCAGCTCCAGACTTTATACCCTATGACATCACACGTTTGAGACTTACTTTGGTGGTTTCTGACTTTGAGAGAGAGTAGCTTATGTCCACAAATATTGACTAAACTTTCCTAGGCCATGAAAATAACTTATTGGAATTTCTAATTTAGGTGGTAATTCTCTTTCAACACTTCTTTTTAGATCACATTATATGAGATCAAATTGTGTTGTGTCTGCCTTAGTATACAAAAGGCAGACATTCTGCTTCTGTTTCTCTGATCTATAAATGTTTTAACTACTTTTTATGTGGTTGATCACCATGTATCTCTTTCCCTTTGTCTCTCTCTCCGTCAGGCATCTAATCCCATCGACGTAGGGGGACGTCCTGGAGCAGTACCTCACACACTCCTACAGAAGGATCCACGGGTAAGCATCAGGCGGCCAGCACCCCAAACCAGTCTGCTCTTCCTCTTCCTCTGTGTCTTCCGGTCAAAGCCACACATGTGCCGTACATACAGTATTTATACATACATGTTTCTCACAGAGATGTGAATGCATGTATTTGCACTGACATCTTTTTGAGACAAGGTGTACATCTCAATGGACACATTTATAAAAGGTGCCAGTGTGATTTGAGCCTCCCCACACTGGTGATTTGTCAGCCTACAATACTGCACATTTTGGCTCCTTGTCTGTGCTATTGGTGATAATGACTGTCTGTTTGTCCATACAGATAACAGATCCATTCAGGACATCTGTTAGGGTAAGTGGTTGCCTTATCCATCTTTTGTTAAATGTTTCATCTCTCTGGCCAGGCCACAAAGTCTAAAACTGAAAATTCTTCAACAACTCCTGATCAAGGAAATTCAGGGTTTTGGCTGCATTTAAGGATAGCTTTGAGGTCTCTATTGGGCTAAAGTCAGGGTTAGATTTTCTTAATCCGTTGCCTGGTTGAAAATTCTGACGAGTTCCCACTTTGTAGTTTGGCCAGAAAATCTCAATGCCAGAATCCATTTTTAGCTCCCTATATCAAAGCCAGCAGGCTAACCTCAGTTTCTCTCTAAATTTTTAGAAACCTGGCAAGTGGTGTGCAGTGCATGTCCAGATCGCATGGCAGATCTACCACCACCAGCAGAAAATGAAGGTGCGTGAGATGGATAATGATGTCTTTCAGGAATCCTGCTGTCATGTAAAACCAGATACAGCGTATTGGTAATGGGATAAGTCGGGCTAAGCATGTCATAGTTTGATCTTTACCTGTAAAATTATCTGTAATCATGTTATTGGATTAAGAACGACCATCTGGGTGGGAAAAGGCAGATAACTAACTTAATAAAAACACAAAAAACAAAATGGTGTCTCCTCTTGTTCAGAGTTCTCTAGGACTTACATATACAGTACGAAGGTCACACTTAAGCAGAAGTTAAGGCTCTGTGCATGACTCACTCCACCTAAAGAGGAAGGGGCAGATCATAAATGGCCACATTTATAGCACTCAGTGACAGAATTTGTGATGATTTGAACACGCATAAAAAAGCTTGAGAGAAAATACTTCTCTCGCTGACATATAATGGTGTGGCCTTGCCATGGAGATCCTCTTCTCATGCCTCTGGCCTGGTGGTGTCAGTCCTTCTTGGGCTTTGAACACCCGCTACCAAGGATTTAGTGTCCCTAATCAGCTTACATATATTTGTTATAACACATTTGGCCAGAATTGGAGACATGGAGCCATTGTTGATGTATCTGTCTTCCTCTGATCTCTCACCCAGTGTAGCTGAGGATAAATCCCTCTCACTCTGTCGCTGGAAACATTTGCTACTGTTGTCCACCGACCTAATTTTCTTTGTATGTCTCCCTCTCCTTTTCTGTGCCCCTCTCGACTACAGCAAATGCAGCTGGATCCTCACAAACTAGACATGAATGGGAAGCTGGACCTGTTTAGTCGACCCCCAGCTCCAGGAGTCTTCCCAGGGTTTCCGTACCCTCATGACCTGGCACGACCCCTCTTCTCTTCCACAGGTCAGTAGTGCGATGAACTGCAACTTCCAAGACAAATTATTCAAAACACTCAAATTATCCCATTCTCAAAGCCTTCCAACGCTGTTTTTTTTTTTTTTTGTCTTTATGCAAATGAGCATTTATAGCCCCACGTTGAGAAATTGTTCCTCCACCACTGAAATAGCATCGTTTTTTTCTCTCCTCTCATGTAATGTTCACTTAATTATAGTGCTTTTGTAGCAAATGTTTTGCCAGTAAAGGGAGTCAGATATGTCTATGAATATGGATGACTCTCGGTTAGGTAATTGACTGATTTGCCCTGCGTTGGAGGGCAACAGAGAGCTGAACGGCCTTTGACTGGTAATTATGCAGTGGTGTGTCAGAGGCACTGCTGTAATTGGTTCTTTCATTAACAATTCATGGAATATGGGTGATGGTAACAGTGTCAGCCAGCTTGTTGCACAGTCAGGAACTGACCTCAATAAGCAACTATAGACTCGCACACAAAACGAGCAGCAGCTACAATAAAAGCAAAAATATCACTGACTAATTTGCTCAATGGCATTACCCAGCCATCTCTGAATTCCTCTCACTTAAATGTATATTCCACAAGTTGGTCTTGCTGATTCAGAAAAATATTTGTAAATAGTTGCTTGCATTTAGATTTTTCCTTTTTTTTTAAAATGTTTCTGATGGAGATTAACTTCAGTTTGTCTCTGTATGACTAGTCAGAGAGTTTTTCAGTGCCCCTCAGAAAAGAGTTACAAGGGCCCGTGGGATGAAATCTTCCCCTATGGAATCGGACAAACCTTTGTGATCCTGATTCGTTATCAGTATCAATGGCGTTTACATAAACCAACTTGAAAACGTGCAAAATGGTAGTGTCACCATGCCATTTTCCACTCTTCTGATGGAAAAGCACGGATTCTCGCTATCAGATGATCAAACAAGTCATCAAATACAAAAGACCATTGTCTCATTACCATGTCACTAGAAGCGCTCCGTAGGCTAAAGTTGGCAACTTGCGCTCCTTCGTACCATGCCTGTAAGCACTGATAATAGAAGAGCAGTAATAAGTGCAGTAACTTCACTGTTAGACCATCTCTCATAACACTCAGTTTAAAGTGTGTTTCTGAAAACCTACATTTTGAGGGCCATGTAGCCCTTACACCTTACCCTACCCCTCTATCCCAACAAGAATCGGGACACCCTACCCCTAGTCATGAACACGCAAAACAGAGGGGTAAGGGCTAAGTGATAGGGGCAAGGGGTGATCTAGGATTGAGCCTTTATAACTGTCTGATTAGACAACAATAACACTGTGATATCTTCTCTGCTCTGACAGGCTCCGGCCACCCCGCTCCTTCTCCGTACGGCCCTGTCCCCCACCCCAGCGGCTTCCTGCCTCCTAGCCATTTGGCAGGTAAGTGTAAGTAACCCCATGTTCAATTTTTTTTAAACATTTATCTCCTCTTTCTCTCCGTCTTGCTCTCTCTCTCTTTTACACATTAAAAGCCACCGGGGTGTAATTTGAAGCCTAGATATATCTACTTTTGATCTCTGGGTCATTTTGAGGGTTCATAAGGAGTCCAGTTGGCCACTGAAGTAAGTCAGTTGCGGCAGTTCGTCAGCAAACTCAGAGTTCATGGTAATGGAGAGTGTAGCCATCATATAATCAGACAGTATGATTCATAACAGCCTTAAATAACTCTGTCTGGGTTCATTAAAACACGTAGCTAGCCTAGTATTCAGTCTCCCTCATTTGTTTGGACAAAATATATTTGCAGAGCAACAACATATGACACTATTTTCTATATGCTTGCAAAGTCATTCACAGGAGTAATGGAGGGTAGTTAATGTTGGATTTATTTGTGCATTTAATTATGTTTTTATGCATTCATTTATTTTTCCACCATTCTATCTGAGACTCTGTTTTGGTTCAGAGTGGAAAGTTGATTTCATGGAATAAGCCCTTGAGTCAATCCATTTTGTGCTTATGAATACATGGTGCACTGAGGAGGAAGATTTAGCGAGCAAAATTTTCCTGTCCAGGGAATTCATGTGTGAGGCAGAGGAGATTTCTTAATTGTTGTCTTTTCTAATACATTAACAAGCCCCGGAGCTGAAAATCCTTAAACCCTAATCTGTTGATAAGTCCTGCATTTCCTGATGGATTTTTGCAGAATTAAAATGGGACTGCAAATTATCAGTTGATGAATGTTGCTCACTGACTTCTCAGGGTAAATGTTTGTGTTATTCCTATAAATTTGGAGGCTGTAGTCTGCGCCAGTGGAGCCCATCAGACACCGATTCTCCAGTTAAATCACTGTGGTCTGTCTAGCCTAATTTTTACAGCTTCTAATTCCCCTGTCCCACCACAGTCTATTTTCAGTTCAGCTCCAGCAACTCTAAAGTAATTTCCCCATCAAGCAGTGTTCCTTCACTAGCCCCAGCAGGGTCAGGGACACTCCACTCCAGTTAGTGGCAGTGAATCCAGCATCCAGGCGACCTGGCTACTGCAGGATTAGCAGGCAGAGAGCTAGGGTGGCAGCGCTAAAAAAACCACAGCTCGCTTGTAAGAGAAAAGCCGAGTGGAACGGGTTGGTGTTGGGGTGAGCACCGCTAGCCAGCCCCCCCCTTTTGCTAATCCCTGTTTGGCATTTTACAGATCCTTTCAGTCGCTCCAGTTCCTATGGCGGCCTCGGCAACCTTTCAAGCAGTGCCTTCGGAGGATTAGGCAACCCCTCGCTTGGTAAGCGCTGGCCCCCTCTCCTCCTCCACCGCTCCCCCTTTCAATCTGGCCCCTGTGGCCAGTAACAGAACAGAGCAGGACAGCGTTAGACCACAGGGAGAGCCAGGAGGGGAGGAAAAAAAAATCAAGACACTTAGCTCTAGTTTCTGTGTCAAAACAGCCCTAGCCCAGGGAGGCCCAACAAGGCAGCACAACACACCACAGCAAACCTCCTCCCTGCCTCCACTTCATCCACCAACCATGTCCCCAACAGTCTGGCTTTAATCTGGCTGCGCTGCTGCCAACAGGCACTCTCAGGTCCGCTGTTTGGTGGCAATTCATCTATTAATTATTTGACAAGCCCCTTCTGCACCACCATGGAGGGCTTTCTCTTTTCCCCCTGCATCCTTCTCTCTATGCCTTTCTCTCTTTTCTCTTCATCCCTCCTATTTTTGTGTGCCAAATCGGTCACCCTGTTGTGAAAATGGATGTGATTGGAATAGACATGCTGTGGAATGCTAAGGTCTCCCTTGGCTTTTCACAGCCCTCAACTCCAGAGGGCAAGTGAGTCTTCCCTGTTCATCCAGTGCAAAAAAGGGAGTGGGGGGGAGAAGCCCTTTAGTCCAAAAGCAAATGAGTAGTTTTTTTCTCTGGTGGGGGGAGCCATTAACCTCTAACTCTTTCAAACAGCTTCAGTGAGAGAACCTCCAGAGACAAAGACAAAAGCCGCTTTTGTTGTTGAGTCTTTCTCATCTTATGTGTCCTCAAGAAGGTTTTGTGCCCAATTAACTTACAGTGGGTCCCACGCCTGTCTCCCCCCTTCCCTCCAGGGTCCAACAGCGTGTTTGGCACCAAGGAGGGGCCAGGAGGACTGCCCACATTTGGCAGCCCCCACCACGACACCTGGAACAGACTTCGACGAACCCCACCATCGTTCCCCACCCCGCCACAGTGGCCCAAAACCGCAGACGCTGAGAGAAGCAACTCAGCCAACAGCCATGAGAGAGAGCGGGAGAGAGAACGGGAAAGAGAAAGAGAAAGAGAAAGAGAAAGAGAGAGGGAGAGGGAAAGAGAGAAAAGAGACTCGTCCATCGGGAAGGAAGAGAAGGATAAAGACAGGTGAGTTTGAGGCAGATGAAAAGTAACTTTTGCTTTTGTATGTACTTTGGGGGTATTGTTTGTTCAATTTAAATCAGTGTTGAATGATATTTCTCCATAATGCAATTGCTTTACATTTTTGCTGTCATCACAATGCAAAATTTGACCTGGGACTTCACTGTATTGTTTCAAAGCACAACACACAACAAATGTGAAAGAAATTGTGAATCTTTCCATACAGCATATCAAAACTATCCTCATAGATACTCAAATACATGATCACAACTCAAAAGACATGTCTACAATAATGATCCTTTTTCCAGCTAGCATTAGCATATATACAAGATGATCAAATTATGTTTGAACAAGATGAAAAACACTTGAATCAAATCTGAAATCAGCTCTGGAAATAAAAAGATGTACTGTCAAAGACTAAAAGAAAAAGTGTGACAATTCTCCAGTCCATTAGTTGTATCCGTGGAAACTGAAATAAATTGAATTCATGAATCCGACAAGGAAACAGACACAAATCAAACAGGCAACAAGCAGCTCTTAGAGAAGCTATCTGTCCAAAATTAATTGGAAGGATCTCTTTGGATGATATTCCAGCAAAACGTAGGTTTAACTGTCAAGTTTAAAGACAGTCAGTGAAAGACGTGAGCATGGTTGCCTTTATTTCTTGAAAGAGAATTATAACTCAGATTTTATTAAATTCAATCAAGGTAAATAAATCATTCCTAAATATAACTCTACATGATGCTTGATTTATCTAGCACTAAATTGTTTCATTATGTCATTACAGGGATTCTGTGGATCGCAACCGCCACTCCAATCGTTCATCTCCAGCCTCTGCACCAGTCAGCTACCAGATCAGCAGCCTGATTCGCTCAAACAGCCAGAACTCCTGTGATTCGGGTCGACATCACAGCGGCAGTGTAGATCGAGTTCGTGAGGCCGAGAAGGAGCTGCTGGAGCGCCACAGAGAATCTTCTACGTTGGGTGACGTAAAGGTGAAGGAGAGCCGCTCGCCCAGCAAGGAGATGCTAGAGAGGAGATCCTCTGAAGACTCCATCAAACCCGCCCAACGTTCTCCTTCCCCATACTCCAAGGCTGTGATCAATGAGCAGGGCATGAAGATGGCAGGTGGGCCCCCGCCTACACTCAAGGACAGCGAAAGGAAAGAGCCCCCGCCTGCAGAGCTCCTCCACAAGGTGAAAAATGACATGAAGATTAAGGAGGAGAGAAAGGAGGAGCAGGAGGTCATGGTGGTGAGTTCCGAGCCCGCCCCCCAACCACCAGCCCAGGCTCTCCCTGCTCCCATCAGCCAACCTGTAAACCCACACCACCACCACCCACCTCTGTCCCACCAGCCCCCTCTTCCCTCACCACGTGGCAGTGACATTCCAGCACCTGGCTTGCATGGTGTTCCCATGGCACACTCTCTGCCCCTTTCCATGAGTGCCATGCCCCAGATGGGCAGCCTCAATGTGCTCGACCGGGCTCGCATGGCTCCTTTCATGGGTGTGAGTCCTCTGGCAGGAAGAGAGCGCCTGCCCCACCCGGCCTTCCCTTGGGACCCACTAAGAGAGGCCTACCGCAGCCTGGACCTGCAGCGACGCATGGACTTCCAGCTCAGGGCTGAGCAAGGACATCGCTTCCCCAGTGTGTACGAACAGGAACGAGCCTACCGCGAAAGGGAGGCTCATGACTACTCTCACCACGAGCACCTGTTGGAAGTGCGCAGGGAGCACGAGAGGATGAGACAACAGGCGGAGGAGCGAGAGCGCCTCCACCTGAGGGAGGAGCTGGACAGAGCACGCCTCCATCAACTGCATCAGTCCCCAATGGAGGGCCATCTACCCCACATGCCCCCCTTTATGCCCCACCTAGGCGGCATGCCCTATCCCAGACTCAGCCCCTCTACGGGACACAACGGCCCTCTGAACAGAACACCCCCTACTGCCGCACTCAGTGCACCCCCGCCCCTCGTGCCAGCCGGCAGTGCCAGGCCAGCCTCACCCAGGAGGACTACCCCCCTCACCACCCAGGACCCACGGGACTACTCCCCATCTCGCAACCCTAAAGAGGTAGAGGCTCGGTAGCTTGTTAGAAAAGTGCACAAGGTGTTACTAGACGCACTCACAAGCCCTGCTCCCCTAATCTGAGAACTTCTTGCGAACAAAATGCACTGCTCTTCACCAGAGAAGAGCAAAACTCCCTAAGGGAAAGGGTATGATTGTACAAAGTAAAGGTGTGTAAGGCTGATTAAGCACATGCCATGACTTTATTTTTAGCGGACTGAAGGTTGAATAATGTCGGTAAAGAGAACATAAATATGTGTATGTTTATATCCGACTTAAATATTTGATAATTATTAATATATTAATCCAATACCTTTTTTCAGCTTTGTGCGAAAAGAGAGGTCCTGAAATGAGTTTGTACATTTCCTATCCTTGTTCCATGTATAGATATCATTTCTATGAATTTTATGTATTTTGTGCATTAGTCACGCCTTTTACAATATTTATCCCAGTTGATTGTGAGACATATCCATTATGACCCACTGTAAAGACTGGATTTGGTTTCAACCTTCAGTAATTTAACCTCATGGTACCAGGATATCCTCAATGATGACAATGTACAATGTTACATTACCGATTTGTTTTGTTCATTTGTTTTGCCTTTGAGATATGCAGATAAATATATATTATGAGGTCTTTGTTCAGTCTCTGTAAAGAAAACCGATGTAAATAACTTGTTGATATTCCTTCGCTGCAAAAT
Organism: Epinephelus moara; assembly: GCF_006386435.1. Lineage (NCBI taxonomy): Eukaryota > Metazoa > Chordata > Actinopteri > Perciformes > Serranidae > Epinephelus > Epinephelus moara. The sequence goes on from NC_065513.1 coordinate 10,326,041, forward strand.
TACCATGTAAATTTATTAGTCTTTTTAACCATTTCTAGAAAAACAAAATTAAATGAAACATGGGGAATCAACTTCCCTGTTGAATATCATGGCAACAGACAAGCCTGGCCAATGGATGGGGAAGTATGACGGGAGGGTGTTGTAAGGGGGCCTAGAAGGATCATCTGCAATCTATGCAAAGCAGCACACAGCACCCTAATGAAGAGATCACCCGGAGGGAGCAGACGATACTGGTGATGCTGAGAGAAACTTGGATTAACACATGTTTATATTATCAATGAAATAATGATGGAATTATTAAAAGACTTCCAAGTCACAAACTGGACCAGCCCCGGACAGAAAAGAAGGACACTTTTTAGTGGGCGGACAAAAAGACTTTCTCTGTCAACCTTGTGGTGTTGTGCAGTTGTTTTTCTTAGACTCTTGTATACAAAACAAGTAGAGTTTTAGGCGTGCAAAAAAATGAAAATGAACATTCTTGGTTTAAAATGTACGGAATAAAGTTTGGACCTAATGTCATACATCTGTTACTTGTCTTTCATCCTGGCACGCATTGTCAGTGCTGACTACGAGCACTGAATTTGTCTGTGAGCCAGACTTACTGAGTGGAATGTTGATGTGAGCTTGATAGGTTTGCCAATAATGCTTGTGCCTCCGTTTTCAGCATTTAGAGTATTTGCTCATCTGATATCAAGCTATTACTTTGAAATCATAAAGGCAACAGACTTGGCTGGCAGAGTAGCCTAAGCCATAAGATCATTTGACCATAATCTGTCATACATGGGCTGCAGAGCTCTTCAGAGGGGATCGATGAGATTGGGCCAAGGCAATACAGGGAGGGACTAATAGGACATTGATTTTGTATGAAAGCAGGTTTTGAGTGTTTGTGTTGCAGGTAACCGGTATTGACTGGCAGCCCAGCCGCATATTGACCCGTGGTCTGGACTCATTAAGAGGAGCAATGCCTGGGAGGCAGGCTATCGGATGGTGGAGGAGAGGCTCCTCTCTCTTCTCATACGCCCCCTCTCCTCATGCACACCACTCATCTGCTTTTCTAATGAGGCCGGAAGGCGCTCTGGAGTGGGCCGCAGAGGGAGCCCTGAGGCGCCCCGTCCTGTTATTGACAAGACCTCGGCTGTGCTTGCCGCCTGTCCAGAGACGGCCAATTCATCCTGATAATGCCCCGACTACTCATCTCGCTGCTGTGTGCCGTGAGACCCACCAATCCTGTCCCATGGTATCAGCCCATAATGACAGCGTGGATCAAACCGTGGCCAGGTCATTAGGGGATGTTATTGAAAATCAATGGCGCTCCTGTGTCTCACACACTCTGGCAGGGTTTTTTAAAAAGGGCTCCTTGAAAAGACTGTTTGCCAGAATGGGGCTTGCGTATTGGGAAGACTTAAATCACTATCACTTTCAATTTAGGCTCCTGGTAATTGAGCCACATATTCCTCCGACGGGTAGCATCTGTCAGTGGCCAGCTTCACTTTAGCGCTGTGTGCTTTTAGTCCTAATCATCTAGTCAACAACAGGTACTTAACCCCTGTACTTGTTACCGCATAGTGATTTTTCCTGTAGCTATTATTTACCAAGCAAGCTTTGGTAGAAGAAAAACACACACCTTACATTTTCCCCCGACTCAATCACTCGGTCCTGTGCTCTATCCATTTTACGGCTGAGTGTGGAACGGCCCTCCGGAGATGAAAAGCTCCATCAATTTCACTCATCGTCTGGCAAGGTCAATTTATTTCAGCACACAGTCCATCATCAGATGGGAATCAATTGACACATTGCCTAGCATATCCAACCCAAGGTGGGTTATTACAGCTTCTGCAATTGTCAGCTCTTTTCCAGAGCTATTCTTCACATGTCCAGGCTTTTTTTCTTTTTTTTGTTGCTGGGATTGTTTATGATTTTCTATATTTACTTGTTCAAAATTTGGAACACATTTTCTATTTGATGGAACATTGTTACAATGACAGGGCTCCGTGTAACAGCTTGTCAAAAAAAGCGACTGTGATACAAGATTGAAGGTTTTTTTCCACACATTTCTCCACTATAATCCCAATTAATAGGATACGGTGGTATCTGAGGTAAGACATTGTTTTATTGTTCCACTAATCCTCTTCATTTATCTGTGAGAAACCTCAATGCTGAGGGTTTAGGATTGAATTTTCATGGTCTCAAATACCTCCAAAAAGTGCTTGGCACAGAGCTCACCCCAGATTCAGCGAACAGTGGAACAGGCCTAAGGGGCTTTTATAGAGCACAATGGCAGCTAATAACACAGTGCCAAGCTAATAAGATGGGCAACAAATGAATGGTTCGGTCCAAGCTCCTTTTCTCTCTTGCTCACTCTTCCCCCGCTGATAAAACATGTATGAAAGCGTTTTTGAGCCGCTATGTAGTGGCTCCCTAGACTTTTCCCCCAGCGAGAGCTAATGCATTAGTTCCCATTTGAAGGCTGTTTTGAAATGGAGATTGGTAATGAGACGGGAGGCCCCCGCCATGATCACATTTGGATTGCTGGGGCCTCCTCTGGGCCTGGTGATTTGGGAGACGGTGGCTCTGCTCGGAGTTCAAGCCCATCTCTCTGCGGGGGTTAGCAAACCCTGACGAGAGCCATTCTAAACCACTAAACTATATCTGAACTGTGAACTGAGGGAGAGAGCACTGAGTCAAGGGCTTTGGCTGTGGATCCCTGTCGCAACGCTCTTTGTAGACTGCATGTTGTTTTGACCACCTAAAAAGGCTAGTAGCATACAACCTTCCATGTTGCCGTCTTTTTATAGCCTTCAATGTCAACAGAGCGGCAGCTGACAGAAACCAGGCCAGTCAGCGGTTAAGGAGCTGACTTGGAAACAGCCAAATGGTGTGAATTCCAGACCTTGGTGACAAAGTGCTGTCTAATGTCTTTGCACCTCTGGACTTATGACAAATATTCCGGCTGTCTCACAACACCACCGCTATGGCTGTACAAGGAGAGCAGCCAATGCAGTCTTGGAGAAGGCATATACTGTGAATCACTTACAGAGGAACCTCAGAGAGCACCATGTGAGACAGGGAGGAGTGGAAGAGAATTAAGGGAGATGGAAAAGAAGGAGGTCCAGAACAGTCGGCAGCCAAAATAAGTTTTCCACTTTGATTCAATTTTGAGGATTTTTCCAGCCTTTAGTGGAACCTCACAATCTCCCACACTGGCCATATTATGTACACAAGCCATAAAAAATGAATAACATTTATGCAGCTGGGTGCATCTGGCAGCGATAGTCCTCTCATTCAGGGACCCACAGGATGGCACCATGCCGCCACACCACCCTCTCTGTTCTATGTATGGGCACTAGACAAGAGAAGACTAAGGGGAGGGGTGGGTGGTGTAAAGGGAGGCTCTCAAATGCTTCGAATGAGTTTAAAAAAATAAGAGATTTCAAGGCAAATGGAGGCCATACGTGGCTCGTCCAATTTGGCACAGCTAACGCACATGATTAGCCGTAGAGACGTTAATCAAAAGTGGCTCAGTATTTGAAGGGGCGGTGAGAGGCACTGCCAGCTGGTGACAACATGGCTTGTGTGCACGGGCCAAGAGTGAAGTTTATTTGAATATGGATCTTGCCGTGACCGTATTTCTCCAGAGCTCAGTTAGCAGAGCGTTCCTTGGCTCATCACTAGGATCGCCTCAGAGCTGCTTGGCATCCGGGAAGGCGGAAGTTTTTCCAAGCCGCAGAATGAGAATTACGATTTAGTCCATCCCCTCTGGTGGTGTGGGCATATTCATCATAAGCATTTATTCAGTTTGACGCTGGCAGAGATGCAACACCTAGTTCTTGGCGTCCATGTGTGAGGATTTCCTTTCCAATATGAAATTATGAAATTGACAAAAAGGTTGTTTTTACAGCCTATGAATTAATAACACATTTAAAAATAAAACATCCTATCTTTCCACATTAAACCGTGCTAGGCCTGTACTGAAAACACAGAGCTTAAATATTAAACTGTCAGTGTTGCCTTCAAGCCAGGGCTCAAGTTGGAATAGGACCACCGGTGGTTGGAATAAGACCACCAGTACTCTAAACCAGCAACAGCACAGCATCTGTATTCAGCTTTAATGAGGAATGGGGTGCTTTTTGTTTGGTTTGATTAAATTAATTACAGACTAATGGAGCTATGTTTTTAAGCTTGTTGATAGGGTTAGGGTAGGGTTTGGTTAGAGATCGCTCACAGATACAGTTACCCAGTGGTGTCTTCAGAACATTTTCATACGGGTGGCCAGATGGAGCCACTGAAAATCTTGGGGTTGGCACACCAGAAACAAAAGCCACAACTTAATTTTAAGGAAATTAATTGTGCTATGGTAGTGTATGGGCTAGCTGAAAACTATGTGAATATGGAGAGTTAAGGAATCGCATATTAATATACTTTAATTTCCCCTTTTACAGTTGACATTACTAATTGTCTGATGTGCATAGACTAATACCAGTGCAGTTAACTTCTTGAGTTCCACAACAATTCTGTTTGAATGTGTTGTGTTTTAATGTGTTATGTATCTAAACATGTTAGGTGTTTCATTTTTCTTCAGATAGTGTGGTTATCCCTTTCCTACTCTTGGGTACACATAAAACCTATTTCCATTCAAAGATCTTGAGGTTAGAGTTACAAAATGAACGTGCCACAGCCTCTTAAAGACATTTCTGTTAGCTTCTGTGCCCCCACTGGTAATAGTAGTAGCACACATCAGAGAGCAGATTCCAAACTCACAAACAGCTTTGGGATGCTTTAGGTTGCCCAGGATTAGCAATAAATAAATACAGGCTGCATTCCCACTTACATTTTCTCAGACAGTCCTATTCCATTTTTGCCAAAGGCCATAGGACTTTAAGCTCCATAGTGATGATATGGGATAGATAAACAAATTCTTTTATTAATTTATTTCTTTCAACTTGAAGACAAATTTTGAAAACAAATTATTTTAAGATTCAGTAATATGCAAATTAATTGTTTCTGTGTACAGTATTGATGGCATCATCAACATCAGTGGACCCAAGCACCCCTGGAATTTTTTCAGATGGGTGGCTAGATGGGGTCACTCGAAATCTCTGGGTGGCCCACTAACACCAAAAGCCGTAACTGAATGTCAGGAATTCAGTCATGCTTTTATAGTATACAGTCTAGTTGAAAACTGTGCCAATACAAGTACAGTAAACATGTTCAGTTACGCAAAAATTCTGTTATAAAATAATTAATTTGTTAAGTATGTGTACGTGTTATGTACCCATTGTCATTCAGATACCTTGAGGTGAGAGTTCAAGGGACCTCTTTGAAAATGCCCATGCCCGTTACTGCAAATATTTAGCCCACCTCTGAAGCATTAGTTATACCCCTTCCCAATTAGCTATGTTGACATGGTTGGTGCCAGTGGATGCCTTAGGTCATCCAGTTTCAGGAGATATCTACCTACCTTCATGCTTAAAGGACAACTTCAGTATTTTTCAACCTGGGCTCTATTTCCCCATGTGTATGTGTGCGTATGATTCATGGGTATCACTTGTTCTAAAATTGGTTCAGTATTGAGCCGCGAAACAAGCTAAAACGGTAATGGGGGCAAATGCATCCCGTATAAAAGTGCTTTTTTTCGCCACTGACCAGTTCAGATCACCAGTGCTATCTCTGTAGATAGCATATTGTAGCGGCCCTGGGGCAGTGGTGAGTGTGAATGAGTGGAGTCAGCTGTCAGTCAGTGTTGGAGCAGAGAGGGGGAGGGCGGCCCCGCTTGGTACTGTAAATGAGTATGTGTGTGTGAAGTGTGTGTTACGCTAGAAGAGTCAGAGGACGGAGTCTTTTACGTGCTACCCCCTGGAGTGTTACCGGAGTTTTTGGAGTGCTCAAATAAACGGGCCTTTTTCCCGAACGCAAGAACAGGATGTCGCGCAACACCCCGTACAGCTTTCATAGGCTGCCTTTGTCGGACGGCGAGATGCTGAAGTTGTGGCTAGTTGTGCTACAAATGGATGCTAACACTCCTGTCCAGACACTGCGCCTTGCAGACCATCGGGTCTGCAGTGCTCACTTCTCCCAAGATGACTACTGCCAGCCGAAGAAGAGAAGACATCCAATCCCGAAACACCTCTTCCTCAAGAAAACGGCTGTCCCACGAGTAGAGAGAGCTACAGACACAGTGGAGCAAAGCTCGTGACATCACACAGCCCAGAGGTAAGGGAAAGGCTAAGTTAGTATGCTATTTACAGAGATATCACTGGCGATCTGAACCGGTCAGTGGTGAAAAAACACACACTTCACACACACATACTCATTTACAATACCGAGCAGGGACGCCCTCCGCCTCTCTGCTCCAACACTGACTGACAGCTGACTCCACTCATTCACACTCACCACTGCCCCAGGGCCACTACAATATTCTATCTACAGAGATAGCACCGGGCGATCTGAACCAGTCAGTGGCGAAAAAAAGCACTTTTATACGGGGCGCATTTGCCCCCATTACCGTTTTAGCTTGTTTCGCGGCTCAATACTGAACCAATTTTAGAACAAGTTGTACCCATGAATCATACGCACACATACTCATGGGGAAATAGAGCCCAGGTTGAAAAATACCGAAGTTGTCCTTTAAAAAAACAGCACACCACAGCCTTTTAAAAACAGTAATGTTGGCCTCCAATTAGTTTTATGAGGTGGGGCCTGTCTGTGGGGTCACAGTTGTATCAAGGATGACACGGCCCCCCGGTCCCCTCTGGGGAGCGCCACTGAAAAACAAGTTAAAGCTGAAGACCTGTAGATAAACAGTTTATGGTGTCCTGCTGTTAACAGAAAATGGCAATGCTGCTTAAATGCATGGACAGTCAAGTTATGTCAACATCTAGGTGATTAAATAGTTACAAATCATAACTCTGAGTCAGCGAACAAACAATGCTGTAGAGACAACAATGCCATATGTTGAGTCATGCAATCTGTATCTAAAACCTAACATTTCTGTTGATCAGTGTGGCATCACTATCACAAGGAGACACTGTTGAAGGCCGTGCACTGCTTCAGAGCATGTTAATAATATATGAAACAATCAAAATAATGCTCTAATACACTGCACCAGCGGTTTCTATTTTATGGAGTTCTATGTGTTTCTGTTTGATGCTTTAGTGCAGAACTCAACATCCTTATGTGAGGTCATTCTCTTGATACAGATTGGATTCTTATTGCTTCCTTCAGCACAGGGAGGTTCACTCTGCTGAGCACAGAATGGCAGCTGATTTGAGACGGCATTTATGTCATCAACAAGTTATAACCCTGACTCACAAAAATACCAAAGGCGGCTATAATAAGGTGGAAAAGGGCAGGGGGATCATATTCTTCATGAGACCAGCTTCAATGGGGCTTCTCAGCATTCCGGGCCTGGCTTTGCCCGCCTCCCATGCTTCTTTGGAAATTTGTCTGGCAGCGAACATGCTTTGAAAGGCTCTTATCTCCTATCTGGGCAGGAGCTCCATGCACCAAGATAACAAACCCCATCTTATCTTGCCGTGTTCGTTAATGTCACAGCTTAAGGGGCTTGTTCTTCCACTTGCAATGGGGCTTGCAGAGCGGATTGTTTGCAGATTAGTCAACACAGGCCTCTGGAGGTCTTGGAGCGCGTTCAAAATGCTTGTCTTGTCCCACAGACGTTCTTGTATGCGCACATTGGCGTGCTGGCTGCCTCCCGCTTTTCTGTGTCAAATGGCAGGAGTACCACACAATGGTTGGTAGGCATCATTACACACGGTGAGATCTGCAGTACTACTTATCGCATCAGACAAGCCAGTCGTGCAAGCCAAAACAAAAATGTGTATGTTAGCTTCCCAAGGCCAACAATGTTGTTAGATGTTTTGAGGATGGCTTGTTATTATTCCGTTGCTGATTAGCGCAGAGCCTTAATCAGTGATACATTCTGAACCAACATCTATTGGAGCTTACCAACCTAGGACAACATTCAGCCTGCAGTATTTCATGTATTTTGTCCAGTCTGTGTGGCCAGATTCATGATCATCCCTTTGTGACACAAGAGACCAGGCAGAGCTCCATTGACTCCAGCCATCTGGCTATCACACACAACCCTTGGCTACACAGTGGCTCACTCAGCGATTGATTGGGGTGTTGAAGGCCAGCTATTTAACACATCAGAACAACAAGTACTGCTATCAAGCTGGCCCTTCTCGTGCCTCGTTTCTGTGCCGCCCAAGAATGTCTCTTATCTCTTCCCTTCTGCTTGTTGGTTTAAGCCAGACAGCATATGCCCACATTCCCCCTGTAATACACCGTTGTGCTTTTGGTGCAACCCTGACAGTCAGACAGGTTGCAGCTGAGATCTGATGGGGGATATAACCCATGTGCTGGCTGGTGGGAAGCGGGTCTTTAAAAAAATTAAATCTGGTTATATATTGCAGCCTCTGGGGGGAATGTGGGAAAAAAAGCATTTTCTTCCCAACATGCTCTCCTGTTGTTGCACCAAAAGACTGACAGATGAAAATAAAGCTCTGTGTTCCATATCATTAAATCCCGCTCTCTCACCTGATTGCATTCTTATTAGTGCCTCCATTCTTCTCCCATTATTGTTACTTCTAGTGAAACAGGCCTGATAATGTGCACTCACTCGCTAGATGCGCAACCTGCTCATTCCCATCTCTGATTCTTTGTTGTCGGCGAATGGTTTTTAAATGAAAAGTGTGAGTGCGGTGTAATTATAATTCTGGGGGTATTATGAAATCAAATATCACAATGAATGTAATTTTATTTGCTTGTAATCTCCCTCACCCAGGCTAATAGGCGTTTTCAAAGGGCACGCTCGGGGGGTTTAAACGGCGGACTGTCTCTACATAGAATGGCTGCTCTGCTCTCTTGCTCCCCGGCTCTGTTCTTTTGTCTTTGATATGCAGGCAAAGAGCTTGACAGTCTGGGAGACGTGGGAGATTTGTCGGCCTGTGATCTCCATGCCTCTCTGACAAATGAACGCCTTTGGCAGAGCTGCTGGAGGTACGGCTTCTCTGCCCCGCTGGAATCCTGATGAGACTAGTCTGGAGCTGCTGGTAATGAAGTCAGGGCACAGGACCAAACTGCTGCCAGAAATGACCTTTAATCTACACACATGCAGGTCATCTGGCATGCGATGACTCAAAATTGCATATACACCTCTGCTCTACTACATCTAGTACATTTTCCAGTAAGATGTTACAAAAATAGGCTGAAAGAAACAATTTAAATTCATAACAATGCACTCAGTTCAGCTAGAAATACTTATTCAATAATGTTGTTGCTGTAGATAACGTTTAATATTTCCTAATAATGGGTGATATTTTATCTGTGTTCATATCTGACTAGTGGCGTGATTTAGGATGCAATCACCATCCAGTCATTCTTTATTACATTGGACTCACCTGCTCCACTAAGCACACAATTGCTTGACATTGATTTTGCAGATTCTTTCAGCCCATGTAATCCCTCATACAGTGTTATAGTAAAGATCTCTCATTTGGTGTGGTGTGCAAAGTAAGATGTTAACAAATTATGAACTAAAATTTTGAATCCCCTGAGGATAAATGTTCTCATTTCAGCCCCACACCAAGCAGGAAATAGCTCGTATTGATTCTGGACATTACAATTCCACGCTGAGGAATTTCAAAACCTCAATGCCCACTCAGTGCAATCCAACATGGTTGCCTTTGATTTCAGCTCTCGATCTTCAAGGGGGCTGAGTAATGATTCATAGGAAGAACAAGCACTACCCCTTGTGGCTCAGTTGGCCCAGTGCAGCATGGGTAAATGGCACCTCCAGCTGCTTCTGGGCCCCTCCTGATAAGTTAACCTTGTGATAACATGCTAATGCCTGATTAATGTTGCCGTAATTAGACACAGCTTTTCACACTCAGTTAAGAGGACATCCTCCAGCAATTAGCCTGAGCCGGAGAGAGATAATTTCAGAGAGCACAGCGGAATCACGTTCCTTAGCTCGCCTCCATTCCCACTTGGCAACATTAAGGTTTATTTTCTCATTATTTCATTTAATTACTCGTTTGATGTTTTATACAGCTGCCACAAGTAATCTTTGATCCAATTAGGAAATGCTGATTGACAGCGTGGGTGTGGGATTCAATGCGCTGCATTCAATTTGCCGTTGTGACCTTATCAGAAGATCTGCAGAGGATTCTGTGCTCGACATTGAATGCCAACTAAAAATATAATAATTTCCCTTAAGAATATATTCTGCATGGATGGCACACCTTTGTGTGTGGGTTTATGTGTGAATCCGTGTGTGTGTGAGAGAGTCTGTAAGAAGGCAGCATGTGTTTGTGTTCTCCTCAGCAGACATCTAACAATGAGGAATGAACACATTAGTGAGGAGAGGCCCCTGTACTCACCAGCCTCCACACTGCCCATTAATAATGCACTGCCAGGGAATAGATGGGGGTTTGCAGGGATTAGTCCTCCATTAAGGACTCGCTTGCTATTTCTATTAGAGAGACATGTCGGCCTTTCTTAAACAAGAAAGATCAGCCCACTTGCAACTGGACTATAAAATCCTATATCAAAATTGTCAGTGGTCCCACAAAGCAAGCTGTGTAATACCTTTTCAATGTGATCAGTGACCGGTGGGATTCACTATAGATGTGGACACGGTGAGTGCAGTTAATATGAAATGGAAAGAGGTTTTGTATTACGGAAAAAACCCAGATACACTGCTACAGACATTAAAACCTGTGACAACTGATTTTTTTGGCCTCTTGAGGCAGCAGAAACAAGTTGAAAACACATCATTTTTTAAGTTGATATGTCAAATGTGTTAGCAAACAGTTGCTTATTTACACATCAAGCTGTTATGAAGCAACATCATCATTCATTTGCAGTTGGGTTTCTGACCACCGGGTTATTGTAGGTCCAATATTCACTCTCTTTTAGCTCTGTTTTGGTGTCTACCAACTTCTGAAGAGAATGGGTAGATTCTAAATCGCACGCTTTGTCTTTTTACCTTTAGCAGGTACTGCAGCTGCCCTTACAAAGTATGTACTGTTGTATGTAGTATGCACACAATCAGGACATACTACCTCTCCATAACATCACGCCCTGAACTTTGGCCTTCTTTTTCATATATTTGTTAGCCTGGAAATCCAGACCCAAAACTTTTTTTTTTTTTGGGCCATTTTGCCTTTAACGGACAGGACAGGTAAATGTGAAGGGGGGAGAGAGAGAGAGGGGGGATGACATGCAGCAAAGAGCCACAGGCTGGATTCGAACCCGGGCCGCTGCGGCAACAGCCTTGTACATGGGGCGCCTGCTCTACTACTAAGCCACCGACGCCCCATCCAGACCCAAATCTAGAAAGATTTAGGTTTGCTGAGCAAATTCAAATTGTGCTCTCGTAAGAACTCTGGATTTCCATGGTATATATTCGTTACCTTGGAGATAAAACAAAGCACCATTTGCTGAGTTCACCAGAGATGGAGGTCAACCTCTTCGTTGTTACTGTGCAGTAAGTAATAACTGCATACATTGTAGATTCTAACATGTTACATTCACAATAGTAAAATTACATAGGTTATGCATTTCTCTTTTATCGTTATTTTATAGTTATGCCATTTTGTTATTTGTTATATTAACGAATATTTGTAATTGCGGCTTATGACAACTGTCAACAAGCTGTCATCTGTCTGTGGCTTAGGTGATGTGACACATCTTCCGCTGTGCAGAGGACTGTAGGTCAAGTTGCATTTTGCAATACTGCAAAATGCAACTGGATGTAGTTTGACATCCTGGTATTTCTAGCATATTGCATTTGACATACTATGTATTAGGACATACTTAGTATTTTTCTGGCATACTAAATAGAATGAAAGTATGGGTATTGGAACACACAGAGTATGTGGCTCTTAAGCTGCTAAATGCTCCACTATGGTCACGTGCATCCAGTGGCGTATGGTAGATAGGATGGGCCCCAGTGCATGATTTTGTGTCTAAACTAGCTACGACTTGACATTGGACAACATCAACATACGTATTACCCAGCAATCATCCGCACAAATCTGTATATGACAAAAATACCAAATAAAATAAGAAAGTATTCATTCCATTAAATATTTTTTATAGTTTATTTGTTATTTTATTATGTTTATGTAAAGTAAACATATAATTTTCTTGTAGAATAGATTGCTACTAACTCTTGAAAAAATAAAATTAATTTAACAAGTTATTCTTTGAACATGGCTGTATTCCTGAGGTGGCAATCAGAATGAGTTACAAGAGCCAGTTCTCTGGTAAACATGCTGTTGGAGGACTCTCTATGGGCCCCCTCGTCCCATTGGCCCCAGTGCAACTGCACTGTCTGTATTTACGCCCCTGCCTGCAGCTAGTAGCTAACAAACTGTTTTAGTGTCTGTTGTTGTGCAGTACGTTTAGTGCTTTGTCTTTTTGGAGCGGTGAGGGTGAACCAAAATAATAACGTTGCGGGCTGGACAGCTAAGCAATGAGCTGATGACTACAAAGCTCCATAAAGTTAGTGGGAGCTGAAGATTAAAGTGATAATTCTCAGTCTTTTTGGTCTCGGTGATGAGTCATGTTGTTTTCCATTGCCATTTGATACATTTTTATTTTAAAAGTATTGACTATGGTAACTTTAACTAATTCCATGTATACAAATGGATGATTATGAGGTAAAAAGGATTTATAAAGAAGAGAAATTAAATATAAATTGTAACACCCTCACACTACACATACATATTTTTTTAAAAACAAATAGAATAACAAGAAGTTAAATAAAATAAAACAATAAAAAATACAGTTACTTATACACAAATCCTTATGCAATACTTGAATACCTGTTAGGGATGCACCAAATACTTGGTAACCAAATATATTCGGCCGAATATTGCAAAAAAAAAAACAACCACACATTCGGTATTCGGTGGAATAAGTGAAAAGCAAGGCCGAATAATAGCGGCGTGTTTTGATAATGCAATCAAACAGCGTGATTTGTTTTCCACTACAGAGCTCTGCCATGCGAGCATTTTACTGGCATTTGCGACTAAAAATAGTTTTGTGCGAGCAAAAGAAATCATTCAGGAGCACGCTGTGCGAGTACAGATTTCAACCAGCAGCAGACACGAAAGACGAATCCCGCCGGATGTCGGTTAAACGGGGGTCACAGACACAGACAGGAATGTATTCCTGTCAAATACGGCAGCCATGTGCTCCGCGGCGCAAGATAACGGCTTACCGGCGACCGAGAAGCCCGGCTCTAGGTCCAATAATTTCCTCTTCTTGGTGTCATGACTGCCCAAAAGTACCTGAACAGCTGAGCCGTGGCGGCACACAGGTACGTGACATGTCAGAGGGGAAACGAGCCATTCACATTTCTCTCTTTGTGACAGGTAACAGCCCACAAACCTCACCGCACTTTAGGGACTGTTCTTTACTTATCAGGGGAGGAGGGTGGCTGGTTGATTTTTATTTTATTTATTTATTTTATTTTGATCCCCCCTATGTTAATCACTTATTGATGCTGTTTTTGAAGTATGAATAAGTCAATAAGTAATTTATTCCATTGAAATATCATTGATGTATTATAGAAAAGTGATTTATCTTTTCATAAATGACAAAAGGCACATCTGCCTCATTTTCGCTGTGGTATCGTGATACTACTCAGAACCGTGATACTTTCACTGGTATCGTACAGTGGGTCCCAATTTTGGTACCGTGACAACATTTATCTGGAGGGGGTTCATCTGCAAAAACTAATGAAAAACTAAAAAACGGCATTCGGTACTCAGTATTAGGGCAAGCGTTTAATTTTATTCGGCTTCGGCTTCGGCCACAAATTTTCATTTCGGTGCATCCTGACAGGAGATATGTTGCTTTAGTGGGAATGAAAGTAGTGCAATAGGTAGTGCTATGGTAATGTGCAAAACCAGCATAACGGAAAGTCCCTTGTCATTTATTTATGGCAGAAAACCAAATTTGCCTTCATTGATATCAGCTGTTTCAGTCATGCTTTACAATCACTTCCTAAATCATCATCTGTGTAGCCATCAGCTGGCTACCAATGCCCAATCATATTCTATTAACTCTATACTTTATATACATTTAGGTGGTTTAGTCCAGTGTTTTCAAACCCAGAGGTCAGGCCCCTCCAGAGGGTCACAGGATAAATGTGAGGGGTCTTGAGATAAAAAAAAATTGGGTTAGAAAGAGTAAAAAAATATGTTCTGCTACACACATTTCTACTTATTTATTGTGCTTCTCTGTACTCTGTAATTTAACAGTTAAGTCTCCAACAGTTTAAATGACTAAACTGCGAACAACTCATAGACATCTTAAATGTGACAAGGGACCATCACTACCCACTGCTTTTTTGTAACAGGTCACATGCCAGAAAAGGTTGGATCTTTCATGATGTACTGTAATTGACAAGCAATATGTGTTTTACATAAAATCTTACTCTGAATAGATAACTAGGATCTACATCTGTGAGATGATTGTAGTGGAGTAACAAGCACAATAATTCCATCTCCATCTCCAAATTCCATCAAGTTTAGTGGAATATAAGAAGTATAAAGTAGCATGAAATGGAAAATTTTACGTAATTACCCCCAAACTGCAGCAGATATTGAACTGTGATTTTTGTGTGCCGTTGCATCCATATTGTGTATGATTTAAAAGGTGTGTGCATATCAGTAATCTAATATAGATACATTTTCCGGATATGAACAGATAATGAGCAACAAACAGACACAAATGACATCCAAATTGGAGCACTCAGGGACGGTGACTGAACGGTGTGTGATAAAAGCCTGCAGTCTGCCTCACTGTGCTGAAGCTGAAAACTTTTCTCTGTCAGTGCAGTTTAGGCTGGTGCCAGTGTTTGTCTTCTCCGTGATTACATGAAGTCAGTTGTTTTCTTGTGTTTCTTTCTTTCATTCTTTCTTTCACTTGCTATGTGACATCACACACAGACACAATTCGTGATTACAACATACTTACCCAGACAAGCATGGGGATTGTTTTACTGCACATTTATTTGGTCATTTATTTACTTGATGTGTGGGTAAGATGAAGCCAGCGGTGCAATTATGATGTTTATTTTATTATTATTTATTCATCACTTTCATTGTATCACGTTTATTATACAATGATGTTTTGTTGTTTAGGTTGAAAAATGCATGACCTGTGAGTGCAGCATGTCTTTTCCTTCTTTTTTTTACATACAGAAGAAAAAGGTGAAATTTACTTTCATGTCGGTTCCTCTGTCAAAGTCTGAGATGAACTTGATTAACGACAGGCTCAAGAACAGGAGAGACCAGAGGGACCAGCCACCATATGCAAGCATATGGTGTGTAAATTATTTATCTGTGACTGGATAAATATCTCATGTTTTTTTCCCTTTTTCAGAGCTTTGTTTGAGACAATCTGACAACATGGAGATAAATATGTATATTATACAAATGTAAAGTTAAAATGATTTCACCACCATCTAAAATTCATAAATGAAAGCTGAAATTAACATGAAAATGCAATTTTAGTGGCATGGTTACAAATGCAATTAAGTCATCTTTATATTTTGGAAGCAGGAGAAAAAACACCAACTAATGCTTCATTGATAATAGCCCCAATAGGCCATAGTTAAAACTGAAAGTGCCCTGAGAAATAAGGGTATGGGTGGTCTTTTGCTCAGCGTTCTTATCAATATTTATGAATATTACTACTAATATAAATTGATATGTGTGGAAGTTTAATAAGAATCTCTCTTGGTGTAAATCTCTTCAGATGAAAGTGATGACCACAGAGAAGCCCAGAGTGACTGTTCCTTTCCTCACTCTGCATCTCAGACGCTGCCAGAAGGAGTTTGAACAAAATCACTGCAAGGATGCAAACTTTCAGGAGAAGCAGCTTCAGAGGAAATAATCATCAATCTCCTCAACAGTGATGATGTGACAGAGGCAGAGAAGCGTGTGGCGGACCTGAGCATCACTTCACGGCTGTCAGTCACTGTGAGAAATGCTGTGGACGCAACATTAGAGGGTAGCAGCATTTCACGAGGACGCATGAGCCTGTTGCTCCTCAACCTGCATGTGGCAGGTATGCTGCCCACCCTGCAGTACCTTGATCCTTGAGTAAATAAAGACAGATGTACCTGAGATATGGCTGCACTTTGCAGAGGTTAACACCCCCATGATGTACAAAGTATCCTCAGAAAAGAACTATTTCATCTGATGAGGGCCCTTGTTTCTCGTGGGACATCTGGCGTCCTGGTGGCAAACACTATCAACATACTGAGCCTAAGCATCACCACCTGATGCCTTCATCCAGAACAACTAATGCCAAAGAATAAAGGGCAGCTTTTCACAACAACTTCTCTTCACCTCTTTGATTTGTCAGTTTAGACCAATACAAAGTAGAGACAAGGCTCCAGCTGCAGACAGTGACTGTCAACAATGCTCCTATCAAGGCCAGACCAATATCTTCTGTAATGACTCTGAAAGCTGCACAAAACATGCTGAGCTTGAGGGAAAAAGTTTGAGGTAAAACATACTTTTATATTATTACAAGGTGATCCACACAGGGAAATGAAATGAAGTCGTCACAGTAACCATGAAAACCTGGAATACATTATGAGCATTTAAATTCTATAGATACTACACATTTTACATATACAGGAAGTAACAGCATGTTTTTTTTTGTTGTGGTCATCATATCTATTCCAAACACGCTTTATTTTCTAGCATGAATTTCCCTGGTGCAGTCAGTGGTGGATAGTAACTGCATTTACTAAAGTATTGTGCTTAAGTACTAATTTGAGGCACTTCTACTTTACTTTTCTTTACTTGTCTTATCTTTTCAGGCCACTTTCTGTTTCTACTCCACTACATCTCATTGGGAAATGTTGTGCTTTTTTCTCACTACAGTTATCTAATAGATTTAGTCACTTGTTATTTCACAAAATAAAAATTTGGCACAGAAAAAAACAAATATAACATGATGTTTTAATATAAGTTGAACTACCCAACAGTATGTGCAAGTACAGCTAAAATGATTTACTGACTGACAGAAATTCATCGGCAGCTACTTTTAAAATAGTTTCATTTATCATCTAAAAACATGTCGTGGTTCAGCTTCAAAAACATTATATTGTCTGCTTTTTCTTTAATTACTCTAACAGTTGTAATATATTTTGATAGTTTTTAGTTTTGGAGTGATGGACATAAAAAACACTGTGCAGGGTTCTGGGTAATTTTGATGACATTCATCAATATCTTCTGAATTTTTACAGAGCAAACAATCATTTGAATGATGTAGAAAATAATCATATTAGTCCATGATGAGAAAAATCATTAGTTGCAGTCCTGTACAAAATAGCTTAAAATGAGATCCACCTTAAACATCAAAATCCTGCTTTCACTTTAATGCATGAGTAATAGTAATCTAATGATATAACAGTCACAGCAGGGGACATTTTTTCTGCATTGAATACTTTTAGGCTGCTTTTTCCAGAATATGCTTACATATGTCTTTCTTCAAAGCAGGCCTTTTTTCAGAGTATTTCATCAGTGTGGTACTAGTACTTTTACTAAAGTAAGGGACTGTTCTTTACTTATCAGAGGAGGGGGTTGGCTGAGGTGTGACCTTGTGTTTTTTTTGCTTCCATGAAGCTACAGACATTTTTCCCAGAGTCTCCCTGAGTGACTGGCAAGAAATGCATGACTCTCCCCCTACCATAAATCAGTTATTAGATTGTATAACTTACCTTTGATGTTTGAATATGAAAAGTTAAAAGTTGAAGACAAAATCCTGGAGTTAAAAAAAGAATTGTGTATTGCCGTGCATGCTGATTAGTTAGTGAAAACAGTTTGGGGTTTTTTTGGCCAAATTTTAAATGAGATGTAGAATAAAGTGATTTTGATGCAATATAGCCTATATATTTTAAGCTCAGATTTATTTTTTTCTGGACAGAAGCATTCTTCGCACATGATGTGTCCAAGGGTCATCAGAAATTTGAAAATCTCAATGATTATTTCTGTTTTTACAGTTTCTGGCTGTAATAACTGGTCTAATTTTTAGCACTAACTGAAGCAGAAATGCCTTCCAATGGGTTTTGAATGCATGTTTTTCTGTAAAATCTGTGGTAAAATTAATACAAATTACAACCATTTCAATTTTTATGCATCTCCCCTAAGCCAACATAAAAATATTTGTGTGGTAGTGAACGGTCCCTAAAGGATCTATACTTCCTCCACCTCTGGGTATATTATGTGCCTGCATTTGATCAACACAAGAGTCTATTTACTTATTTATTTAATGATATTCAGCATATGACACTTGTACCTACTTGTCTAGTCTTGTCCTGAGGTTTCCAGCCTCAGCACACAAGCAAACCCAAACAACCCCTCCTCCATCAGCTGATGACGGCGTATAGTGTCAACGCTGAGCCTGGCAGGAAGTGCATCTTTGCCTCGCTGGAATATGAGGACACGAAGCTGTTTTAAACAAAACTACTGGGACATCAAACTAAACTTTTGACGGTAAAGTCACCGTTTCAGACACGAAACAAGTGTAACGTTACGGACATGTGTGGTTGTTGCCGTGTGCTGCTGCTTTTTCTCTTTAATGCACAGTGTGTTTGGCTGCTAACGTTAGCTATCACGTTAGCTTAGTGTTGTTACTGGACGAAGTTGTGTATTCGCGTTATGTGTGATGATATCCCACAACATAAGGATTATTCAACATGTTGACGATTGAAATTCACTTTTTTAGCTTGTCACAAAACAAAGTCAGCTAATAACACCAAAAAGCTAACGTTAGTAAGGTCAGAAGAGCCAAGCTTAGCAAGGTGTTGCTAGCAGATTTTGCTCCAGTGGGTTTCATACGAAACTTAATCGGAAACTCCTTCAGTTTAATGAAGCCTTGATTATTTTTCAACGTGCATATGTATCCTAACTTTGCTTATAATGTTATATGAATCAACAAAGTTCACTTGTGAATTCGGCATACATAAAACATGATATATCTAACAGCACTGGATTTAAAACCAAAACCAAAACCATAACTGTCTACTCAAAGTGGTAAGTTTTGTAGTGTGTTTTGGCTTAAGAGAATTGTGGGATTTAAATGGAAGTTCCTTAAGTTGAAATCTTGTTGAAATAAGTCCAAATTTGAGTCTTTGTTGAATGCCGAAATGAAGAATAGATGCATTGATTCATTAAAAAAATATTTAAATGATATTTTATAAGGGTATGTCTGCCTGAGAACCTGAGTGACTTTAAATGTTAATGTTTTTAACCATATTTGGCATCTGACATCAAAACCCATCTGGCTGGCAACAATGAATAGTTAGCTTGATGTATATATTATCTAATGTAATAAAATGTCTCAGCAGGTTTTCATTTCAACACGTGCCTCAAAGTGAAACCAAAATTTGTTTTCTCATCAGTTGTAGAAAAGTTGGGAAATGGACAATTATCCAAGAGGACAGCCATGGGGAAAGCTTGTCAAAGTAGACTCCAGTGAAACTGTCCTGCTTTTCAACAGAGAATGCACCATTGGCAGAAAAAAAGGTATGTTAAACTCTATATGTGTGTATTATGCAGTGAACAATCATGATATACCTTCATATTGAATCTTATGTCCTAAAACTGTTAACATACTTTACCTTGCTTTTAAAAACCTCTAAATGTGGTGATGCCTGTTAACAAAAGATCGTCTTGTCTGTAGCACAGACATTGCTGTCAGTGTCTGGAGCCTTTAAAACCTCCCCCTCGAAAACACAAAGCCTTCTTTAGTGCACCAAACTTAGACAGCCCCTTGTGATGATAACAAAAGGCGTCCATTGAGAACATGTGTGCAGAATATTAAGTAGATTTTTTTTGTATGGGTTTTTGCTTAAGAAAAGGTTAGGCCTATATTTCCCCCCGTGTCTTCTTTGTTGTGGAGAGCTGTTGGGGTCTACTTTTTTTTGCAGTGCAAATCAACAAGCCTTAATTGGTTAGCTTATGTCTGGGAAATAAAAGATTTTTTGAAAAGTCCACGCAACAAAGTTTGAGATGAATCTCATTGGTATGAGGTTGGAGCTTTAGGGCATTCATTTTAAATGGTAGACTAAAGATATAGAACCGTGTTGCACTATCAACCAGAATTGCTTAGATTTTGTTTTGGAATGGTCAGAGGGGATAATAAGAAATGAACACAAAACTGGTATCATACTCCCAAACAGATACATATCATCCATTACACTCCACCAACAGGGCCACTAAAAAGCTGAAGAAATCACACAGCTTCTATCTTAGAGCGTCATAGTAATCTGTATTATGTCTAGTCTGTGTTTTCATCATGGTGTGTTGTTATTTTGTTGGCAGGATGTTATCTGTCCTTCCCAGCCAACAAACTGGTCTCAGGGGAGCACTGCAAGATAGTGCAAGATGAAAGCTCAGGGCTGGTGTGGCTCGAAGACATGAGGTACTACAAATTCAATTAAACAAACCATATGTTGAGAAGGAAGACTGCACTTTCATTTTTAGAGCTCTTCAAAACACATTTCCTCTCATAAAGCAAACACGTGACCTTTTACATTGTAGACTGACACATGCGATTGCTTGTCTGTTTGTGTGTAGCACTAATGGCACAGTGATCAACATGTCCAAACTGGTAAAGAAGCAAACTCACATGCTGCAGAGCGGTGATGTCATCTACTTTGTGTACAGGAAAAGCGAACCGGAACAAAGTGAGTTGATCATTTTGATTGCCATGAGAACAATGTTTAAAGCTATAGTGCGTAACTTCTACAGGTCCGTAAATGTCTGTTTCACCCAAG